>NW_028188159.1:600000-986000 GCF_964204655.1 Triturus cristatus | reverse complement strand
AGTAGAGAGTAGTAGAGAGTGAGTAGTAGAATGAGGAGTAGAGACTGAGTAGTAGAGAGAGAGTAATAGAGAGTGAGTAGTAGAGTAGTAGAGAGTGAGTGGTAGAGAGTAGGAGAGAGTGAGTGGTAGAGAGTAGGAGAGTAGTAGAGTGAGTAGTAGAATTAGTAGAGAGTGAGTAGCAGAGAGAGTAGTAGAGTAGTAGAGAGTGAGTAGTAGAGAGTAGTAGAGTGTAGTAGAGTAGTAGAGAGCGAGTAGTAGAGTGAGTAGTAGAGAGTGAATAGTAGAGAATGAGTAGTAGAGAGTGTAGTAGAGAGTGAGTAGTAGAAAGTAGTAGAATGAGTAGTAGAGAGTGAGTAGTAGAGAGAGAGTAGTAGAGAATAGTAGAGAGTGAGTAGTAGAGAGAGTAGTAGAGAGAGTAGTAGAGAGTGAGTAGTAGAGAGTGAGTAGTAGAGAGTAGTAGAGGAGTAGGGTAGTAGAGAGTAGTAGAGAGTGAGTAGTAGAGAGAGAGTAGTAGAGAGTAGTAGAGAGTGAGTAGTAGAGTAGTAGAGAGTGAGTGGTAGAGAGTAGTAGAGAGTAGTAGAGTGAGTAGTAGAGAGTAGTAAAGAGTGAGTATTAGAGAGAGTAGTAGCGAGTGAGAAGTAGAGAGAGTAGTAGAGTGAGTAGTAGAGAGTAGTTGAGAGCAAGTAGTGGAGAGTGAGTAGTGGAGTGAGCAGTAGAGAGTAGTGGAGTGAGCAGTAGAGAGTAGTAGAGAGTGAGTAGTAGAGAGTGAGCAGTACAGAGTGAGTAGTAGAGTAGTAGAGTGAGTAGTAGAGAGTGAGTAGTAGTGAGAGAGTAGTAGAGTAGTAGAGAGTGAGTGGTAGAGAGTAGGAGAGAGTAGTAGAGTGAGTAGTAGAATTAGTAGAGAATGAGTAGTAGAGAGAGTAGTAGAGAGTAGTAGAGAGTGAGTAGTAGAGAGTAGTAGAGAGTGAGTAGTAGAGTAGTAGAGTGAGTAGTAGAGAGTGAGTAGTAGAGAGAGAGTAATAGAGAGTGAGTAGTAGAGTAGTAGAGAGTGAGTGGTAGAGAGTAGGAGAGAGTGAGTTGTAGAGAGTAGGAGAGAGTAGTAGAGTGAGTAGTAGAGTGAGTAGTAGAGAGTAGTAGAGTGTAGTAGAGTAGTAGAGAGTGAGTAGTAGAGAGTGAGTAGTAGAGAGTGAATAGTAGAGAATGAGCAGTAGAGAGTGTAGTAGTGAGTGAGTAGTAGAAAGTAGTAGAATGAGTAGAAGAGAGTGAGTAGTAGAGAGAGTAGTAGAGAGAGAGTAGTAGAGAGTAGTAGATTAGTAGAGAGTGAGTAGTAGAGAGTAGTAAAGAGTGAGTAGTCGAGAGTGAAAAGTAGAAAGTAGTAGTAGAGAGTAGTAGAGAGTGAGAAGTAGAGAGAGTAGTAGAGAGTGAGTAGTAGAGTGAGTAGTAGAGAGTAGTTGAGAGCAAGTAGTAGAGAGTGAGTAGTGGAGTGAGCAGTAGAGAGTAGTAGAGAGTGAGTAGTAGAGAGTAGGAGAGAGTGAGTGGTAGAGAGTAGTAGAGAGTGAGTAGTAGAGTAGTAGAGTGAGTAGTAGAGTGAGTAGTAGAGAGTGAGTAGTAGAGAGAGAGTAGTAGAGAGAGAGTAGTAGAGTAGTAGAGAGGGAGTGGTAGAGAGTAGGAGAGAGTACTAGAATGAGTAGTAGAATTAGTAGAGAGTGAGTAGTAGAGAGAGTAGTAGAGAGTGAGTAGTAGAGAGTAGTAGAGAGTAGTAGAGAGTGAGTAGTGGAGAGTGAGTAGTAGAGAGCGAGTAGTAGAGAGCGAGTAGTAGAGAGTGAATAGTAGAGAATGAGTAGTAGAGAGTGTAGTAGAGAGTGAGTAGTAGAAAGTAGTAGAATGAGTAGTAGAGAGTGAGTAGTAGTAGAGAGTAGTAGAGAGTGAGTAGTAGAGAGAGAGTAGTAGAGAGTGAGTAGTAGAGTAGTAGAGAGTGAGTGGTAGAGAGTAGGAGAGAATAGTAGAGTGAGTAGTAGAATTAGTAGAGAGTGAGTAGTAGAGAGAGTAGTAGAGAGTAGTAGAGTAGGAGAGAGTGAGTAGTAGAAAGTGAGTAGTAGAGAGTAGTAGAGAGTAGTAGAGTAGTAGAGAGTGAGTAGTGGAGAGTGAGTAGTAGAGAGTGAGTAGTAGAGAGCGAGTAGTAGAGAGTAGTAGAGTAGTAAAGAGTGAGTAGTAGAGAGTAGTAGAGAGTGAGTAGTAGAGAGTGAGTAGTAGTGAGTGAGTAGTAGAGTGTGTAGTAGAGAGTGAGTAGTAGAGAGTGAGTAGTAGAGTGTGGGTAGTAGAGTAGTAGAGAGTAGTAGAGAGTGAGTAGTAGAGTGAGTAGTAGAGAGTAGTAGAGAGTGAGTAGTAGAGTAGTAGAGTGAGTAGTAGAGAGCGAGAAGTAGAGAGAGAGTAGTAGAGAGTGAGTAGTAGAGTAGTAGAGAGTGAGTAGTAGAGAGTAGTAGTAGAGAGTAGTAGAGTAGTAGAGAGTGAGTAGTAGAGAGTAGTAGTAGAGAGTAGTAGTAGAGAGTAGTAGAGTAGTAGAGAGTGAGTAGTAGAAAGTGAGTAGTAGAGAGTAGTAGAGAGTAGTAGAGTAGTAGAGAGTGAGTAGTGGAGAGTGAGTAGTAGAGAGTGAGTAGTAGAGAGTGAGTAGTAGAGAGTGAGTAGTAGAGAATGAATAGTAGAGAATGAGTAGTAGAGAGCGTAGTAGAGAGTGAGTAGTAGAAAGTAGTAGAATGAGTAGTAGAGAGTGAGTAGTAGAGAGTAGTAGAGAGTAGTGGAGAGTGATTAGTAGAGTAGTAGAGAGTGAGTGGTAGAGAGTAGGAGAGAGTAGTAGAGTGAGTAGTAGAATTAGTAGAGAGTGAGTAGTAGAGAGAGTAGTAGAGAGTATTAGAGTAGTAGAGACTGAGTAGTAGAGAGTGAGTAATAGAGAGTGAGTAGTAGAGAGTAGTAGAGTAGTAGAGAGTGAGTAGTGGAGAGTGAGTAGTAGAGAGCGAGTAGTAAAGAGTGAGTAGTAGAGAGTGAAAAGTAGAGAATGAGTAGTAGAGAGTGTAGTAGAGAGTGAGTAGTAGAAAGTAGTAGAATGAGTAGTAGAGAGAGGGTAGTAGAGAGTAGTAGAGAGTGAGTAGTAGAGTAGTAGAGAGTGAGTGGTAGAGAGTAGTAGAGAGAGTAGTAGAGTGTAGTAAAGAGAGAGTAGGCGGGAGTGAATACTAGAAAGTAGTAGTAAAGAGTAGTAGAGAGTGAGTAGTAGAGAGTGAGTAGTAGAGAGTGAGTAGTAGAGAGTAGTGGAGAGTGAGTAGTAGAGAGTAGTGGAGAGTGAGTAGTAGAGAGTGAGTAGTAGAGAGAGAGTAGTAGAGAGTGAGTAAAAAGAGTAGTAGAGAGTGAGTGGTAGAGAGTAGTAGAAAGTAGTAGAGTGAGTAGTAGAGAGTAGTTGAGAGTGAGCAGTAGAAAGTGAATATTAGAGAGTAGTAGAGATTGAGTAGTAGAGAGAGTAGTAGTAGAGAGTGAGTAGTAGAGAGTAGTAGAGCGTGAGTAGGAGAGAGTGAGTAGTAGAGAGTGGGTAGTAGAGTAGTAGAGAGTAGTAGAGAGTAGTAGAGAGTAGTAGAGAGTGAGTAGTAGAGGGAGTAGTAGAGAGTGAGTAGTGGAGAGCAGTAGAGAGTGAGTAGTAGAGAGTGAGAACTAGAGAGTCGTTGAGAGTGAGTAGCAGAGAGAGAGAAGTAGGGAGTAGTAGAGAGTGAGGAGTAGAGTGAGTAGTAGAGAGTAGAAGAAAGAGAGTAGTAGAGTGAGTAGTAGAGAGTAGTAGAGAGTGAGTAGTAGAGAGTAGTAGAGAGTGAGTAGTAGAGAGTGAGTAGAAGAGAGAGAGTAGTAGAGAGTAGTAGAGTTGTAGAGAATAGTGGAGTAGTAAAGAGTGAGTAGTAGAGAGTAGTAGAGAGTGAGTAGTAGAGTGAGTAGTAGAGAGTAGTAGAGAGTGAGTAGTAGAGAGCACTAGAGATTAGTAGAGAGCGAGTAGTAGAGAGCAAGTAGTAGAGAGTGTGTAGTAGAGAGTGAGTAGTAGAGAGTGAGTAGTAGAGACAGTAGTAGAGAGTGAGAAGTAGAGAGTAGTAGAGTAGTAGAGTGTGAGTAGTAGAGTGAGTAGTAGAGAGTAGTTGAGAGCGAGTAGTAGAGAGTGAGTAGTGGAGAGTGAGCAGTAGTGAGTAGTAGAGAGTGAGTAGTAGAGAGTGAGTAGTACAGAGTAGGTAGTAGAGAGTGAGTAGCAGAGAGTAGTAGAGTGAGTAGTAGAAAGTGAGTAGTAGAGATAAGTAGTAGAGAGTGAGTAGTAGAGTAGTAGAGAGTGAGTGGTAGAGAGTAGGAGAGAGTAGTAGAGTGAGTAGTAGAGAATTGTAGTGAGTGAGTAGTAGAAAGAGTAGTAGAGAGTGAGTAGTAGAGAGTGAGTAGTAGAGAGTAATAGAGAGTAGTAGAGTAGTAGAGAGTAGTAGAGTGAGTAGTAGAGAGTGAATAGTAGAGAGAGAGTAGTAGAGAGTGAGTAGTAGAGTAGTAGAGAGTGAGTGGTAGAGAGTAGGAGAGAGTAGTAGAGTGAGTAGTAAAGAATTGTAGCGAGTGAGTAGTAGAGAGAGTAGTAGAGAGTGAGTAGTAGAGAGTGAGTAGTAGAGAGTAGTAGAGAGTAGTAGAGAGTAGTAGAGTGAGTAGTAGAGAGTGAATAGTAGAGAGAGAGTAGTAGAGAGTGAGTAGTAGAGTAGTAGAGAGTGAGTGGTAGAGAGTAGTAGAGAGTAGTAGAGTGAGTAGTAGAGAGTAGTAAAGAGTGAGTAGTAGAGAGAGTAGTAGCGAGTGAGAAGTAGAGAGAGTAGTAGAGTAGTAGAGAGTGAGTAGTAGAGTGAGTAGTAGAGAGTAGTTGAGAGCAAGTAGTAGAGTGTGAGTAGTGGAGTGAGCAGTAGAGAGTAGTGGAGAGTGAGTAGTAGAGAGTGAGTAGGACAGAGTGAGTAGTAGAGAGTAGTAGAGTGAGTAGTAAAGAGTGAGTAGTAGAGAGAGAGTAGTAGAGAGTGAGTAGTAGAGTAGTAGAGAGTGAGTGGTAGAGAGTAGGAGAGAGTAGTCAAGTGAGTAGTAGAATTAGTAGAGTGAGTAGTAGAATTAGTAGAGAGTGAGTAGTAGAGAGTAGTATAGTAGTAGAGAGTGAGTAGTGGAGAGGGAGTAGTAGAGAGCGAGTAGTAGAGAGTGAGTAGTAGAGAGTGAGTAGTAGAGAGTGAATAGTAGAGAATGAGTAGTAGAGAGTGTAGTAGAGAGTGAGTAGTAGAAAGTCATAGAATGAGTAGTAGAGACTGAGTAGTCAAGAGCAAGTAGTAGAGTGTGTAGTAGAGAGTGAGTAGTAGAGAGTAGTAGAGAGTGAGTAGTAGAGAGAGTAGTAGAGTGAGAAGTAGAGAGAGTAGTAGAGTAGTAGAGAGTGAGTAGTAGAGTGAGTAGTAGAGAGTAGTTGAGAGCAAGTAGTAGAGAGTGAGTAGTGGAGTGAGCCGTAGAGAGTAGTAGAGAATGAGTAGTACAGAGTGAGTAGTACAGAGTGAGTAGTAGAGAGTAGTAGAGAGTGAGTTGTAGAGTAGTAGAGTGAGTAGTAGAGGGTGAGTAGTAGAGAGAGAGTAGTAGAGAGTGAGTAGTAGAGAGTAGTAGAGTGAGTAGTAAAGAGTGAGTAGTAGAGAGAGAGTAGTAGAGAGTGAGTAGTAGAGTAGTAGAGAGTGAGTGGTAGAGAGTAGGAGAGAGTAGTCGAGTGAGTAGTAGAATTAGTAGAGTGAGTAGTAGAATTAGTAGAGAGTGAGTAGTAGAGAGTAGTATAGTAGTAGAGAGTGAGTAGTGGAGAGGGAGTAGTAGAGAGCGAGTAGTAGAGAGTGAGTAGTATAGAGTGAATAGTAGAGAATGAGTAGTAGAGAGTGTAGTAGAGAGTGAGTAGTAGAGTAGTAGGGTAGTAGAGAGTAGTAGAGTAGTAGAGAGTGAGTAGTAGATAGAGAGTAGTAGAGAGTGAGTAGTAGAGTAGTAGAGTGAGTGGTAGAGAGTAGTAGAGAGTAGTAGAGTGAGTAGTAGAGAGTAGTAAGGAGTGAGTAGTAGAGAGAGTAGTAGCGAGTGAGAAGTAGAGAGAGTAGTAGAGTAGTAGAGAGTGAGTAGTAGAGTGAGTAGTAGAGAGTAGTTGAGAGCAAGTAGTAGAGAGTGAGTAGTGGAGTGAGCAGTAGAGAGTAGTAGAGAGTGAGTAGTAGAGAGAGAGTAGTAGAGAGTGAGTAGTAGAGTAGTAGAGAGTGAGTGGTAGAGAGTGAGTAGTAGAGAGTAGTAGATAGTAGTAGAAAGTGAGTAGTAGAGAGTGAGTAGTAGAGTGAGGAGTAGAGACTGAGTAGTAGAGAGAGAGTAATAGAGAGTGAGTAGTAGAGTAGTAGAGAGTGAGTGGTAGAGAGTAGGAGAGAGTGAGTGGTAGAGAGTAGGAGAGTAGTAGAGTGAGTAGTAGAATTAGCAGAGAGTGAGTAGTAGAGAGAGTAGTAGAGTATTAGAGAGTGAGTAGTAGAGAGTAGTAGAGTGTAGTAGAGTAGTAGAGAGCGAGTAGTAGAGTGAGTAGTAGAGAGTGAATAGTAGAGAATGAGTAGTAGAGATTGTAGTAGAGAGTGAGTAGTAGAAAGTAGTAGAATGAGTAGTAGAGAGTGAGTAGTAGAGAGAGTAGTAGAGAGAGAGTAGTAGAGAGTAGTAGATTAGTAGAGAGTGAGTAGTAGAGAGTAGTAAAGAGTGAGTAGTCGAGAGTGAAAAGTAGAAAGTAGTAGTAGAGAGTAGTAGAGTGAGAAGTAGAGAGAGTAGTAGAGAGTGAGTAGTAGAGTGAGTAGTAGAGAGTAGTTGAGAGCAAGTAGTAGAGAGTGAGTAGTGGAGTGAGCAGTAGAGAGTAGTAGAGAGTGAGTAGTAGAGAGTGAGTAGTAGAGAGTGAGTGGTAGAGAGTAGTAGAGAGTGAGTAGTAGAGTAGTAGAGTGAGTAGTAGAGTGAGTAGTAGAGAGTGAGTAGTAGAGAGAGAGTAGTAGAGAGAGAGTAGTAGAGTAGTAGAGAGGGAGTGGTAGAGAGTAGGAGAGAGTACTAGAATGAGTAGTAGAATTAGTAGAGAGTGAGTAGTAGAGAGAGTAGTAGAGAGTGAGTAGTAGAGAGTAGTAGAGAGTAGTAGAGAGTGAGTAGTGGAGAGTGAGTAGTAGAGAGCGAGTAGTAGAGAGCGAGTAGTAGAGAGTGAACAGTAGAGAATGAGTAGTAGAGAGTGTAGTAGAGAGTGAGTAGTAGAAAGTAGTAGAATGAGTAGTAGAGAGTGAGTAGTAGTAGAGAGTAGTAGAGAGTGAGTAGTAGAGAGAGAGTAGTAGAGAGTGAGTAGTAGAGTAGTAGAGAGTGAGTGGTAGAGAGTAGGAGAGAATAGTAGAGTGAGTAGTAGAATTAGTAGAGAGTGAGTAGTTGAGAGCAAGTAGTGGAGAGTGAGTAGTGGAGTGAGCAGTAGAGAGTAGTAGAGAGTGAGTAGTAGAGAGTGAGTAGTACAGAGTGAGTAGTAGAGTAGTAGAGTGAGTAGTAGAGAGTGAGTAGTAGAGAGAGAGTAGTAGAGTAGTAGAGAGTGAGTGGTAGAGAGTAGGAGAGAGTAGTAGAGTGAGTAGTAGAATTAGTAGAGAATGAGTAGTAGAGAGAGTAGTAGAGAGTAGTAGAGAGTGAGTAGTAGAGAGTGAGTAGTAGAGAGTAGTAGAGAGTGAGTAGTAGAGTAGTAGAGTGAGTAGTAGAGAGTGAGTAGTAGAGAGAGAGTAATAGAGAGTGAGTAGTAGAGTAGTAGAGAGTGAGTGGTAGAGAGTAGGAAAGAGTGAGTGGTAGAGAGTAGGAGAGAGTAGTAGAGTGAGTAGTAGGATTAGTAGAAAGTGAGTAGTAGAGAGAGCAGTAGAGAGTAGTAGAGTAGTAGAGAGTGAGTAGTAGAGTGTAGTAGAGTAGTAGAGAGCGAGTAGTAGAGAGTGAGTAGTAGAGAGTGAATAGTAGAGAATGAGTAATAGAGAGTGTAGTAGAGAGTGAGTAGTAGAAAGTAGTAGAATGAGTAGAAGAGAGTGAGTAGTAGAGAGAGTAGTAGAGAGAGAGTAGTAGAGAGTAGTAGATTAGTAGAGAGTGAGTAGTAGAGAGTAGTAAAGAGTGAGTAGTCGAGAGTGAAAAGTAGAAAGTAGTAGTAGAGAGTAGAAGAGAGTGAGAAGTAGAGAGAGTAGTAGAGAGTGAGTAGTAGAGTGAGTAGTAGAGAGTAGTTGAGAGCAAGTAGTAGAGAGTGAGTAGTGGAGTGAGCAGTAGAGAGTAGTAGAGAGTGAGTAGTAGAGAGTGAGTAGTAGAGAGTGAGTGGTAGAGAGTAGTAGAGAGTGAGTAGTAGAGTAGTAGAGTGAGTAGTAGAGTGAGTAGTAGAGAGTGAGTAGTAGAGAGAGAGTAGTAGAGAGAGAGTAGTAGAGTAGTAGAGAGGGAGTGGTAGAGAGTAGGAGAGAGTACTAGAATGAGTAGTAGAATTAGTAGAGAGTGAGTAGTAGAGAGAGTAGTAGAGAGTGAGTAGTAGAGAGTAGTAGAGAGTAGTAGAGAGTGAGTAGTGGAGAGTGAGTAGTAGAGAGCGAGTAGTAGAGAGCGAGTAGTAGAGAGTGAACAGTAGAGAATGAGTAGTAGAGAGTGTAGTAGAGAGTGAGTAGTAGAAAGTAGTAGAATGAGTAGTAGAGAGTGAGTAGTAGTAGAGAGTAGTAGAGAGTGAGTAGTAGAGAGAGAGTAGTAGAGAGTGAGTAGTAGAGTAGTAGAGAGTGAGTGGTAGAGAGTAGGAGAGAATAGTAGAGTGAGAAGTAGAATTAGTAGAGAGTGAACAGTGGAGAGTGAGTAGTAGAGAGTGAGTAGTAGTAGAGAGTTCTGGGCTGGAAGACCACGTGCGGTCTCGCCCACGTTTATTTATCCCCTCAGGACGAGCCCGCCCCGAGGGGTGTAGGATGCGTGTAGGATGCGTGTGGTAGTGCAACATTGTCCAGGAGAGTCCAGGTGGCTCTCTACACATTTGTGATTCATTATGGTTTATAAAGAGATGTACGGAAGTATACATTGATTTATGTATTTAGAACTATTAGGAAACCGTGCGGAGCATGTCCTTCCCTCAAATGCTTTACTTACCTGCACAGAGGGTGCTGAGCACGAGGAGGAGCGAGCTCAGGACATGATGATGCATCAGCAGAGCTCTGACTTCTAATGCAGACAAATATCTGGGTGGGACCCTCCACTCTTTCTTAAACCGTGGCAGAGTTCGGGACTAGCCCCCTCCATGTAAATAAGCTCACAGAGTATTAAACAACGCAAACCTGGGACAATCCCTGTCATCAACCGGTATATCTAACCCATCTAGAATTTAGATGTAGACAGCATAAGAAGAAACAGTCTTGTAGGCTTTACGTCAAACACGTGTGGAACTTTACCTTCACCCTTAATTAACCAGCACCCCCAATATGCACTTTTTTTCTTCTTGGCATAGTGGTAAACTGTTTTATCTATAAGTGCTTCATGGCGCTTTACGTAATAATGAAAATCATCAGCATGAAGTCAAGATATAAAGGAAAGAAACATGAAAACACCACGCATTGCACAGAGCAAGGACTGCAAAAAGCCACAGGGTCTGAAAGGGCACTCATGAGACAGTCCAGCGCCTTCACTGTGTGTCAAGCAAGCACCGACCTCACCAGAGGTGTCTCGGATTCACCTTCCAAAGACAACTTTTGAAAACTCTAACACAGCAGATCTTACTCCAGCACAAGTTCACTTAAAAGTCGCTGAAAAAAAGACACTGGTGTTAGAGGCAGTTGAAGTCTGGCTGTGCGATTTCACATGGCCTATTAGATTTGAGTGTAAATACATATTTTTTCACTTCTACATTCCACTTCCTCCAAGCTACCACCCTTCATCTCTCAGTCTCAGTTCTGACCAGGGCTTTAAGCGGGTCTTGCTCACAACCAGCAGTTCTAACAAGCATTTGCAATGCAACAGGTCCCGCATTTACACGAGGCAACGGCAGCAGAGGCAGGCACTACCTCAGCCCTCTTTGCAGCTCTGGCATCACCTTTCTCCTTGAAAAGGAAAAGAAGAGCTGAAGGACCTCATGACAGACAGCCTAGTGCCTCAGGTGCAGCCTGGTGTATTCTTAGCCTTAGGGCTCCTCTGCAGAGCAACCCGTTCACTTTAGGAATAAGAGCGCCAATTAAAGGTTCCTGTGATTTATAGTGCACCGCTTGCAGGCGTCATCACGATGCCCAGGAGCTGTGCAGGGCTTGCATCTGGTGTGCACCACATTTTAGGCATCCACGGCAAGTCTAGAACTCTGTGGTAATTCACTGTGGCATTCTTTGTTCATTACGCCATACCCTATAGCAGTCACAGTGCTGTGGTACCGCCCCTGTGCTTGAATATTGTTGCTAGCAGTAGATAGAGTACGTGTGCAGAAGCCCAGTCAGTGTTTCAAGATCTCTGCGTAGCAGTGTAGTGAATGTGCTGCAGTGTAGTCTGTGCTACTATAGATTGTGCGCCATGCATCTCTACCATTACACACATAGTAGGAAGTCACTAGACAATAATATATTTTTCAAATCTTGTATTTTCGGTGATATGACCAACGAAGGCCCTGATTTTATATTAAAAAAAGAGCTTTGGACAATACCACAGCACGCCATGCCACATAATTCCACTTCACAAATCCACTCCACATCACACAATTCCATGTCACACAATTTACTAATCCAATCCAACCCACAAAATTCCACTACACACCACATACATTCACTCCATAACACATAATAAAAGACCTTGCCATTTACAATACCAATGGTTTTAACTCAGAAAAATGCAAGACCGATTGCATTTCCAAAGCTTGTTTTTAAAATGGACACAAAAGAGAAAAATGCTATTCAAAAGGTGAATTTTTTCTTTACTATGCCAGTATCACCAAACAATGTTGACAATTTTCAAGTACTAATCTTCTCAAGTAAACATTTTTGGATGTCGTCAAGTCTTGAAAAAGGACAGGATCTTGTTCTTTGTAAAAAGCAATGTGTTTCAAATCATGAGGGGAGCCAACCTTCATATTTATTGTTCCAAGAGACACAAATTTGTCTAATTCCACCATGGCGGCCACGTTTACTCTGCGAGCGTGCTTTACAGTCAATAGTCTCCTTTCCATTTCTAAAGACCTTCACCCAACCAAAATGATGTACAGCTTCATCCTGCATTGTTGTTGGCAATAAAGATTTCAGACTTCCAACCGAGCAACATTTTTACACGGTGCTAGAACAGCGAGTAATCATAAATACTAAGGAACAGGCACGCAACGCCCACTGGAATATATTTCTTTGTTTGGTTTAAATATATATGTATATATGCTGATGTTGATCTGTAACATTGCATAGATTTTAATAACCAAAAGAGTTGTCTACAGGATTTAATATGGGGCTGTACCATGCTGATCTCATATGGTTTAATGATTGGTTTGTTATGGTTAGTATGATATGTGTGTTATGTATGCAACATGAGAGTATGATATGTATTTTTCATTTATTAATTGTGGGATATGACAGCTAGTATGTTACATTAAATTCGTATGATTAAATCCCTTTTCTGATATTCTTATATCTTTGTATAAAAAAAAATATGGCTTGAATAAACAAAAGAAATTAGAACTTCGCTACAGTAACAAGGTGTTCTGTTCTGTTGCAGTTAGACTCCTTAAAGAGCAGTTCAGTCGAGGTGTTTTGTTAGTTTCTTTTTTGGTTTAGGATGAGTTTCCTTCCCTCCATATTTCCACCAACTCAGTAACATTTAAGAAGGTATGCAGACGTATATCTGGTTTTGGCGGACTGTTGGACCTTGTCAACCTGTCAAACTCCCCATGAAGGGCGAGATTGAGATCCTAACTTCCCCCGACCACCAGGACCTCATCCACAACCTCTGTGATCCACCTCCCCAGTTTGTCCAATCCAGTTATCCGCAAGCCTGGGGGGGGAAGTACTAGAAGGCCAACACTATGTTTATTCCATTCCACTGGCCGCTTACTGCCACAAAACACCCTTAGGGGTCCACCCAGCTGCTGAGACCTACAAGCCAGTATCTCCTGTCCCTCTTGATCCCACTGAGAATCCTGCGTAGGCCAGTACTCATTGCCACCCGAACAGGGGAGGTTCTGGAGCATGACCAGTTTCTGAACATCGACCTACTAATAGACAATTGGGGACGATTTACTTTTGCCATTCTCCCCCATATTCTCGGCGATAGGACTTTCTGAACTCCCGGCCCGTGGAGATTACACCCGTCTTTCTATCTGTATTCCTCATGCCCCTTAGCGAGCATTTCATTCTGAAGCCCGCATCAAAGAGCCTCATGTTTTAGAAGACCGACTTATGTGCGCAGGACTCGTATTCAGTTCCTTCGGAACTGGCATCTGTTCAGGTTTTCCAGGCTCTTGTAGCCTCCCCCTTACCGAAGTTGAATACTACATTTTGTGGTTAACCTGTCTTTTTATAGCATTCGAAGACTATTTTATTTCAATTTTAGTACTCAATAGTCTTCTTTTAAGGAAGGCTAGTGCATGAAGACTACTGATATGGGAGTGGTACTTATTGAATACTAACAGAATACTAAGAACATACTTATTTGTAATCGCTAGTCTTCATTACAATGCAGAACATTTAGTGAATACAAACAATTTTCAATACTACTGGACTTTACCCAGACTACTATTAACATTCTATTCAAGCTGCATGCTGAATGGTAGATCGGGGCCTTATTTATTATACTATTTTTATGCCTTATTTATTATACTATTGTGGTGTTTGTGTAGTGTAGGGTATCGTTTTAGGGTAGTAATGGGGGATAGTGCAGGGTAGTGATTGAGTGTAGGGACCAGACAAGGGGTTGGGGGAGGGTCAGGCTGGGGGTAGTGTTTTAGGGTTTAGGGTAGTGTTGTGGTGTTTGTGTAGTGTAGGGTAGTGTTTTAGGTTTTAGGGTAGTGCTAGGGGGTCGTGCAGGGTAGTGTTGAGTGTGGGGACCGACTGGAGGTCTGGGGAGGGTCGTATTGGGGGTAGTGTTTTATGGTTTAGGGTAGTGTTGTGGTGTTTGTGTAGTGTAGGGTAGCGTTTTAGGGTTTAGGGTAGTAATGGGGGATAGTGCAGGGTAGTGATTGAGTGTAGGGACCAGACAAGGGGTTGGGGGAGGGTCATGCTGGGGGTAGTGTTTTAGGGTTTGGGGTAGTGTTGTGGTGTTTGTGTAGTGTAGGGTAGTGTTTTAGGTTTTAGGGTAGTGCTCGGGGGTCGTGCAGGGTAGTGTGGAGTGTGGGGACCGACTGGAGGTCTGGGGAGGGTCGTATTGGGGGTAGTGTTTTATGGTTTAGGGTAGTGTTGTGGTGTTTGTGTAGTGTAGGGTAGTGTTTTAAGGTTTAGGGTAGTGTTTGGGGGTCGTGCAGGGTAGTGTTGAGTGTGGGGACCGGACTAGTGGTCTGGGGAGGGTCGTTCTAGGGGTAGTGTTTTAGGGTTTAGGGTAGTGTTGTGGTGTTTGTGTAGTATAGGGTAGTGTTTTAGGGTTTCAGGTAGTGCTGGGGGGTCGTGCAGGGTAGTGTTTGAGTGTGGGGACCGGACTGGGGGTCGGGGGAGGGTCGTGCTGGGGGTAGTGTTTTAGAGTTTAGGGTAGTGCTGGGGGGTCGTGCAAGGTAGTGTTTGAGTGTAGGGACCGTACTGGGGGTCGGTGGAGGGTCGAGCTGGGGGTAGTGTTTTAGGGTTTAGGGTAGTGCTAGGGGTAGTTTTATTTTATGTATTAATTCCACCTACTGCCAGCACAAATATATATAGATTATATGTATACATACATATATGTGTGTGAATATCTATAGAGTCTTATATAATAGTAATCTAAAATAATATTTTTTTTAAATGACTCGAATATTAACTTTACACATATGATGTGCCTGTGGTAGTCCCCACCACAAGTGTCAGTCAAATGTGCACATTTTCAGAGGGACGCTCCCCAGGCCACCAGAGGCAAACAACCCCAACTACCACGGATGTATCAAAGTAGCCCCAGTCTTCATACAGTGGTTCTTCTGTACTTCAATTCATGCCAAAAAAAAAAAAATTCATAACATTTTTCATAGGCCCTGCTGAATAAGAGGTTAATAGTTTTCACCCTTAAGAAACGTTTGTATTTTTTTTTACGTGTTTGAATCTCTCTAGCAAAGTGTGTTAAAATAACAAAATAATAATGCCAAAGAATGTGCAGAATAATTTGTCTTTTGTTGCCACGTAAAATCTTGAGTTTTATATAGCACAAACTTGGCCCGAAGGTATCGGGTATCAGTGCGCTTTATATGAGCACCAGTTGCTTACCCAAGGACACATTCATATTTTTGTTAGGCACGGGGAGATTACGTGATTTTCCCAGAATCACAGGATGTTGAGCGTCCCTGCTGAGACTCGAACCCCGTTCCCCAGATTTGAGGTAGACCACATACTATCTCCTTGCAAAAGTTTATTTTTCCATTATTGCATAATTTCACTGGTTCTAATAATAACTAGTATATGCTGTTGTTACGGTAAAAGAATACACATTTCCATAATACTACATTTGGTTGTTATATTAAAAGAACAACGGTGACACAAAAACGAAGACTGTCAGAAAATGTATATTTTAGTATTCAGCAGCCTCTCATGACTGATCTCGCGGTTCGGTGGTAATGTACCCACCTGCTTTTGCGCATTTACTGACTTTGGTGAAGGGCACTAACCTCATGTCAGCCACTATCCCACGCCCGCCGCTGTGTTTCGCACATTCCAAGGACACCATTTATAGAAAACGACAGAACAGATGCGTGCTCTCGAAGTGCGCACGTGAAATCCGTGTGGGTCTTCCCAGAACCTCTTTGGGCCTTGTCGATTACTTTGTTCCTGTTCAAGCTCACGGGCCTATTTGAAACCTGCATCGACACGCGAGGGCCTAAGTGGCACTATTTATAGCCCCTAGGCCTGGAGCTTCCAGGCTTTCATTTAAAAAAAAAACTCTAACCCACATCTCCCTAGGGGCTGGTGACACCTAGCCTCAACCTCACCCTTCACCGGAAAGCACTGAAAACAAGCATTTACAATGCAATGGTCTCGGCATTGTTAAAGTTATAGCTATTGGCATTGCTCCTGACATTGTTTTTGTTTTTAAAACATGTATAGAAACTGCATTGTTATTTACAATGTCAATAGCTTATCCTCCTGGCAGGACCTAAATGGAGCACACCAGGCCACTTATGAGCTCTAGATAGTCTACCACTGTGCCAGCGCCAGCTCTTTGTAAAAAGGGACGAGCGTGGTCATAGTCAGTACATCATAATCACGGTTTTCATTAAACCAACAAGAGGAGGTGGGGAGTAAAAAAATATATAATTCAAAATTGTTGTTAGACAAAGAACTTTACATCCAGATAAAACAGATTTAATATTTATAGAAGTTAGAGGATGAAATATGAGACTGATACTGAGCACAGCTTGCTTTTAATAAGAAGTTTTATTAAGATTGCGAGTTAAGCTGGAAGTTGTATGCGCATAGCCACCTGTGCCCACACATAGCGCAGCTGGAGCCTGCCACAGTTGAGATAAATACGTGCAAGTTCGAACCTTGGTGATCGCTGGTTGGCTCGGCCAAGGCACCACTGCTAATGCACTGCCATCCCTTGTTGCACTAGGCCTATGGACTGATAGTGCAAGAACTAGCAGAGGTCCACGCCTTGGACTGGGTGTGAACTTCTACATGCCCAGCCTTGCTTCCCGCGGGGAGCGGTGTGTGTAGGGGGGGGGGGAGCCGGGGAGAGCGCGATGGAGCCTCTGATCCCAAGCTCTGTACTCGGAATCAGAGAGAGGAAGGGAGATGCAGGAAAGGGAAAGAAGAGATGCTACTGATTGAGCAATGGAGAAGGGGAGAGGGAGAGAGGGATCGAATAATGAGAGGGAAAGGAAGAGATTGATGTAGTGATGCGAGAAAGAGAGAGGGGGTCAGATGGAAAGGGGTCAGAGGGAAAGCAGAGAGATGGAGTAAGGAGAGAAAGACGGGAATTGGGAAGCTTGAAAGAAACCTCAGAGCCAAGCATGTCTATTTTTACAAAAAGGAATGATCAAAGGCACACGGTGCGAGCCTTTAGGTACGTTTCAAAAGCTCGCTATCTGATCAGAAAAATGCTTAAATGCGTTTAATTATTCAGACAGCGTGCTCGGCTGGCAACTGCATGCAAATGAAATATTCGTCACTGTTTCCCTTATCAGATCTTGCAAATCAGTGGGGCTCTCAAAGTCCAGCGCACGCGACACACATTATAACTATTACTAACAACATTGTCATCAGGGCAGGGGCAGGAGGCTGGACTGTTTCTTAGTTCATGTTTAAAATCATCACCTAATAAATATTTCTCGATGCGGTTATATTAAATGATGTACTAAGGTGAAACTTACAAGTTTCAAAGAAATACAAATTTTCATTAATATAGACACATTAGTTTCTAGCATGCTCTTTGTTGCATGATATACATGCCATATATTTTCAAGGCTTTGCTCGTCCACATGCTCCTGCCTGCCCTTGGCTCAGCTCGGCTCTCCCTGTTAATTTGCTGGCTCGCTCTTCTCTACATCCAGGTGCTAGGCTACAGGTAGCTCCAGGAGCCAGGATGATACTTGAACTAAAGAGGGGTTGCGGTCCTTCAAATCAAGCCTCTGCTTTGAGCGCAGCTGGAAGTCAACATAACAGAGGCTCCTCAAGCAGATGGCTAATGGCGCTGCTGAAGGTGTCAACAAATGACACCGGGACAAACTCTGCATATTTCCGGCCTAGATACAGCTAAATAATAGCTGCCGGATCCGGGGTGCACCTGAACCCCCCTCTTTTCCGGCACTGTATGCATTTTTATTATGCATAATTTTGAAACCATGAGGCAGGCTGTCTCTAGGGCAGACCTAATTAGTGAAGCTGCGCGCAGGATCTATTTAAATTCCACCA
This sequence comes from Triturus cristatus, assembly GCF_964204655.1. Lineage (NCBI taxonomy): Eukaryota > Metazoa > Chordata > Amphibia > Caudata > Salamandridae > Triturus > Triturus cristatus. The sequence continues at coordinate 968,955 of NW_028188159.1, read as the reverse complement.
GCGATTTTATGGATACCTGTAGCGCCACATCCCCAACCACCCTATGCAGCCAGAAGATTCCGCTCATTCCAGCTGTGCCGAATCCCGCCGGGCGGCTGAGGGAGAAAACGCGCTCTATTTAATTACCGCTTGGCGCTGTGACAAATTGGTCGCAGGAACATTACCCCAGCACAGACGGCAAACTGTTCAGCAGCAAGGCAAAGCCTGTAATTCTCGACTGCCTCTTGACTGGCACTCGCGGCCTGTCAGTCAGCGTGGCGCGGGAACTCCAGATCAGGCTCTCGGGCAGTAATGGAAGGTGCAGCCGGGCATGAAATTGGGCCGCGAGGCTTCGACCTGACGGGATCTGAGAAGCAGAAGCCCTCCGATCCACGCGCATGTGTAAAGTGTCACCGTGAAATGCTGACTCGCTCCTCCTTTCTCCGATTTCTTGTGTGGGCATTACTTAAAGAAACGCGTTAGATACGAATTGTTATGGCTGGTCAATTAGAGCAGTAAATGAATCTGTATACTGCAGAGGTCTGCGTAGAAGTTGGAACTTTCAATAATGAATCCTGGGAGGGTTGACTCACACCTTCATCTCCTTTGCCTCTACAACAAGCCGAGGGCACCGGAAGACACCACCGCCTTTCTCCGAGGTCAGCCAGAAATGCCTCGGAGAAAGGCAGCGTCGTTTCCGGATTCGGGGGCGTGTTTTGCTTTTCTCTCCTCTTGCCATTGGCTGGAGGAGATAATGAGAAAAGTTGAAAAAAACACGCCCCCGAATCCGAAAAGGACAGGGCCTGTTCGGAGTGACGGACCTCTTCTCCAATGGCTGGCCAGCATTCAACAGGCCAGCCAATGGAGAACAGGGGAGAAGAGGGGCGGGTTCAAGCCCCTCTACTCCAAGTCATTATCTCTCGCGAGCGAGACTGCGCAAGCGCAGCCTTCGCTAGCCGAGACCTAAAAATGTATAAGTGACCGGTCTGCCATGTGTGCGTACTGCAAGTTCACTTCTAAATACTAGTACATGCAAGTCAAAAAAGTAAAAATGAAGCCAAGGCTCAGGCAGGCACTAGAAAAAATAATGTGAGTTATGTTTATCTCAATTTCCTGCCCACCCCGCCCCCAATAGTTGATTGCTGCCCCTGCGCCGAGTTAAATAATTTCAGGAGGGGGCTGGTGTTCTACCAGTCACCCCCTGACCTTGACACTTGATGCCTGCCCTGCTCTTGTAATGGGGGGTACCCGGGGCTGTGTAAAAAATTAACGCTGCTGTTCCTGCTAAGGTCAGAGTTGAAGTTTTAATATAATTGTTAGATATTTGTTTTACAGGTCAATTAGGTTACAGCAGTCTAGATTTTAAGAGTTGCGCTTGGCACAAACGAGTGTCATTTCTGATATTAATATGTTTAACTCGTCTTAATTGCTTGATTTCACTCGCAAGAAAGTATCACTCACAGCCGTTGAAATGTTACTCATAAATAAACTAAAATTATGAAAATGTCACACATTGGAATCTGAAACCTTGGCAGCTATGATTTCAAGAGAAGCTTTGAAACATCTTTGAAGTTCGAGTCCCGACGTCTGCTCAAATCTCGTAATTCCTAACATCAGTGTACCAAAAAAGTGCAACTTCAGGCTCTTACGTGTAAAAATATCTTATTGTCATGTACAGCGCTCTGATGCCATTATGGCACGTTTACGCTTAAAAGAATTATACTTAAATGCTTCATGTTCAAAACATATTACAATGTGTGCAGTGTATTTCCTGGTTCTGCAATAGTAAGTTCAAATAAGAAAAATAAAGTCTCCTACAGATGGTGTGTGTCATGCTTCTTCAATTATGGGCCCAGCATGCACATGGGCCACCAGCGCTAGCAAACATCAACCAGGCACAACTTAGTAGATACGAGCCGGAAGTCCCGTGTGACCTCCGCTCCTTTATTTAATCTCTCTGGCCACGCCTGGCCAGAGAGTGATACAAAGTGTGGGGATCCTTCCAGTGGGGGTCACCGGCCTAACAAACACTAGACCGCTACATCCCTTCCCAAATCAGATTTTAACAAAACGTTCTCATAGCTCAACATGCAAATTCTGCAAGTCTCTGGTTCGGCCTGGGATTAGGCCGGAGATCATACCTCTGTGGTTTTACGCGCTGGCTAGCAGCTGGGCTACTTGTCTCCGGGCATCCCGGGCTGGGTGTTGTTTCATCTTCGGCCTCCCGACGAACTGGATCAGTGTCTCTCCCTGCTCCTTCTGTCAGGTGGGGGTGAAACTCCTCTTGGTAGGTGTCGCTACTTGCCTGTTGATGGCCAGCCGGCACATCACCCTCCGGGGCTTGGACCATTTTGAACCACGACACGTTCCAAGTGATGGTCTCTCCTCCCTTCTTCGCCGTCACAGCGGTTCCTCGGACCTTCGTTACCGTCCATAGACCTGGTTCGTACGCAGTGCGGAATTTGCATCCGCTCCGGCAGTTTCTCACCAACAACGTGTGACCTTGCACGATTACTCTGGGACGGGCTCTCCTCTTTCTGCTGGCTTTATCATTGGTTGCTGACCTGCGACCTTGTGTGCTTTCTGGGTCATAGGGTTTCGGTGCCCAGTTGTCAGCCTGGAGTGCTGCTTCGGGATCTGTTTGGTCGGCCAGGGCGATGCGGAACACCTTGTTTATGGTTCTCATAAAGCGTTCTACCTCGCCGTTTTCTTTAGGCCATTGAGGAGTTATACAGTGGTGCTTTATCCTAGCTGCGCCAGAATTTCCTTGAACTCCCCCCCCTTGGAACGGGGGTCCATTGTCTGTTTTAATGACCTGTGGTAGTCCAAATATTGCGAATGCCTTCTCTAAAACTGGCTGCAGGTGGTTAAACGCTGTAGATGGGAGTATTTCTACGATAGGGTATTTGGTGTAGCTGTCAACGATGACGGCCGTTACTCTCCCATCTGGAAAACTTCCAAAGTCTAGGCTCACCCATGACCATGGGGACGGGGCTGGTTCTTCCGTTATTATTGGTGCCGGAGACTCCTGACTACTGGTGAGCTGAGATGATCGGCGTCTCCTGACGACCCTCTCAACTGCTTCCTCTAGCCCAGGGAACCATATTTTCTCTCTCATTCGGGATTTCATTCTGTTGGTCTCTTGATGGCCTTCGTGTGCCAGGATAGTTGTCTGTTCCTGAAGGTCCGCTGGCACTACAACTCTGGATCCCCTCAGAATCACTCCGTTAGCGGCCTCGCTTAGTTCGTCTCGGACCCTCCAGAATTTACTTAGCCGGTTTTGATCGGTCTAGGTCCATCCGCTGACATTGTGTAGGAAGTGTTCCCACGACCCTTTCTTCAGGGCATCTACCACCCGCTGAAGGACTACAGGGTTCTCCGTGTGTCTCTTGACTTCTTCGATGGTAAGAGCTTTGGGACATGCCCACTGGGAGATCATGTTTATGTAGTCTTCTATTTGCTGCTCCTGATGGGGGTTACTGTCAGCAGGGCTCGAAGGGTGTCGCGAGAGAAAATCGGCTGGGTTCTCTGATCCTGGTCTGTATACCAGGTCGAGCTGGTAGTGTTGCAGTTGTATGGCCCAGCGTTCAATCCGGGGTGGTGGATGTAGCGAGGTGCCTTTGAATAGTGACAATAGCGGTTGGTGATCTGTCACGACGAGAAATGGATGTCCGCTGAGGTAAAGATGAAAATGATTACACGCCTACTTGATGGCGAGTGCTTCTCGTTCAATCTGTGAATATCTGGTTTCAGTAGGTGTAAGCGCCTTACTCGCAAAGGCTAGTGGGACCCATTTCCCAGGCTCTGTCTCTTTTTCTATGACGCCTTGTCGCTCCAGCTCTTCTAGTTCTTGTTCTACGAGCGGCCGGAGGTGGAATGGTATTCGTCGGTGCCGTACTGCTACGGGCGCCACTGCTCTGTCAATGTGGAGCTTCACAGGTGGTCTTCTGATACTCCCGAGGCCTTTGAACAGCTGGGGGAATAGTTCCAGGATTTCTTCTGTCTGTAATGTTCTTACCGCGTTGGCAAATGTTACAAGACCTAGATCTTCCGCGGTGTGGCTCCCTACTAGTATGTCCGCCTCTCGGTCAAACACGTGGTACGTCGTGGTGATTTCATGATGTTCGGCTTTCACCTGGACCGTCATTTTGCCTTTCAGGGGCAGCGGTGTTTGGCTGCCATATGTGAAGATCCTCACTTGTGATGGTATTAGTGCCGGCTTTGGGTTCAGCTGCTTGTAATGTTGGCACCCCATGACGTTTACTGATGCTCCGGTGTCGATGAGCGCAGTCACGGGGGATCCAGCGATCTCAATAGCGCAGGTTGGCTGTGGTCGTCGTCTTCGCTTGAGGTCACTGGCAAACGAGATCATGTGACATTCTTCTTCTTCATCCGTTGACGAGCCCTCAAGATACTGCCTGCGTTGCATTACTGGCCTACTTCCTCTCACGGTTTCTGGTTCTTCTAATGTCAGGTGCCTGACTGCTTTTGACGGTGGTCTGCGGCCGGGGGCTCCTCTGCTCCTCACGCCTCCACGGCACACGCTTGCGAAGTGGTTGGGGATATTACATTTCGAGCATACTTTGCCTCGTGCTGGGCATTCCTCCATTGGGTGTTCCTCTCTTCCGCAGTATCCACACTGTGATCTACGCGCGCTTCTGGGCGGCCACCTGCCCCGGGCTCCTTTCTGTTGTGTGCGTATCGTGTCCACTTTCTCTGTCTTTACTGTCACCGGCTGTTCTCCTGGTTGGATCAGGGCGGCGTCCATGGCTGTCGCCCTGATGTCCGATAATTCATGTGACCGTGCTAACACCAAGATGTCTTCCAACGTTATGCGTGGCTGTCGGAGTATGAGGGTCCGCAGGGTTTTGTTGCGGCACCCCTAGATTACTTGTGCCCATACTTCTTTGATTTGGTCGTCTTCGGTGCACGCACTGGCTAATTCCCGCAGCCTTGCGTGGAACGCGTCCATGGACTCTCCTTCTCTTTGGCGTGCCTGGCAGAGCTTAAAGCGTTCGTAATTGGGGTTTAGCTGAGGGTCAAAATGAGCATTTAGGGCCCTCACCGCTGCGTCGTAATCTGTTGAGGGTCCTGTGTTAGGGAGGTGCGCAAATAATTTGTATATCTCGTCCCCTGCAAAATGGAGTAGCAGGGAGCGTTTCACCGCTCCATCAGTCTCTCTAGTGGCGATAAAGTAGTTGTCCAATCGGCCAATCCAGACGGTCCACCTGGGAGATGCAGTAGCCTGGTCAATCAGCTCACTGAAAGGGGGCAGCGCGCTGATTTGAGAGTGTTGAGGAACTGGCAGCGCTGCTGGGTTCGCCGCCTGTGGAGCTGCCAGTTGAGACGAAGACGCTGCTGGGGTGGTCATGTTCCCGGCAGGTTGTGGGACTCCTGTGCTAAACCCTTGCCTTTGTGACACTGTTATGCCCCTTTGCTGATGTTTCTCTGTGCTTCACACTTGTGTTCATGGGCCATTCAGTGGTGCAGGATGGCTGTGAGCTATGTGGTGGTGCTGGAGGAGCAGTCAGTAGTGCTCAGGAGACCCTGCAGGGCAATCTGGCAGTCCAGTTAGCAGGATTGCCTATATTTGGATCTTCTTAACCCCCCCAGGAGGGTCTCAGCGTAGGCACTGGTTGCTGGACTCCTCGCACTGACACGCGCTGAAAAGGGGCAGGACTTCGCGCCCATGCGGCTTCTCACCTCGCCAGCTCCACCGGAGAGGACCGGGAGCAGCAGCGGGACAGGGCGCTACACGCGCGATGGCTGCTTCAAAGTGGATGCGCCTCCTCACCTCCAGGTCTTCGTGGTGCACGCGCTCGACGTAGCGCTCCCCTGACAGTGCCGAGCGACTCCCGAGGCAGGCACGCGCCAACGGGTCGGGAGCGCCGAGGGAGGCAGGGTGTTGCTGGCGGGTCTCGTAGCGGGGACCCACGCTCGTCGCCAATGTCGTGCTTCTTCAATTATGGGCCCAGCATGCACATGGGTCACCAGTGCTTGCAAACATCAACCAGGCACAACTTAGTAGATACGAGCCGGAAGTCCCGTGCGACCTCCGCTCCTTTATTTAAGCTCTCTGGCCACGCCTGGCCAGAGAGTGATACAAAGTATGGGGATCCTTCCAGTGGGAGTCACCGGCCTAACAAACACTAGACCGCTACAGTGTGCGCATCTGCAGGCAGGTCGTTGGTAACATTCTGAACACTGGTTGTCATTGCCAATGCTTGATGGCCACTAAGTTAATGGGGAGAGGATGTGGTCCGTCGGCTTAAACTGCCGACTTTGGTGCAGGGTTCGAGCCTCGAGGTCGCGTCCACATCCTGTGATTCTGGGCAAATCACTTAATCTCCCCGTGCCTGAATATGTAATGTAAATACGGTGCTCATGTACAGCGCTCCAATACCTTCGGGTCGAGTTCGCGCTATATAAAAGATGAAAAAAAAAATACAAAAAAAAATGGTCGCACTGTGAATTTGTTCGAGTCCCTCTTCTATTCGAATGGATTGCTTTTGCATCGGAACGGAAGCGGAAGTTCTGTGCCTGATGGCGAGTGGAAGGCGAAAGAGTTGCTTCTACGATAGGATTAGCACGTGGAATCAGTGCAACGCTCGTTTAAGAGGGGAAACATTAATTCGGTATTTTTTTGTGGACAGAGAAGAGGCGAAAAGTGAGGCGGTTTTAATTTCCTGCCTCCTGCCTTTTCGGGTTCTCTGTAAGTGCTGCACTTTGTTTAAAAAGGCAGGAGCCCGCCGTTTAAATGCATGCACGCCCCAAACTAACAGTGTAGGTGGAATCACGTGGGATGCAAAAGCGCTGCAGCCCAGTTCATCAGTGCTTGCACGCACCACGGCAATCAAGAAAACAATACTCACACACACACACACCTTTGAAAGCTGATGCGCTATGCAGTTTCTCGCGTCTTCCAGGTTCTTTATGACACGCGCTGCACTCCAGCCTCCTTCCTGACAGGCAAGGGACCTATCGCAAACCTACAACTTTTGTGTCCAGGAAGCAAACTGTCCTGAGCCGTCACTTCTGCACGTGAAATACGTCGTCGTGCTGCTGTCTACCAGTTTACTTCCGCCAAAATATTTTGCACGCGCTGGTTGCTGCTTTTTTTTGTTTTTTATTCAATGTTGTGTTTTATTATATTATGGAAAGTATTTCCTTATGTTTTTCCTTGCATTTCCCAATTGCGTATATGTTTGTCCTTTCTATCTAGAAGTGTGGTGCTGCATTTTCAACTCCATGCATTTCACAGTTTCGTGTGGCCATATGGGGGGTGTTGTTACTCCAATACACTACGAAACGCTACAAAACGCTGATGATTAAATACTGTGTTAAGTTGTGGAAGCACGTGATCTGACGGCGTTGCTCTCGAGAGAAAATAAGGTATGTTTTCTCACTCTGGGGCATATCAGTAACAACCGGCGATAATTATCGCTAAGCGCACTTAGCGCTAGGATAATTATCTCCGGCTAGCGTGGATTTTTATCGCTGAGATAGCGTGCTATTAGCAGAGCTTATCTCAAAAGAGATAAAAATCCTAGCGCTAACTGCCAAACGTGTGATTATCGCTGTAAACCCAGCGATAATCCCACGAAGTTGGCGATAGCTTGCTGATAAGGCCACACATGCTTAGCTATGATATCAACCTTCCATAGGATATCATGGCTAAGTCAGTTTCAAAGCAGGCATAAGGAAAGTAGCGATAACAGAGGTTATCGCTACTTTTCTTGTCGCTATGCTGCTTTGCGTGTGGCTTGATAATAGGATAAAAATTTTGCTTAGCGACATTTCTCCTGTTATCCTGGGGAGGAACGCCCACTTTACATCTCATTAGAGATGTAAAGATGGGCGTTAAGGGAAATGGAGAGAAGGCAAGGTTTCAAGCGAAAGCGTGACCTTGCAGATAAGGCGATAAAATTATCGCCGCTTTTCGTCCGAAAACAGACGCAAAAGCGGAGATAATTTTTTAACGCCTGCTTGCTGATATGCCCCTTAGTTCTTAGCGGTGCCAGCCTGTGAATGAAGTTGAGTAGTTGGGCATACGTCGTTCACTAGTAAAGCAGCCAAAGAATGTACTAGTCCATTTGGCACGTAAGCGGCTCAGGAACTTCGGGGCATATTATCAAGAAACGGTGTTATAATTATCGGCGCTTTAGCTGCAGAAAACTGCCGCTAAAGCGGCAATAATGGGCTTGATAATATGCCCTGGAGAATTCCAATAGAAGCCCATGTTCTGGTGTCAACATGGGTTTATATTGGAATTCTCTGCGGCATATTATCAAGCCCATTATTGCTGCTTTAGCGGCAGTTTTCTGCCACCAAAACGGCAATAAGTTTAACGCCGTGCTTGATAATATGCCCCTTAATTGTTGAGGGATGGTTTTATTTTTAGGAAAATGTGGTTGTTCGTACTCTAGTTCGAAGTTGTATTGTGGGATGGATGGTGAACACACCTCACGCTGTATGGTATATTTGTGTGGAAATCGTTAAAAAACGTTGCCATTCCCATTTCAATTGGAAACTCCGAGGGAAGGTCCTAGTGTGCAGGATGTTTTTCTCCGCTTGTTCTTACCGTTTTTGTTCTTAATTCCCCTTGCATTATTTGGAGGAAGATTCTGGAGTCCACCTCTGTTGTGATTAACAATTGTGGCTTTTTTATGGCGTGTGTAAAGGACCTCAAATCCAGCAGGCTTTCGTGAATGGGGGGCATTTGTTTTAGGACCCTGCACACGGACTTTAAATGAGGTACTGCCATTAAGGGTAGACATTGAGCCTGCAAATTGAGGGAGAACCGAGCTAGAGCTGAAAAGAGATGACCTGACTTTTAGTCTTGAAATTGTTGTCTATGTAAATCATACAGCAAATATCACCATAGCATATGATACCATGTCTTTAAAACCTTTAACATGTGAAAGGGTTTCACATTGAAATATTAGATGATATTGCTGCATTGATAAGAATTTGTTACAAGTGATGTACTGAGAAACATTCCTGCCTCCAGTCTGATAGCAGTCCTGTTAGAGAACTAAGAGGCACGTCCATTGTCATGTGTACTCTATATGTGGCCTAGATTCTTATTCTGCACAGAGTAACAATATGCTTAAATCAAACATTGGAGTTTTTTGTACAGAGCACATCCTGAACTCTGGTATTTGAAGATGCTATCTCAAAAATGTGATAATGAACAAAAAGAAGACTCAAAAGGGAGAAATAAATATTTGCCTGGGATCACACAATTTGGTCAATTCGGGAAGCCAGGACTGATCCCAGTTTAATGATTTCACACTGAGCAATTCAGCCATAATATGTGTATCTCTTTTCCCACCCAAATTAATACCTTGCCTTTAATTGTTGCCACGTGATTAGAGCCCATATGACGGTCGGAAACCACTTTTTGGTGGCTGTTTTATATAACTCAACTCAAACCTTTCCTAAGGAAATAAGAGCACTTAAAAACAGTCAGAGACTACACTACACTTTTTTTTTTTATCAGAGTAGGGACATTTGGTCAAATTCACAGGTTGTTGTACCAAAGCTGAGATTCAATCCTGCTTCCCAGGGGTGTTGCTTCCATTGGTGCAGTGGCACTGAGGCTCATAGTCCTTGAGTGTCCCACTGAACACTAATTATTTCTGTATTTTACAATGCAAACAGCAGCCATGAGGGGCATTTCTTCCTTGCACTAGGGCTCATGACACACTGGCTACGCCACTGCTGGTTCCCCCTGTAACAGAGTTGGTATCTCTAACCACTAGACCTCCTCTTTTGCTGTGGCCCCAGATAGCATTATGTAATGGAAGTGCCATAAATACGTTTCATTTGATTACTGTGGGGGATGATGAGGACAGAGTTAGTCGGGTGAAAGTGACTGAAGACCTAAGATGGTGATAGGGAAGCAGGTATAACTTTTTTAAACAATCCTTTTTAAAAGTTGTAAATGACAGTTACTGTTGCACTCTTTCATCATACTTGAAAGAATGAAAGACTGAGTTTGCGTTGAAGGGATTTGGTTTTGTAATGTATTGTATGCAGCATTTATAAAGCGTAACAAACACCCAACGGGTACCTCGGCGCTACGGTACAAGATTCGATATCAGGTGGTAGAGACGAAGCGAAAACTTAATACAGATGGAGCAGTTCTAGAGCTAACAGGCTCTAGGAAACAGCCATGTTTTAATCTGTTTTCTAAACTGTAAAAGGTCATTAGCTTGTCTGAGCTCCAGAGGGAGACTATTCCATAATTTAGCTGCAGCAAAGCTAAAGGCCATACCCCCTGCCTTGGCTCTCCGAATCTTGGGAACTTTCACCAAGTAGGCAGTAGTGGAACGAAGACATATCGTAGGTATATACCAAGTAAAGATCTCTTGAAGGGGTAAGGGACCAAGGCCATGTAAGGCCTTAAAAACCAGGCATAAAGACTTAAACTGCACCCTTTGCATTAAAGGTAGCCAGTGGAGCCCTCCAAGGGCCAGCAAACCTGATGAGTGTCGTGGTTTCATCAGAGCTAGTTTGGCCGCCATGGTTTGCACCCTTTGAAGACGCTCAATCAAGAATTTAGGAGCCCCCAGTAGTAGAGCATTACAATAATCTAGTGTACTGAGAATGATACCACCAACGACCAGTGCTCTAGCCTTCTCTGGTAGTAGCTGGATGATCTTCTTCAAAGCCCTGATCAAACCAAAACAGGTCCCCACCACCTTGTTTACATGTGTCTCCAGACTTAAAGTGGCGTCAAACGTAACTCCCAGGTTACGGACAGCTTTAGCCGGTGTCAAAGTAGCCATAGAGGAAGAGGGCCAAAAATTTCCGGGAAAAGGCGGGGGAAACTCTTCCCGTAGTGCAATATAAGACCTCAGTCTTATCCGAATTAAACTGGAGATAGTTAGCTCTTAGCCAGTGCGCAGTATCTCGCATACAGTCATGAAAGGCAGTCAGCGGGATCGACTGGTGTCCCTCCAACGAGAAGAAGATTTGGGTGTCATCGGCATAGTTCACCAGTCTTACGCCATGTGCCTTCATGATTTCAATCAGGGGTCGCATATACACATTAAAAGAATGGGGCTGATTGCCAACCCCTGTGGGACGCCATGGCGGACACTGGAGAACTCAGATAAAAACGGCGGAAGAGAAGCCGCCTGGCATCTATCGGAAAGATAGGAGCGGAACCATTCAAGGGCCATTCCTGACACTCCAACTTCTTCTAACCTAGTCAGCAGAATACCATGATTGACCGTATCGAGAGAGGCGGACAGGTCAAGCAGAATAAGAATTCCAGATTGCCCCCTGTCCGCCCGCAGTCGAAGGCCATCTAATACGGTCACCAGGGCAGTCTCAGTTCCATGGCCAGGTCGAAAGCCGAACTGGACATCATCCAGCATAAGATTTGATTCAAGGAACGGAGACAGGGTTCTGCTGACTAGTCGTTCGATGATTTTTATCGGATAAGGGAGAAGAGAGATGGGTCTGTAATTGGCGGCACAGGTCGGGTCCAGAGTTGTTTTTTTCAAACGTGGTGTAACCACTGCTTGTTTCCAGCATACCGGTACCGACCCAGAGGCCAAAGAGCCATTACAGATCTGATGCAGGAGAGGAAAGCGCTCAGAACCTAGCTCCTTCCAAATTTTATGCGGAAGAGGATCCAAAGGGGATCCTGAGGACACACTTGTAGCAGCTCTGTAGAAGGTCTCCTCTGAGACTGGCTCAAAATTACTCCTAACAGACATCAAACCCATCTCTATACTTCTTGCCTCCTCCGGCTTTATAGCATCATTAATTGCATCCGTAAAGCCCTCTTTCCTGGGAGAAGCATGCATTTTTAACCCATCAATAATGTTGTTAATTTTATCCATAAAAAAAGTTGCTAAATTATCACACAGAACTTGGGTAGGCAAAGTTTTAGATTGTACACACTCTGGGGCTGTCATATCTTTCACTATTTTAAAAATTGTTCGGGAGCTATTTTTTGAGTTTAAAATAATATTGGAGAAATATTCGGATTTAGCCAGATCAATTTCTTTTCTATATTCCCTTAACGCAGCTTTCCAGGATGACTTGCCCTCATCTGAATAAGTCCTTCTCCAATTCCTCTCGGCTTGCCGGCAGCCCAGTTTCAGAGATTTAAGATGATCATTATACCAGCAAGCGGATGACCTACCTATCTTCTTACAGTTTTTTATAGGGGCAATTTGGTTAAGCCGGCTTTTAATCCGATCACAGAGGTCGGTATAGTTCTCTTCCACTGTTCTCTCATTATTAAGACTATTCTCAAAAGAGAATACCGAGGAGAACTAGTCTTCCTCTTAAGAAGTCTTTTCCAATCTCTGCTCTCAAACATCTTTACCTCTCTGGTATCAGGCTGTACTCTTCTGGTGCCAAGTACCTGAAACTTGACCAGATGATGATCGGACCACCCGATCGGGAGAATCTCTACTGCTTTCAAAGCCTGTTCCTTAGAGAAGATTAAATCTAACACATTTCCCCCCCTATGAGTTGCCTCACGGGTCCACTGGCGCAGTTCCAAGCTTTCACAAGCCTGGGTAAAAATACTAAGGCTAAGATCCAGAGTTCCATTGCACCATAGATTAAAGTCACCCATAATAATCAAATTAGCGTGGGTGATAGCCAAATTTAAAATAACATCTATTAGACCCTGCAGGTGAGATGAAGTCACTATTCCTGGTGGTCTGTAGCAAACAATGCCCGCCAGCAAACAGCCCTTAGGATCTTTGAGTGAGAAGCCAAAGATTTCAAAGCCCTCCACTTCATGGAGGGCTCACTTGTGAACTGCAGATTACTAGAATTCTATGAGTATTTACCTTACTGACTAATTATCTTGATGTCAGAAAATAAGCTGGTCTGACAGAAGGGAGCAGTTTGCCAGGACAGCCTAATGATTGTGACATGCGACAGAACAGACAGAGAGGGTATTATGACAGACGAAGACAGGTATGGGTAGTCTGAGTATATATGGCTCTTGGTAGAGAGTAAGATTGGAGGGTATTGTATTGAATTGGTGGGCCAACTTGGCAGTTTGATAGAATTGGACAGGGAATGAGTGACACTGGATAGATGTGGGAGAACTGTTAATAGAATGTAGCTGGGACAAGTTCCATTAGAAGTAAATTATAGATAAGAGAAGGAATGAGTTGACGCTGCTTGGTGGGAAAAGATTTCATTAAATAAGGAGAGGGCTGTAAGTTCATGGCTTAAGCACAAGGGACAGTCGGGATGGGCCACAGGTATTGTATTGTAATTGCATTTATGTAGCGCTTACTACCACTGACGAGGCGTCGAGCAGGTAATGGGTGCAAACAGTGGGTTATAGCGGATAGTTGACGGGGGTGAAAGGAGACATCTGATAGATGGTACCTGCAGTGTAGAGGAGAAAGGAAAGGGCATGGTTGAGAATAGGGATAGGTGGGAGGAGTGGATGCCGGGCAGGTGAAGTTGGATGACATAGGAGAGGGTACAAGAAGTGTTGGCATATTCGATGTATAAAGTAGCAGTTTTTATGCTGCAGCATTAGCTGAAGCCAAACTGGTCGTTGTGCAGGTGGTGGTTAGCATTGATGTTGTTGTGGAGACATAAACAGCTTTTTAGGCCTCGCCTGAGACAGCGCATGCCTTGTCGCTTGCAAGACATTTTGTTTATAATCAATCAGTCAATCAAGTGTTTGTTGAGCGCTGCTACTCACCCTTAGGGGTCTCAAGGCGCTGGGGGAGGGGGGGGTTTCGCAGCTTCCAGTCCATCAATGAAGGGGGTCTGTCGAAGAGCCAGGTTTTGAGGTTTCTTGTGTAGATGGAGAGAGATGTTGTTTGTCTGAGGTGGAGCGGGAGGGCTTTCCAGGCTCTGGCCGCGAGGAAGGAGAAGGAACGGCTGCCTGATCTGGTGCGGGGGACCACGACGGAGAGCTGGGCTGATCGTAGGGTCCTTTGTGGTTCGTGGAATTTGAGTTGGCTGTTCAGGTATGCTGGTCCGGTGTTGTGGAGGGCCTTGTGAGCGTGGATGAGCATCTTGAAGGTGACTCTAGCTTCGATGGGGAGCCAGTGAAGTGTGCGCAGGTGCTGGGAGATGTGGCAGTGTTTTGGCAGGTTGAGGACCAGTCTTGCGGCGGCATTCTGGATGTTCTGTAGCTTACGTGTGAGGTTTTTGTTTATTCCGGCGTAGAGTGCATTGCCGTAGTAGAGTCTGCTGGTGACCAGGGCGTGAGTGACGGTCTTTCTGTGTTTGAGGAGGATCCATTTGAAGGTCTTGCATAGGAGGCGGAGGGTGTGGAAACAGGACGACGAGACGGCGTTGATCTGGCAGTCCATTTTGAGTTCGGAGTCCAGGATGATTCCCAGGTTGCGTGCTTGGTCCGTGGGGGTGGGCGGACTTTCAAGGGCGGGGGGGCACCAGGTGTCATTCCAGGCATCGGGGTGTGGGCCCATGATGAGTACTTATGTTTTGTTGGTGTTTAGTTGTAGGCAGCTGTTTTTCATCCATTTGGTGACGGCTTCCATACCTTCTCGAAAGTTGTCTGGCGGAGTTGGGTTCGTTGGATAGGGAGAGGATGAGTTGGGTGTCGTCTGCGTATGACACAATGTTGAGTCCGTAGGTTCTGACGATGGGGGCGAGCGGAGCCATGTAGACGTTGAAGAGGGCAGGGCTGAGGGATGACCCCTGGGGGACTCCGCAGGTGGTTGGTGTAGGGTCCAAGACGAAAGAGGGGAGTGTAACCTGCTGCGTGCTGCCTAGAGAGGAAGGAGCGGATCCAGTCGAGTTGAATTCACAATGTTATGTGCCTATTTACCAAATACTTTTTTACATTAGTAAATCACTTATATCTCCTTGTCAATTATTACAGCTATTCGTCAGATTGCCCTGCTACTGGTCTGAAAAATAAGAAACTTTCAAGGTAAGAATGGTTGCTAAAAAGGTCAGTGAAACTCATATTTTAAAACCAAGTGAGTAGCAGCAACTTTCACCACATAACCCAAAAAACCTAATTCACTGGCACTTTCCCTTTGTACTCCTCACCTGCATATCTAGGAAATAAGTTTCTGTTTACTAAATGCAGACCCTTAAAAAAAAAAAAAAGAAGAAACGCCTACTGCATTGTAGGCCAGTTGAAGTACTAATCTGCAGTCATTAACAAAAACACTCAATATCCCTCTCAGGTTTTGCCAGACCCTACTCAAAGCCACTGTGCTTCTTGCTCACTATACCATCACCCACTCACAACACATCCTAGTAACACTATTCACCACTAAACATTTTTCTTCTTATTCGCTGCTGCTGGTAAATATTTGAGAATCAACAGGCAACTGTATTTCCATTATCTCAAAAAATTGTCAATCTATGTAGGGGCCACTGGAATTATGCAGCTGAAGAGGACCAAATCACGGGACATAGTTGACTGAATTATGTGATAAGAAAAGGCAAATTTTGTAGACGAATGCAGCACATTTTGTGACATATTTTTGCATTTATTATTTTTGCATTTTTATTGTTGTTGACACTGGCTTAGCGAAGGTTCTACTCCATTGGTACTACTTTAAAACTCAAATACAGCAATAGGCTACAGAAAGGTGACCCATCAACCTTCACAAAAGGACTTCCGCTATGCAGCAACAGATTAGTAACTCTGCTCTATGCCACTCCACTGTACGCCACTCTACGCGACTCCACTACATGACACTATCTGCCACTCCATTCTACAACACTCTATTCTACTCTTCGCAATTCCACACTGCAACTCTCCACACCACTAGCTAGTGCACAACATGGCTAAAACACATTGGCAAAGCCAATAGCGCTTCCATAGGCAAACATCATTGAAATGTCATATCACACACTTTTGTGTACAACTGCACTTCCTTTAAAACAAATGTACAAATCAATGCCATAAACTCCTTGTACAAACGTGTTTAGTGAATTGTTTTGATAAGTTCTAACATCAATGGAGTCTGGTGGACAATCAACACAGGAGGAATTAGAACAATTACTTTTTTATCTGACAACTAATTGAATTTTGCAAAATTGCTCATTTTGGGTAACCTGAAAACAAACGGTGGTAATCGTGTCTTGTCATGGACTAAGTGGGAATTCAGTCAGGTTCTCGACAATTTAACTGGCTCTCTACTTGCACGAGGAGGGATCTCCTGGTACAATCCTGTGTATGTCTGGGTTGGCTCCTTTGCTTTGTGCTTCTCCTACGATCTCTTGCTCCGGTCTTCTCACGTACCACAATTATAAAATGCTTACTAAATGCATGACTAATGAATTTGCAACAGGCGTATTAGAATCATTGACTCCCAAGATATATAACACATAATAATATAATAATCCACATTTGTAAAGCGTGAACAATTACCCGTGAGGGTCTCTAGGCGCTGGGGGCCGTCGGGAAGATTAAGCAAGCTATTGCCCAGAGTCACATGGTGCTGGGCTAATCTGCCGCCGGCGATCGAACCATGATCCCCAGATTCCGGAGGCAGTCACCCTGGCTGCGGCCCCACACCTCTTCCCGTAACCCATAAAATTTAGTCCAAAAGCCATCATTAAAAGAAGCCTTGTGCAAGCAACCAAATTAATAAAATTGCTATAAATTAATCAGAATTAATGCAACTGGTGTTCAATTAACAATCAATTTGAATTCTGACAGTCATTGCCATTAGTCTTCAGATATTGCTCACAACGATACCACTAATCTTCAATTAGCGGTCACAATAAATGAGACTAGCCTCAATTTTGCTCTTGAAATAGCACAATAGTGTTCAATTAACATTCACTTTAAATTCTTCTAGTCTTACTTGAGTCTTCACAATCATTACTGTTAGTATTCAGATATTGCTCACAAAGAATACTACTAGTCTTCAAACAGTGGTCGCAATCAATGAGACTAGCCTTCATTTTGATCTTGAAATAGCAGAAGAGCTGCAAATAAACTCTAACAGAATACTACTAAGCTTCAAATACAATTCTTCTAGAATACTACTAGTCTTCTTTTAGCAATCAATTGAAGTGTTCATCATGTATTTTGAAGGGTAGTTGAGTAGAACTAGTATTCCCTCATTCGCATATTTCGGCTTGTGGGCATACTACATAGTCTTCATGCATACTAAATAAATACTATATTTTAATAGTAAATGAATACCGCTGTAAACACTGGAATCACACTAAGTGAAGATCTTCCATTTTGGTGAGGGGGGCCTCTGCATCATGTAATTTGCTCTCTGAAGAAGGTGTGACCCACACCTTGGGTCATGCTCCGAAACGCGCGTTGTCGCTGTCGTCCACTGATCAAAATGTCTCCTCCAATATTATCATCCACCTGTCTTTTCTGAGGTTCACATGAAGCGTCAAAAGAATATGTAACTATGATGCACTGCATACACATGTTAAAATTGTGGCTATTTAATATGGTGGAATAATTATGAAGCATTCTGTGTTTAAACTTATGTTAAATACCCTCAACGATCGTTTCTAGAGACTATTGTTTGATGCAGTGGACTGTCTTTGAGCAATGTGTCGTGTGAGTGAGGTAGTATGAGTCTGCTGATAGTATGTGTGAGGTAATTGTGTTTGTTGCACCTGGGCACCATCTATATGTATAATTATTTGTTGATGTGGTACTGTATTTATTGGAGTATTTATTGACTGTTTCTTAAATGTATATTCAATATCATGACATACTGAGAAAGGGTTAAATAAATTGGAAATGTATGCCCTAAAAACAATGTTGTCACTGCGTTAGCTACTGAACGTCTTCCTGTCTCAGTTTTTGCACACTACTCCTTCGCCCCTTGGGGACAGGACTATGTAGTTCCCTCGCTTTTCATCCTTGACGTAATGCGTATTTATAAATTATTTGCAGGTAGTGGGTTTTGTTCTTTATTGATACTTGCAGTACTCGTTATCTCCCTCTATCTAGGAATCCACAGTTATTCCCCACAAGGTGTGTCCCTTGCTACAATATAATATCAGGGTTGTGTCTGTTCAGATACTTAGACACCAATCACCTCTTGAGTGTGCTGTCCACATCAGTTACGTTCCAGGATAGCAACTTGAGGGTCAATCTGTCTGTGGAGTGAAAATCCCCAGACAGCGGTTTGAGATCTGTCCCCTTTTCAGTATTTGTTTCCTGAGCGGTGCTTTCATGCCTGTGTATACAAATCTGCGGACCCCCCTTCCTGCCATCCCACCCAACTCCTATTCCCCACATCCTCGCGCTGCAGGCTCTGAACTACCCCATGCCCCAATGCCCGAGGTGTCTGCCGCCCCCTCACATTAAACCTATGTAATGTGAACAAAATATACATTGCTGACTAGAAGTGGGCAGTGGCGGCTGCTAAAGTTTGAGATTGGTGCGGCTGGGCAGTGTGCTTGGGGTGGTGTTGGAGTTCACTTCAAGGGGACACAGCAATTTTTGGGAGGCCAGTTATCATTTCCCATGCAAATCTTTTAAAGTAAAGCAATGGGATAAAATAATATATTTTCCAGCAAAATCTTCCAGCTTAATTTCCTGGAAATTGGCTGAAAGAATATGCATATAAGACTAAGTTTAAACAAGCATTGGCATAGCCAATAGGTCTCGCCTTTGGGACCTTATAAGTGTTTAGCCATGCAACAGTTGCAAAACTAAACACTTATAAGGTCCCAAAAGCGAGACCTATTGGCTATGCCAAGTGGCCCTGCGGCCACAAAAGTGAAAGTGATCGCGATCCCGATCAAACATCAAAGCGGCCGCTAAAGTGGAAGTAATTGCGGTAAAAGTGGCGCGCGCGCCCGCGCACATGCACTGTAGCTCTAGGCTGGCCTGGTAGCACTTTTTGGAGCCCTCTCAATAAGTCTCGCCAGACCAGCGCATGCGCTGGGTCAGGCGAGACCTAAAAACTCGGATTTGCACGGTGGCTAATAATCTATGCTTGTTTTTAATGCAGTGAATGTCTACGATGTTGCATGTGACATGTGACCTTGCGAGATTATAACCTCCGTCACCTCTAAAAAATAAACAGAAGCTGGAACATCTGCGTTGGCACCGAATGTTGCCAAATGCTGTAGCTCTGTTCACGTGGGCAGCGTCAGATTGCCGTGAAAGACAGTCCATCCAACCAATGGCAGGCAAATTATAAAAGTTATAATTATAACTTTACAGTTTCTAAAGATTGTGTAGTTTAAGTTTGGTTTGTATAGTGAAAAAATGTTTCCCTAACTATAACAAAGCTTTAACCTTTGTTTTTTTCTTTAAATTGCAACCTTTTTTGAAATTTTTATTAAAATTGTAGAGTCCAATCTCGTGGAGTGAAGTGTCGTTATGTGGAGTGTCATGTAGTACAGTGGAGGAGAGTGTTGTACAATGTAGCATCCTGAAGCGTACTGTTGTAGAGTAGCGTGCAGTACAGTGCTGTGGCGTAGTGTATATTAACGTAAAGTGTGATAGAGTGTAGTGGCGCCTTGTAGAGTAGAGTGGCATGAAGTGCATTAGAGTGGAGTGGCATAGCGTGCAGTAAAGTGAAATCTCAATCCGGAGTGGCGTCTCGTACTGTGAGTATTGTGACGTAAAATGTTGGAAAGTCTTGCAGAGTGCAGTACAGAGTTGTAAAGTGTAGTACAATGTCTTAGAGTGGCATAGAGTGTAGTAGAGTTTTGTAAAGTGGAATACAGAGTGGATGAAAGTGTGGTAGAGTGGAGTGTCGAACAGTGGTTTAGTGTTGGGATAAAGTATATTATAGTGGAGTAGAGTAGAGTGAAGTGTAGTCGATTGGAGTCACATAGGATAGAGTGGATTAAAGTGTAATAAAGAGTAGTGCGATGTTGTAGCGTAGAGTGCTGCGTCATGGAGTGTAGTAGAGTAACCTGGAGCAGTATAGACGTTAGTAAAGTGTCACAGAGTTGAGTAGAATGCTTTGTGGTAGAGTGTTGAAAAGTCTTGTACAATGGAGCGGAGTGGCGTGGAGTAGAGTAGAGTGCAGTATAGTGTGGAAGACGTTAGTGGTATAGAGTGTTGAAGAGCTGATTGTCATAGAGTTGTGTTAAGTGGAGTAGTGGGGTACAGTAGAGGAGAGTGGAGTAGTGTGTGATAGAGTCAAGTGCAATAAAGTGGGGTGTAGTGGCATAGAGGGGGTTGCGTAAAGTAAACTAGAGTGCCGAACACTTGCGCAGAGTGTTGTAAACTGTTGTATAGAGGAGTGCTATAAAGTGGAGTATAGTGTGGTAGAGTGGAGGGGCGTAGAGTGTCAGCCAGTGAAGGATAGTGACATAGATTGGAGTGGGATACAGTGGAATAGCATAGAGTGGAGTACAGTAGAGTGCCGTAAAGTGGATTAGCGTAGAGTAGAGTTGAGTACAGTGGAAGTGCATAGACTGGAGTGGCATACAGTAGAATGGGGTAGAGTGGAACAGAGTGGAGAGGCGTCCAATGGAGCAGCGTAGAATGTAGTGATGTTAAGTGGAGTGTCGTACACTACAGTGGCTCTAGTGGATTAGCGTATATTGGAATGGCATACAGTGGAGTGCTGTAGAGTGAAAGTGGAATAGAGTGGAATTGCATAGATTTGAGTGGTGTACAGTGGAGTAGCATACAGTGGAATTGCAGATAGTTGAGTAGCGTTCAGTGGCATACAGTGGAGTGGTGTAGACTGAAATCAAGTACAGTGGAGTGGGGCAGAGTGGAGTAGCATACCATGAAGTACCGTAGAGTGGAGTGACATCCAAAGGAATAGCATAGATTGGAGTGGCATAGACTGGAGTTGCGTAGAGTGGATTAGTGTACAGTGGCGTGGCATATAGTGGAATAGCATACAGTAGAGTGTTGTAGATTGGAGTTACAAACAGTGGAGTAGCGTACAGTGTAGTGGCATACAGTGGCGTAGAGTGGAATAGCGTAGAGTGGAGTATAGTCGAGTGGCGTACAGTGGAATAGCGTACAGTGGAGTACCGTACAGTGGAGTAGCATACAGTGGAGTAGCATACAGTGGAAAAGCGTACAGTTGAGTGGCGTACACTGAAATAGAGTATAGTGGAGGAGCGTTGAGTGGAGTGGCAAATAGTGGAGTTCCGCAGACTGGAGTGGCGTATAGTGGAGTGGG
This sequence comes from Triturus cristatus, assembly GCF_964204655.1. Taxonomy (NCBI): domain Eukaryota; kingdom Metazoa; phylum Chordata; class Amphibia; order Caudata; family Salamandridae; genus Triturus; species Triturus cristatus. The sequence goes on along the minus strand of NW_028188159.1, from coordinate 947,896 downwards.
GTGAAGTGGAATACCATACAGTGAAGTGACATTGGTTGCGCACAGTGCAATAGTCTACAGTGGAGTGGCGTACAGTGGAATAGTGTAGAGTACAATGTAGGTGTGTAGAGTGGAGTAGCGACAGTGGAGTGGCGTAGACTGAAGTGGCGTACAGTGGAGTGGGGTAGAGCGCAATACCATACAGTGGAGTGGCATAGAGTGGAGTGCCATCCAATGGAATAGGGTAGAATGGAGGGGTGTATAGTGAAGTGGCATATGCTGGAGTGGCGCAGAGTGGGTTAGTGTACAGTGGAGTGGCATACAGTGAAATGTGGAAGATTGGAGTGGCATACAGTTGAATAGGATAGAGTGGAGTGGTGCAGAATGGAGTAGTGTAAAGTGCAGTGGCATAGACTGGAGTTGCACACAGGGGAGTGGGGTGAGTAAGTAATTTATTATATTTGATCAGTAAAAATCTTACATATGACGCATTTTAAAGCAATTGATATTTCATTCAAGTGATTAGCATAAATAAAAATAAAGATATGTCAAATTTAAAATCTATAGAAATTCTAGTATGGAAGTCCAGTTGCTCCATAACGTCAATCTTGGGTAAAAGTTAGCAAGAAACAACAACAAAATTACTTCATTGTATGCAAAAACAAATTTCAGAAGTATTGGTTGTAAGCATGTTTTATGGAAAATTCTCTGAAGAATCTAACTGCTTGGCATAGAACTTTAATTTGTGGACTATTAAAGCAGTTCCTAAGAGCATCATTACAATGGCTAATATTATTCTGTGAAAACATCTGCTTCAAAAGTATTTTCCTTTCCCTGGACAGCAGCAGGTAATATGTACAAGTGATTCTTGCTCATAGTCACATAGTCTGCACCTATAATTCTGATGTCGCTTCCAGGATCGTGTTAGTTCTTTAATAGGGAATACAAAGAATCACATATGGATAATTGATAAGCTGGTTGAGTTAAGCAAGGACAACAGTAAATGTTAGTGTGGTGCCAATGTGTTATATGAATCCATGATGTAACCTGAATACTTAAAGGTGGCTAGGGCAGATGTATTGGCAAGCCTGCTAAGAAAGAGGACTTCTGTTTTCAGGGTTGAATTGAAGGCAGTGAGTAGAAGACCATGATCCCAAATTGACTATGCCTCCGGGTCATTAATGAAGGACAAGGTATGAGGCCCATGGGTGTCAGGAGGGCACATCTTGTATCAGAAACAACCTGATTATTGCTTTCAATGATCCTAGCTTCGCCTTTTTAGGTCTCGGCTAGCAAAGGCTGCGCTTGCGCAGTCTCGCTCGCGAGATTTAATGACTTGGAGTAGTGGGGCTTTAACCCGCCCCTCTTCTCTCCTCTTCTCCATTGGCTGGCCTCTGAAATGCTAGTCAGCCATTGGAGAAGAGGTTTGTCTCTCCAAACAAGCCCCGTCCTTTTGCGATTCGGAGGCGTGTTTTTTCCGATTCTTTCTCTGGGCGTGTTTGAGAAAGAAAAACACGCCCCCGAATCCCAAAACGCCGCTGCGTTTCTCCGAGGCATTTCTGCTTCACCTCGGAGAAAGGCGGTGGTGTGCTCGTCCTCTCCCCCTGCTCTCAGGCAATCCATGTGCTGTTTGCCACACGTCGGACCCTGCGTGCAACCCTGCTCACCTCTGGTGCTGATCTTGCTGAAGATGTCACTATCGAGTGGTAAGACTGTTCTTATCTTCTTCCCCCCACCGACATCTTCACTCGGCGCTGATCACACCACGCTTCCCGCACCTCTAGCATGCTTTTCAACCCTCAGCATTAGTGCGTGCCTCTACTTTTTGTGAACTCGCTTCCTATGCCTCACGCAGTGCTCTGCCACTATTACGACTGTTGTTGTGGTTTCCGCTGGCATATACGCTACTTCGAGGTGCTTGTTTTCCACAAACAAAGACGCTTAAAGCTGTCTCGCGCAAGCTCGCACATGTGCAGCACCAGGCCTCAATCTGCCTAACCTGCCTGACTTAATATGTCACCCCTCGACGTTCTATTCTCTATTGGCGCAGCTAGCTGGCATTTCGAAGCTGCTACTTAGCAACGACACGGCTTTGTGTTCACAACCTGCTTGGTGTCTCGTAGCACCGCCTCGTTTTGCTCCTGCGACCTATCCTTCATTGCTGATCACGCTGCCAATCGCGCTGCCCATATTCAGCTACAGCGTCATTGGGGGTGGGATGAAGCGGGGTTTCCTCCTTGTAAAAGTCATTCGAGAGGCAATAACCTACAGTTACCTCTTTAAAAATGTAGATCATGACTCACGCATGTACGGTCCCCGCATTCGAAGACACGCAGTTGTAAATATAATCTCACCGAATAATAACTGCTCTGTAATTATGACCACGTGTAAAATCACCACAGTGCAAGTCAGAAACTAAATACCTTTCTTTCCACCCGCCTTGTGAAAGACTGGGATGTCGCATCACCGAGGTGAAGTATCAGAAGGTAACTGCTTCATTGGGGGTGGGTGGGGGGGGATGAAGCGGGGTGGGGGTTGGTACGCTCACGAGCAGGCGCCATGATTTCTCGCAATGTGAAGCGACTCCTTTACCGATTTCTTCTTATTATGTACAACAATTCTAATGAGTTTATTTTAAAGAAGAGCTCGCTTCCATCAACCACCCCTCTTCCGTGCAAAGCAACCGCCTTCCTTCAGATCCCAAGTACCCCATTTTTTAAATTATTATTTTCAGATACCTCGTTACTGTACTTAAAGGAAAATATATGTATCTGCTAGCACCGTTTTACCGGTTGATGCATATTGTTTCATCAGTTATGACTGGCCATTCAATGGAAAATGCAGTATCGAGGGGATACTGTGAATGTTTTTCTGTTTTCAGTATGCAGCACACATCATTCTGCCATTCATTTCTTAGTATTGTCTGGATTACCTATATTGCAGAGTTTTATTTTATATAACGCCAACTTGACCCGAATCAATCAGGTATCAGAACGCTGTTCAGTGTCATTATCGAGACTCAAATCCAGTTCCCTGGGCTCCTTGATGGGGGAAGGTTTCTCTTAATCTTGATAGAGCCTGTTGAGGGGTTTGTCAGTTGATCCTGCAAAAAGTAAATGTGTGGCTCTGTGTGTGTGGGGGTGGCTCTGTGTGTGTGGGGGTGGCTCTGTGTGTGCGGGGGTGGCTCTGTGTGTGGGGGGTGGCTCTGTGTGGGGGTGGCTCTGTGTGTGTGGGGGTGGCTGTGTGGGGGTGGCTCTGTGTGTGTGGCTCTGTGTGTGTGGGTGGCTTTTTGTAGGTGACTATGCGTGGTGGGTCTGTCTGTGTGTGGGTAACTGTGTGTGTGTGTAGGTGGCTCTGTGGGTGGCTCTATGGGTGGCTCTATTTGTGTGTGGGTTGCTCTATGTGAGTGGCTCTGTGTGGGTGGCTCTGTGTGTAGGGTTGGCTTTGGGTGTGAGGCTCTGTGTGTGGGTGCAAATGCAATAGGTCTCGCATTTGAGAGTGATTAAGCTATTGACATTGTAAATAACAATGCCGTTTCTTTAAATGTTTTAAAAACAAAAACATAAACAAAAAGAATGTCATGAGCAATGCCAATAGCTTTAACTTTAACAATGCCGAGACCATTGCATTGTAAATGCTTGTTGAGCAGGGAGCTATAAGCTAAAAAGTTTGCCTTCCAAGCACGAACTTGCCGTACTAGGCAAACTTCTAATGGAATGATAGGTAGATGAAACAGCCTCTGAAGAGTATTCCATTGTATCACCTCTAACATGGAGGCAAAGCAGCCTGGAAATGCGTATTGATCATAGACCATAGAAGGAATTAATTTTGCTGTACCAACATGTAGTATTGGGATGGCCGAAGTACTTTGGAATTTGACATTAAGCTGATATCCTGGTGAGCCAACTGCCAGATATTTACAGCATGTTGAATACTTTAATTGGCATGGGCCATATAGTTATATTTTCTCAGCTTTCTTCATGCCCTTTCCAAAAATCATGACAGTGGACTTGGATGTATTTAGTTCAACCTTGTGCTCAAAGTTATAGGCAAATAGTTTGTTTAGTGCCCTTTGCAGCCTATGTATGTGTGATCAAGAAGAACAATATTGTCTGCATCCTGTAGAAAATGTACATGGGTGTTCATAGGATAGGATAGGATAGGATAGTCACTTGTATAGCGCGAACAAATGCCGAGGCGTCTTGGCGCTAGTCCAAAGAGAGAAACTGCTTCCACTAACATCGGGTCACATCAAAAAGGCATGTTTTTATCAATTTTCTAAAAGCTTGATGACTGTCAGTACGTTTAACAAAACCAGGGAGATCATTCCATCGGCTGGCCGCCTGATACGAAAAAGCTCTGCCACCCCATCTAGCTTTTTTCACACGGTTAAGTTTAAGCAGGCTTTGAGTAGATGACCTGAGTGTCCGACCCGGGAGGTAAGGAGTAAAGAGCTTCTCCACTTCCTTGGCTCCCCCCCCAAACACCGCCTTATGGACTAGGCATAGCGCCTTGAACTCTATCCGCTGCTGGACAGGGAGCCAGTGCAATGCCTTGATTCCCTCAGCGACAGACTGATCCCTAGGTACATCCAACAGGAGTCTGGCTGCTGCGTTCTGCAGGACCTGCAGTCTCTTCAGCAAGGACTTGTTCAGTCCCAGTAGTAGTGCGTTACAGTAGTCCATTTTGGACAACACTAAAGCCACCACCACATTCCTGCAAAGGTCAGGGTTGATAAAAGGGAAAATCTTCCGCAGTATCCTGATTAAATACGAGCAGGAGGAGGCAAGATTGCTGACATGCGCAGAGAAATGGAGCTGGTTATCAAACACCACTCCCAAATTTCTAACCTTGCGCACAGGAGAGGGACATTCACCTGCCTCGGCCGGCCACCAGGAGCTATTCCATGCGGGCTTTCCCAGGCCAAATTCAATTATCTCCGTTTTCTCTGTATTAATTTTGAGAAAATTCTCTCGCATCCATCTCATAATTTCTGACATACAGCTATGAAACTTAATAGCCGTGTCATTTGTTTCTTGCCCAGCAGAGACTATAAGCTGCGAGTCATCAGCGTAGGAGATTATAGTGAAGCCCTGGGCCCTGATGAGCTTGGCTAGAGGGGCAACGTAGATGTTAAAGAGCGTAGGTGATAAAGAGGAGCCCTGTGGCACCCCACATGGTAGGTGGAAAGGGTCCGACTGTAGACCATCCCAGGACAGGCTATGGTCTCTACCCTCCAAAAAAGAAGCTAGTAGGGCCAATGCCATTCCCTGTACCCCAAACTCCTGGAGCCTTCGAAGCAGCACCTTATGATTGACGGTGTCGAAGGCAGCCGAGAGATCTAACATCACCAGGACTGCGCGACCTTCCCCCGTCTACTATAGCCCGCACCTTTTCCGTTGCGATCAACAGTGCAGACTCTGTAGAGTGCTGGGCACGAAAACCATGCTGAGAAGAGTCAAGTAGATCGTAGGCCACCAAATGTGTCGTAAGGGCACGGTTCAATTCTTTCTCCAAAATCTTGGCCCCCATAGGCAGGGCGGCAATTGGTCGATAGTTTTTTAAGACAAGGGGGTCTAATGTGGCTTTTTTTAGTAAAGGTTTAATTATAGCCCTCTTCCAGCAAGAGGGATAGCATCCGGATTGCAGTGCTATGTTAATTACCTGGGACAGCTCTTCCGCTATCACCTCAACGGCCAGGTGAAAAACTGATGGAGGGCAGGGATCTAGGGGGGATCCCGAGTTTGTTGAGATGATCAACCTCCGAGTTTCCTCCGCCGTGATTGAGGCAAACTCCCTGAGTCCCATGTTGTTCCAGGAGTCTGCTTCCGGCACTAGCTCTTTCCCCTCTGTGCTGGAAGGCCTACTACTGAACTCATCGTAGATAACCTGAACCTTCTCTTGGAAATATGCCGCCAACTTTTGGCAAGTTTCTTGATCAGGACAATAGTTGTTGTCCTGCGGCAGTTTAGCCAGAGCTGTTATGGTCCTAAACAGCTCCTTAGCCGAGTTGCCGGCATCCATAATTTTGGTTGAGAAATAAGCGCTCTTGGCTGCCACTATTGCCTGTTTATAGGCTGCGAGGGAGGAGTTATACTGTGATTTTCCCTCCGTACTATAATCCTTTCTCCAGGACCGCTCCGCCCTTCTGCATGTTGCCTTCAAGGTCTTAAGTTCAATGCTATACCAAGGTGCGCTTGGTTTGGTTCTCCTGGATCCAAGCAGCTTCTGAGGGACTACCCTCTCTACCGCCGCTTCCAACCAGTCGTTAAAGCGCTTTGACGCCACGGAGATTTCATTAGTGTAGACAGGGCGTGACCCGGCCAGTAAGGGGAATAGTTTCTCCGCAGTAACCTGGGACCATGGTCGGATCATGCGTTTCCCTGCTCTATGACCCGAGGAAATGACTGATATCCCAGTCATAACAGTGAAATTCACTGCCTTATGTTCAGACCAGGGAAGTGCCATGATGTTAACCCCCTTCAAAACTATATTATTAATAAATATACCATCTAAGGTATGTCCTCCACTATGCGTGGGGCTGGCCACTACTTGGTTAAAATCCAGCGCTGCTAAGCTATCAATTAGTGTGGCAACCTCTGACTGATTTGTGAGTTCTAAATGATAATTAAAATCGCCCAAGATCATAAAAGGGTGATGATCCAGCCGGGACTCTAAAAAATACATAAGCATCGCCGGAAAAGAGGACTTCGGGCCTGGAGGACGATAGACTAGGATTCCGTGGAAGTTGTACATATTAGCCACATAAATGGTAAAATACATAGCTTCCGCGGCAAGGTCTAGGTGGGTTTCCACCCGGATTTTGAGCTGTGATGAATGTACAACAGCTATTCCCCCCCTTTCTTATCAAGTCTGTCCTGGGAGGAGACAACATACCCACGCGGTAGGGCAATGTTCCAATACGGACCAGACGCTTCGTCTGTCCACGTTTCAGTTAGAAAAACTAGATCATGACCTTCAGAGAGACGATCTTGCCTTCCCTGAGGCTGGCCTGATGTCTGCAGTGTAAAGGCTAAATAATAAAGGGGCAGAGACAGCCCTGCTTCAGACCCCTATTAGTAAAGATGTTATTTGAGACAGTGTGCCCTCTTCCAACCTTTACCCGGACCCAGGTCTAAGAATATAAGGAGACTATAGCTAAAAACAAGGCCGATGAAATGCCCCTGGCTGCCAGCGTTCTCAACATATATGCCAGTCAACCTTGTCGAAGGCAGCTGTGTAATCAAGAAAACAGGCATATAAAGAAGATCGCTCAGGACTAGTAGGTGGGTGGACTAATGAGCAAGTTAATACAATATTATCTGTAGTAATGCAATTTTGGCTAAACCCAGTTTGAAAAGAAGGGATGATGTTATTTCTAATTGCCCACGTCTCAAGTTCTTGTAATAAGATCTTTGCATAAGCTTTACCTTCATCATCCAGTAGTGCAAATTGGCGATAATTCGGTGAATATGATCTGCTACCCTGTTCTTGTAAAGTGGGCGTAAGATTGATCCCTGCCATGAATCCATGACTCACTCTGCTAAAAACGTCAGCCATGACTCCCAAAATTATTTGTCTGATTTATACACAGATGATGGTATGCCATTTACCCCCAGGGCTCCACACGATCTTTAATAGTTATTTTCGAGTTCAAGATATTATTGTCAGATTCTTTAATGTTCTTACCTTTACCTTGTGTGGTTCTTCATAGTGTATTGATCGTCACGGTAAAGCAGCACAATGAAACTTTCCCTTGTGTCCAAGCTTATTTCATTTTCTCATGGCGGTTTCCCAAGTATAACAGAAATATCTGGTGCGCAGGGGCAAGATGGCTGCCGACTGACCTCGATGAGAGCTGCTGCTGCTTCTGTCCCTCCGCGTTTGCCTATAAGATGTTGTAGCAGAAATTTAAAGAAAAACACCCCCACCTGGGCACTCACCTTCGTGATGACATGCGGTTGCTGGGCATCGGACTCCAGTTGATAACCAGGTCATTTGTTCCAGCTCTTCAATTGTTGTCCCAGGGTCCCCGCTGCTTTCCTGGCGTGCCTAGTGCTGCTGGTGCCTTGAAAGGAAGATGACCCCGAAAGCGGACAAAGTGGACAAAACGGCCAAAGCTCTCGGCAAGGATACTCTAAACATATCTGTGGGCACAGGGGGAGCTCCCGGTGTTAATAACTCTAAGGCTGCCAACATCGCTCCTGGTTCTACAAGGGGGCCGACTCACACACGGCGAGGAGGTCTGACAAAAAAAGCCGATGGCAGCGGGAAAGAAATCGGCGCAGCGGGTGGGACCCGGCTCCGTGCGGCCGCAGAGGGGACATTAAGACAACCAACGGTGGTGGAAGCCTTCTCAATGTCTTTGTCTTCAGCCCCCGCCGTCATCGCTCAAAAAACAACAGAAAGCACTCCGAGTTCGCTGGTGGCAGGAGTAACGGAGACTGTGGAAACAGAGCTGCATGAAGAACCCAGCCTGGAGCAGGGCTCGTTGGTGGATCGGATTCAGCATGTACAAGCCTCACAGGTAGATCGCACAGTTTTGATGGCAGAAAACTTGGAGAATACAGAACATGTAACTTTGGAAGTTTCTGATTTGGCGACAGGGGGGAGTGGGCGGACAGTGCTGAGGCTGCGTTAGAGGGTGGTAATTCATTGGAATGCGTGGGTCTACCTGCCACCTTTATTAAGAATAAGGCTGAGTTTAACAGCAAGGGCGTAAGTAGCAATGACATGGTTAGCACTGCCCTAAATGAAGGGGTCTCCCCCACAGTACCTGTAGTTATAGCTTCGGACTCCAATCTACAACAAGCCCCACAACGCCACGAGCCGACCCATGGATCCCCCGAGGGGGATACGTTTTACTCTCTTAATGATGACTCTGAGTCTCCTACCTTTAGTGACTTCAATACTTCGGAAGAAACTGATTCAGGGGAGTCCTCTACTGTGCAAAAAGGCTGTCGAACCAAGGCTGTATTTCAAAAGCGCAGAACAAGAGCTAGAGTAAGCCCGGCTAAATCTGATGTGGCAACGGCAAGAAAGCTGGAGTGGGACTACTCGGGCCACTAGCATGGTTTATGAGAACGATGGGCGAGCAGGTTCAGGCGATCCAGTTGTTCCTCCAGGTCCATCAATTCCACCTTCACTGGACTTGGTATACTCTACGTTAAAACAAATGCAGGGGGAGGCCAGAATGGAAAGTAGAAGATCACTCCAAGCAACAAAAAAACTGCAGGCCTCCATCCGCAAGGTTAATAAACTATGCACAGAAATGGCGGAGAGGGTCACTCATGTGGAGGACAGAACTGTGGTGCTAGAAGAAGAGGTTGATAAATTACAGTAATTTAAGGCACAGCAGGAAAAGCAAGCAATGGACGTGTGCTGGAAACTCGAGGATTTCGAGAACCGCCAACGGCGGAACAATGTCCGCTTACTGGGGATTGCAGAAAACGCAGAAGGGGGTAATATAGTACCCTTTGTAGTGTCCTTGCTAAAGGGAGCTTTCCCGGAACGTGCCCATTGGAATTGGGAAATGGAGGTTCAGTGGGTCCACCGTTTTCCAATGGTGCAGAGGAGAAACAACTCGACTTGGCAATATGAGCATCCTAGAGCAATCTTGATCTATATCAGAAATTTTCTCCTTAGACAAGCTATAATAGACAAGGCCAGACCTGACGCTAAGCGGACATTTGATGGACATACTTTTTTTGCTCGTCCCGATTTTTGCCATGCCACAGTGGAACGTAGACGGAGACTCCGACAGCTGATAACTGTATTTCAGGGTTTGGGCTGCGAGGCGTACCTGTTATATCCTGCCCACCTTAAAGTTATTACTAACGGGCGGATTTGAATGTTCTCTTCCGAAGTGAAAGCACAAGAATTTTTGACAGAATTGAAGGCGGCAAAAGGGAGGGGAGATGTAGCCCGTCAAATTGTTTGGGGCTCGAATGTAGCTTAATGGATCATTGATTATTATCACTGATCAATGCTTTGGTATTTTGCACTTTTATGCATTCATACGCTCATTAATTTTTTGATGATGAGCTGGAGGGGTAGTTAGCTGGCTTGGTGGTGGTAGGTTTAAGGTTAGAGGGGGGAAGAGTATGCGGCAATTCAAGATGTGAGATTGGTAGCCACACATAGGTCATGGTTGACCTATTTGCCTGTATGGGTTGTAGGGGGGTGTGGGGTGGAGGGAGGCTTGGCTCCGGGGGGGGGTTAGGGGTTCTGGGGGTGGTAGGTCACAGCATAACACAACATATGAGGAAACTTTTGGTTAAAAGCTTTAGGAAATTTATAGAACGTTTTTTTTTTTGCAGGAGGGAAGGGGAGGACATGATGTGACTCAGAAAACGACAAAAAAAGAAAAGAAAAAAAAGTAACTTAATGCAGAAGGAAAACTATTCAAATCTGTCCTATGAATCCACCGACTCTTAACGTTGTCTCAATTAATATTTGTGGGCTCAACGATCAAGCTAAACGACAAAGGGCGGCTATAATATTGACAAAATTGCGAGCCGATATCCTGTGCATACAGGAGACCAAAAAATCAGAGGGGTAGCTATCCTCACCCGTAGGAAAGATATAACTGCTAAAAGGATACTGTCAGATAGATGGGGTCGCTGGGCTTTAGTGGAATGTTTGTTTGCTGGGGAGCTAATTACCGTGTGCTCGGTGTACGGCTCTACTGCTGATGACCCAGAGGTACTAGAGTTTTTTGTGGATAATGAGCTAGCTAAATGGCCTACCCCACTTATAGTATGTGGCGATTTTAATATCAATGGTCTTGGCGGACTCTTGGGAGCCGCTGGCGATAATTACACAGGACGTAAGAGAGAGGTTTTTAAGGCACTCACTAATATGGTTAATAATCACAGGCTTATAGCTCTATGGAATTATTCAAACATTAAAGACCATGGTAGTACATTTTTCTCCGCTCTACACAAGGCCGTTTTCAGACTTGATTATTTTTTTGTTTCACACTCATTAGCGCATCTGGCAAAAATTGAGAAACTCCTCAGGATATTATCCGATCATAACCCCCTTGTTCTTACTTTGGTTTTTGCTAAAAGAGAACAAAGTGAGCGGTGCTTTTAGTAGGTTCTGAATATGTTTTTCATATGAATGGGGGGATTAAGGCCTTTTTTTGATATAAACAGACATAGTACTAGCGCAGGAGTAGTGTGGGACGCTTTTAAAGCGGGTGTTAGAGGGGAGACACTTAGCTTTAGTCTATTTTGACAAAAGAGGGTGGTGCAACGTGAAGAAACGCTCTATAAAAACTTAGCCAGGATTGAAGAGGAGCTGGCAACAGCGGTAAATTCAGGCTCAGTAACTGACGATATTCTGCATCGGCTTGCTTGGGTTAAAGCAGAAATTGGGGAACGGGCTGCTGCAAAGGCATCAGAATGCTTTTTAGCAAAGAGAAAGCACTGTCACGAATTCAGCGAGCGTGTAGGCCATACTTTGGCAGTTAGACTTCGACAAAGGTGCGCTACTAGCGAGATAAACGAGATTATAGATGATGGTGGAAACCTAGTTATAGATCCTCCTGGAATCCAGGAAGTGTTTCTGCAATTTTATCACCGTTTATATGGTGAAGAATTACAGGAATTGCAGAATCTATCTCAGGATTACCTCAATAGTATACCTTTGCAGTGTATTGAACCTGAGGATAGCAAAAAGTTGGAGTTAATTCTGACGCAGGATGAGATTTTTGGTGCATTGAGAGATCTCCCCTCAGGCAAGACCACTGGACCTGATCCGATTCCCTTGGAGTCCTATAAGGCTTTCCTGGATGAAATAGGACCTGACCTGGTTGAAACGATCCTTTGCGCACAATTAGGGCGCTCGGTTCCCTCCTCTTGGGCAGGTGCTGATATTATAATATTTAAAAAAAAAAAGGTAAGCCGCTTCAGGAACCTGGATCATATCGGCCAATTACACTCATAAATTGTGATGCTAAGATTTTCTCAAAAGCTCTGGCGACTAGATTAAATATTATTATTGGGAAAACTATTTATCCGTGTCAGCGCGGGTTTATACCCGGGAGGGGGACAACCGAGCATACACGATGGGTAATAACCCTGTTCGATACAACAGAAGCCTCAGGGGACCCTATGGCTTTGCTGCTTCTGGACGCAGAAAAGGCCTTTGATAGGGTTTCCTGGGATTACTTATGGGAGGCAATGAAATGGTTAGGAATCGGGCAGGGGTTTATTAAAGCCATTTGAGCTATGTATAGGGTACCAACAGCTCGCTTGAGAATAAACGGGAAATATACTATGCTTTTGAGATCAAACTGGGCACGCGGCAGGGGTGCCCGTGTTCACCCCTGTTATTCGCTATATACAGAGACTCTTTAATTTGGCTCTTAGAGGCCTGTCGGGGAAATTGAGCCAATAATTTATCACGGCATTGTAACAAAAGTTCTCGCATACTCGGATGATGTTGCCTTAGTTACCCCCAATCCATTAGCAGCAATCGCCGCAGTTGAGGAGATAGCACTAGTATTTGGTCGGATTTCTGGATATGCCCGAAATATGCTGAAGACGCAGATAGTTATTGTTAGACCTGGCATCATTGGCATGAGTCTCTCCTCCATTTTTTTCCTGTTTGCCTCCTCTGTTTACGATGTTTTTGCTGGATTATTGCTTTGGGCACTGTGCCACTGCTGATCAGTGCCACAGTGCAAGTGCTCCCTATGCTAAATTGTTACGTTGATTGGTGTTACCATGATTGGCTTGGTTGACTTACTGTTCAGACCCTAGTCTAGTGCACTGCGCGTGCCAAGGGCGTGTAAGTTAACTGCTGCTGGTGGGCTTGCAGCACTGGTTGTGCCACCCACAGAAGCAGCGTGCAAAATGTGTCTCAGGCCTGCCACCGCGGCGCCTGCGTGCAGTCCCTGACTGCCATGTCGACTTGGTAAGGAAACCTACTTGCCAGTCTCTAAACCTTCACTTTGCCACCTTTCAGACACCTCTATGGTAGGCCCTAGGGCAGGGTGCATTGTTGGTAAAAGGTAGGTCATGCCCTGATGTGTGTGGCATGACCTAATAGTGAATTACAGCCATTTTCGTTTTTCACTATTGAAGGGCTACCTGCCTCCAATAGGCCAGACTGGGCAGACTGATTATTAACTCCATTATAATCTATCTGACTCAGGGAGCATGGTAGCAAGTCGAGTTTAGTATCCCTGAACTCAGAATTTAATAACACACCCTTTAGGATGGATGGTTTTTAAATTCTATGTTTGAAAATAGCACTTTTAGAAAGTGGCTATTTTCTTGTCCAACTATCTACCGGTCTCTGCTGGTTTGGTGTGTGTGTCAGGGGCTGAGTGGCTCCAGAGGTCTGAGTGAGTCAGTGTGGGGTGAATGGGGCGTTTACACGTAGAGTGAGGGAAGAGTAGCCTGCCCTGCCTGACACAATACTGGCCCCGCCTCCTGCTGGGCGACTGATAGCCCTGCTCCTACCAGTGACAATACTGGCTCCGCCTCCTGCTGGGCGGCTGAGGACTCTGCCCTGCCCAGTGAATAGGCCAGGTGCCTCTGCCTGGCAACACCCACAACAAACCTGAGATGGTGGGAATCGCCCTGCTTGGACAAAGGGAACAAAGGGAAAAAGGGGTATAAGAGAAGGACCCCTGAACCAAGAACTCAGATCACTTCTGACAAGGAAACCTGTACCAAGGACAAGAAGCCTGCTGATCTAAGGACTTGCCTCCCCTTTCTGCCAGAGTGCTGTTTTGCTGTGGAGGAACCTGAAAGCTGCTTCTTTATTTTTGCCAAGGAACAAGGAGAGAGGAACTTGGTGTGTACTCTCTGAACACTTGCTAGGAAATCTCCAAGGACTGGAAGAGTGCCAGTCTCCTGCTGAAGTCACAGGGCCAAAGGACTTCACCATTTGCTGAATTGCTGGAAAGTGTTGTTCCAGTACACAAGGGAAAATCTGCAGTCTCGACGCCGCCGACGCCGCCGAATCCAGCTCGACACCGTGAGTAACGGCTCCAGTGTCCCGAGCCTTCGACGCCGGCCGCCGGGCCCGATCGACGCCAGCAGCAACGCCAGTGAGCAGTGGGTATCGGCCCCGGCTCCAAGTGACCCCGTCTCGACGCCGGTATCGACGCCAGTGAGGAGTGAGTATCGGCTCTACCTCCAAGCGACCCCGTCCCGACGCCGCTGCTGATCGCATCGACTCGACGCCCTTCTCGACGCCGTGAGCGCTGCTCCGGCCCGACATCCCTCGACGCCGCTGCGGATTGACCCGACTCCGAGGCACGATCGACGCCGACCTCGACGCCGATCTCGACGCCGTGGATCATCGTTTTCTTCGTTTCTCAAGGTACTGTACTTGTGGGGTCTGTTGCAACTCCAGGCTCGACGTAGCGCTCCTCGCGGTCGACGCCGAACCTTGGGAATCTTGTAGACTCAACGTCGTGTGACTCCTGTGGGGGTTACATTGTTGCCAAAGAACTGTGCTCAGAAGAATACTTTGCTAAAGAACTATTTGCCAAGAAGAAACCTTACTTGAACTATTATTTTTCCTTCCAAAGAGTATTTATTAAGACTGTGGTATATTTTTGTCGTTATTTGGTCTTGTGCTAAGCCTTATATAAAAATACTATTTTTATAATAACTTCTGTGTCGTGTCCATCTGTAGTGTATTCACTTTATTACTGTATGTGGTCATAAATGCTTAACACACTGCCTCTGAGATAAGCCTGTCTGCTCTGCCAAGCTACCAAGGGGGTAGCAGGGGTTATCTGAGTGTGTAATCCCCTTGCCCTGACTAGAGTTGGTTGGTCCCTATTTGTCAGAAGTGTATACCTCTGCCAACTAGAGACCGCCGGTTCTAACATTGGTGGCAGCGGTGGGATTGAACTTTGCATTTATGACTCATGTGCAGTGACTAGTGTACGCTACATAGTGAAAGCAGACCATAACGCAGCCACAGTCTGGTTGGTAGGATTGCCTATTTTTGTTCTCCGCTTTCCTGGAGCTTATTTTCTTAAACACTGCCAGTTTTGACCATGGAGAATGCCGGAGCTGCTACACCTGTGGAGAATGTTGTGGGGGAATTCGATAAGGAGAAGATAGATTCCTACACGCTAAAAGATCTAAAAGGATTTTGCAAGCAGTTTAAAGTTCCTACCACAGGTGTCTCAAAGAAAGAGGGCTTCCTCAAAGCGCTGAAGGCCTGGTTAGAGGCCAGAAATCCCTCTGATCCGGTGGTGGTACCGGAAGAGGAAGAAGAAGAGGAAGAGGAAGAGCCCACAGGTGGGCCAGTGTCATCTCCAGGCAGTAGTGCGTCCTCTAGGAGCCTTTCCCCCGAAGAATTAGAAGACAGGGAGAAGGAGAGGGGGTACAAGTTAGAAATGGCAAAACTTAAATTAGGAGGGCAGTTGGAATTAGAGAATGCAAGAAGCAAGAGAGAAGCTGAAATGGAGAGCAAAAGATTAGATTTTGAGAGAGAGAAATTAGCGTTTGAACGTGAGAAGATGGTGAGGGAGATGGAGCTTAAAACTAAGAGTTTAGAGTTGAATCCCTCTGGTGGCAGCACTCCATCCGTGCCTGCAGAAAGTAGGTTTTATTTTCCTAAGGATGTGATCAAAGATTACAGTAAGAATGAAGATATTAGCCAATGGTTTAAAGCGTATGAGTTAGCATTATTGGCCCACCGGGTCCCTGAGAAGGATTGGGGAACGGGGTTGTGGAGCCGCTTTACAAACGAGGGGAGAGATACCTTGTTGAGCCTTCCTGCTGAGGATAGGATGTCTTATACTCATATGAAAGATGCTTTAATGCTGAGATATGGCTTAACTCCAGAAAAGTACAGACAAACCTTTAGAGAATGTAAGAAGTTGCCTGGTACTACGTGGGTTGAATATGTGTCTTTTTTCTGCAGAACCATGGATGGTTGGATAAAGGGTAGCAAGGTTGATAGTTATGATGCTCTTTATGATTTGTTTGCTTGGGAGCACTTGTCTAATAACTGTTTTCCAGAGCTACGCCAGCACCTTGTTGACAGCAAGCTATCTAACCCTAGAAAACTTGCTGAGGAGGCGGACCGCTGGGTCAGTACCAGGGTCCACAAGGGTCCAGTGGGAGACTCAGCCAAAGGTGGGCAGGGTCCCCAGCAGAAGAGTGGGGGGGACAGGGGTAAACAGAGGGAGTTTCAGAAAGGGCCCCAAAGTAGTCCCCAAGGGAACCAAGGGAAGGGTTCCCAGCCTCCCCCGGTAAAGAAGCCAGAGGCCCCGACAGGTAAACCTGTTCACAGGGGCCCCATGACCTGCTATGCCTGTAAGCAGGTGGGACACCGTTATTATGATCCCCAGTGTCCCATGAAGGATTCGAATGCACCGCCGCGTGCACCCCCTCGTCAGGTAGCGAGTGTAGCCCTGGGAGGGGAGGAGATGGGTGCCCCCGGTGGGTGGGGTCCCGCAGAAATGTCCCTGGTCTCTTTAGGAGACGTGGAAATGGTCCCTCCAACCCCTCTGCCTAGTAACACTAAGAAATATAGGCAGTGGGTGACCATTAATGGCCATAGGGTGGAAGCTCTCAGAGACACCGGAGCGAGTGTGACAGCTGTCAAGTGTCACTTGGTGTCCAGAGAGCAGGTGGTCCCTCATGCATTCTACCCCGTTGTAGCTGCTGACAACTCACAGAGTAAGTGTGAGGTAGCTCAAGTTCCTTTTGAGTGGGGGGGGGTCTCAGGTACTCTTCAGGTTGCTGTGAGGCCCGCCATGCCTGTTGATTGTCTCTTGGGCAATGATTTGGAGGACTCCCCTTGGGCTAAGGTGGAGAGGAAAGCGCATCTGGAAATGTTGGGTCTGCCTGAGTGGGTGTGTGCGACCACCCGGTCCATGTCAGTCAGTAAGGGTGTTGATGGGGGCCCGGAGCCTGAAAATATGGCCCAGGTCCCAACCGTGAAGAGAAGAGGCAGGGGGCGCGGGAAACCGTCCCCCATCGTTCCCGCGGTCCGGGAGGGAGCAGACCCTGAGGGGGATGCCCTGGAACCGACAGGAGAACAAGTGGCCGAACTGGGAGACCTGCCCGAGCTGACCCATTGGCAGCAGGATGGTGGTCCCTCCAGGGAGGAATTTTGTGCTGAACAGAAAGTGTGCCCTTCTCTTGTGGGTATGAGGCAGCAGGCCTCAGCCCAAACGACAGGTGATCAGTCAGGATCACATTGGGTCTACTGGGAGAACGACCTCCTGTATAGCGAGCCTAAGGCTGCTGAGCCTGGGTCAGCCCGTGTGCTGGTGGTACCCCAGCGCTTCAGAGCCTTCCTACTGGGGTTGGCTCATGACGTTCCGTTAGCTGGACATCTGGGGCAGGACAAGACCTATGACAGGCTTGTCACCCATTTTTATTGGCCCCAGATGAGAAGGGATTCAGATATCCATTGTAGGACCTGTCAAACTTGCCAGGCAAGTGGGAAAAGTGGGCGGAAGCAGAAGGCTCCCCTCCAACCTTTTCCCGTCGTCAGTACCCCCTTTGAGCGAGTGGGAATTGACATTGTGGGGCCACTGGACCCCAAGACAGCCATGGGCAACAGGTTTATCCTGGTCTTGGTGGACCATGCCACCCGGTACCCGGAAGCCATCCCTCTCCGAACAGTGACGGCCCCCGTGGTGGGACGGGCACTGATGGGTGTTTTCTCCCGCATGGGGTTCCCCAGAGAGGTGGTGTCAGACCGAGGCACCAACTTCATTTCGAATTATATGAAGTCTCTGTGGAAGGAGTGTGGGGTAACCTACAAGTTTACCACTCCTTACCACCCTCAAGGTAATGGGCTGGTTGAGAGATTCAACCGGACCCTAAAAGGCATGATCATGGGTCTTGAAGAACCAATGAGGCGTAAATGGGACGTCCTCTTGCCATGCCTGCTGTTTGCTTACCGTGAGGTGCCACAGAAGTCTCTAGGGTTCAGCCCCTTTGAGCTTTTGTATGGTCACCCGGTAAGAGGACCTTTGAGTCTGGTTAAAGAAGGCTGGGAGCAATCTCCCAGGAAACCTCCCCAGGATGTATATAGTTACATGCTGGCCTTTAGGAACCAGACTCGGCGCTTCAGAGATCTTGCTCAGGCAAATCTGGAGGCCAGCCAGGAAGAGATGAAGCGGTGGTACGATCAGAATGCCACTCTGGTTGAGCTTCAACCTGGTCAGAAAGTTTGGGTCATGGCCCCTGTGGAACCTTGTGCGCTCAAGGACAGGTGGACTGGACCGTTTGAGGTTGTGGAGAAGAAGAGCGATGTCACCTACTTGGTGGACTTGAAATCTCCCAGGAACCCCTTAAGGGTCCTGCATGTCAACCGGTTAAAGCCCCACTTAGAAAGGTCCGAAGTGGGCATGCTCCTTGCCACAGATGCTGGGATGGAGGAGGAGAGTGAGCCTCTTCCTGACCTCCTGTGTGCAAAAGAAAAAGATGGGTCAGTGGATGGTGTTGTCCTCTCTGACACACTGACCCCTGAGCAGCAGCAAGATTGTCGCCATCTGTTGGTACAATTCCCTGATCTGTTCTCCTTAATCCCTGGTGTCACTCAGTGGTGTGTCCATGATGTGGACACCGGGGACAGCACTCCTGTGAGGCACAAGGCCTACAGGGTGACTGACAAGGTCAGAGCATACATCAAGGAGGAGGTCTCCAAGATGTTTGCCTTAGGGGTGGTTGAGTCCTCTAGCAGTCCTTGGGCCAGCCCAGTGGTCTTGGTCCCAAAGGCTGCAGCGCCTGGTGCTTCACCAGAACTTCGGTTCTGTGTGGATTACCGAGGACTCAATTCGGTCACCAAGACTGACGCGCACCCCATCCCCAGAGCTGATGAGCTCATCGATCGGTTGGGGGCTGCCCGGTACCTTAGTACGTTTGATCTAACGTCTGGGTACTGGCAGATCGCCTTGACTGATGGGGCAAAAGAGAGGTCTGCATTCTCCACACCAGATGGGCACTACCAGTTCCGTGTGATGCCCTTTGGGATGAAGAATGCCCCTGCCACATTCCAGAGGTTGGTTAACCAGGTATTGGCCGGGCTGGAAGATTTCAGCGCCGCCTACCTGGACGATATAGCAGTGTTCAGCGCCAGCTGGGAGGAACACTTGCGCCACCTCCAGGAAGTGTTGTTGGCCCTGCGCAGAGCAGGCCTCACAATCAAGGCTAGTAAGTGCCAGATTGGGCAGGGTTCAGTGGTGTACTTGGGGCACCAAGTAGGGAGCGGCAAGGTGGCCCCCCTGCAACCCAAGATAGATACCATCCTGGCTTGGGAACCGCCCAAAACCCAGACTCAGGTGAGAGCCTTCTTGGGTCTCACGGGTTACTACAGGAGGTTCGTCAAGGGGTATGGCAACATTGTGCACCCCTTGACCTCGCTGACTTCCAGGAAGCAGCCGAGACTTGTGATCTGGACTGACGCCTGTCAGAAAGCCTTTGACACCCTGAAAACTGCAATGTGTACAGCACCGGTCCTCCAGGCACCCGACTTTTCAAAAGAATTCATTGTCCAGACGGACGCTTCAGAGCATGGTGTGGGGGCTGTTCTAGCACAGATGAATGAGGAGGGCCGAGACTTACCTGTAGCCTTCATCAGCCGGAGGTTACTTCCCAGGGAACAAAGGTGGAGTGCGATAGAGCGTGAGGCATTTGCTGTGGTCTGGGCGCTGAAGAAGCTAAGACCCTACTTGTTTGGGTCTCACTTCCGGGTTCAGACGGACCACAGGCCCCTCAGATGGTTAATGCAGATGAGGGGTGAGAACCCAAAGCTGTTGAGGTGGTCCATTTCCCTACAGGGGATGGACTTTACGGTGGAACACCGCCCTGGTACAGATCACGCCAATGCTGATGGTCTGTCCAGATTTTTCCGCCTTAGTGATGAGGACTCCCTGGGTGAAGGGTAGTTCTCCCCACATTTCAGCTGGAGGGGACACGTGTTAGACCTGGCATCATTGGCATGAGTCTCTCCTCCATTTTTTTCCTGTTTGCCTCCTCTGTTTACGATGTTTTTGCTGGATTATTGCTTTGGGCACTGTGCCACTGCTGATCAGTGCCACAGTGCAAGTGCTCCCTATGCTAAATTGTTACGTTGATTGGTGTTACCATGATTGGCTTGGTTGACTTACTGTTCAGACCCTAGTCTAGTGCACTGCGCGTGCCAAGGGCGTGTAAGTTAACTGCTGCTGGTGGGCTTGCAGCACTGGTTGTGCCACCCACAGAAGCAGCGTGCAAAATGTGTCTCAGGCCTGCCACCGCGGCGCCTGCGTGCAGTCCCTGACTGCCATGTCGACTTGGTAAGGAAACCTACTTGCCAGTCTCTAAACCTTCACTTTGCCACCTTTCAGACACCTCTATGGTAGGCCCTAGGGCAGGGTGCATTGTTGGTAAAAGGTAGGTCATGCCCTGATGTGTGTGGCATGACCTAATAGTGAATTACAGCCATTTTCGTTTTTCACTATTGAAGGCCTACCTGCCTCCAATAGGCCAGACTGGGCAGACTGATTATTAACTCCATTATAATCTATCTGACTCAGGGAGCATGGTAGCAAGTCGAGTTTAGTATCCCTGAACTCAGAATTTAATAACACACCCTTTAGGATGGATGGTTTTTAAATTCTATGTTTGAAAATAGCACTTTTAGAAAGTGGCTATTTTCTTGTCCAACTATCTACCGGTCTCTGCTGGTTTGGTGTGTGTGTCAGGGGCTGAGTGGCTCCAGAGGTCTGAGTGAGTCAGTGTGGGGTGAATGGGGCGTTTACACGTAGAGTGAGGGAAGAGTAGCCTGCCCTGCCTGACACAATACTGGCCCCGCCTCCTGCTGGGCGACTGATAGCCCTGCTCCTACCAGTGACAATACTGGCTCCGCCTCCTGCTGGGCGGCTGAGGACTCTGCCCTGCCCAGTGAATAGGCCAGGTGCCTCTGCCTGGCAACACCCACAACAAACCTGAGATGGTGGGAATCGCCCTGCTTGGACAAAGGGAACAAAGGGAAAAAGGGGTATAAGAGAAGGACCCCTGAACCAAGAACTCAGATCACTTCTGACAAGGAAACCTGTACCAAGGACAAGAAGCCTGCTGATCTAAGGACTTGCCTCCCCTTTCTGCCAGAGTGCTGTTTTGCTGTGGAGGAACCTGAAAGCTGCTTCTTTATTTTTGCCAAGGAACAAGGAGAGAGGAACTTGGTGTGTACTCTCTGAACACTTGCTAGGAAATCTCCAAGGACTGGAAGAGTGCCAGTCTCCTGCTGAAGTCACAGGGCCAAAGGACTTCACCATTTGCTGAATTGCTGGAAAGTGTTGTTCCAGTACACAAGGGAAAATCTGCAGTCTCGACGCCGCCGACGCCGCCGAATCCAGCTCGACACCGTGAGTAACGGCTCCAGTGTCCCGAGCCTTCGACGCCGGCCGCCGGGCCCGATCGACGCCAGCAGCAACGCCAGTGAGCAGTGGGTATCGGCCCCGGCTCCAAGTGACCCCGTCTCGACGCCGGTATCGACGCCAGTGAGGAGTGAGTATCGGCTCTACCTCCAAGCGACCCCGTCCCGACGCCGCTGCTGATCGCATCGACTCGACGCCCTTCTCGACGCCGTGAGCGCTGCTCCGGCCCGACATCCCTCGACGCCGCTGCGGATTGACCCGACTCCGAGGCACGATCGACGCCGACCTCGACGCCGATCTCGACGCCGTGGATCATCGTTTTCTTCGTTTCTCAAGGTACTGTACTTGTGGGGTCTGTTGCAACTCCAGGCTCGACGTAGCGCTCCTCGCGGTCGACGCCGAACCTTGGGAATCTTGTAGACTCAACGTCGTGTGACTCCTGTGGGGGTTACATTGTTGCCAAAGAACTGTGCTCAGAAGAATACTTTGCTAAAGAACTATTTGCCAAGAAGAAACCTTACTTGAACTATTATTTTTCCTTCCAAAGAGTATTTATTAAGACTGTGGTATATTTTTGTCGTTATTTGGTCTTGTGCTAAGCCTTATATAAAAATACTATTTTTATAATAACTTCTGTGTCGTGTCCATCTGTAGTGTATTCACTTTATTACTGTATGTGGTCATAAATGCTTAACACACTGCCTCTGAGATAAGCCTGTCTGCTCTGCCAAGCTACCAAGGGGGTAGCAGGGGTTATCTGAGTGTGTAATCCCCTTGCCCTGACTAGAGTTGGTTGGTCCCTATTTGTCAGAAGTGTATACCTCTGCCAACTAGAGACCGCCGGTTCTAACAGTTATCAATCGGGGGATCAGCCTCTCCGACTCACGGGTGATAGATTCAGCAGTCTATTTAGGTATCTCGATATCGCCTGATTTGAATGATTTGGTGGCAATAAATATTGATCCTATAATTCAGAAAGCTAAAAAAGATTTTGATAAATTTCATAACCTGCATTTGTCTTTGGTAGGCCGTTGTAACGTGGTTAAGATGGTATTCTTACCAAAAATACTTTACTTATTTAGGGCCATATCATTAGAATTTGGGAAACAATGGTTTGTTGCATTAGAGAACTTGGTTAATCGGTTTGTTTGGGCACACGGCAAGACAAGGAGGGCCCTATGATATATGACACCGCCCTCGGTTAGAGGCGGTTGGACGATTCCAGACTTTAAACTTTATTATTGGGATGCAGCTCTCCAATACATGTGTGTGTTGTTTGGTGGGCGATTAGAAGATCCAAGTACTGAAGAAAGGCTGCCAGATGTTTATAGTTTATTGGTGGATGAGGAAGAAGTGAACTGCTTCATGAAATTTAACGAGCCTAGTTATTATAAAAGAACAAAGTTTAAAACTATGCTGGCAGCCTTTAAAATCTGGGCCGCCCTTAAGAAGAAGATGGGTCTTGGTAGATTAAACTATTATACCCAACTGTTTGGCAATCCCACGCTGCCAGAAATCTTCTCTGACCAGACTATGGCAGAGTGGGCAGGGCTTGGCCTGATGAAAGTGGGGGACCTAATGTGCTCTGAGGTAACCTATCAATTTAAGGATAACCAGGACAAATTCAGTATAAATTCTAAGAATGTTTTTAAATGTCTTCAACTAAGAAGTTTCTTGAGCAAAAAGCTGGGTGGGCTTAAGGGTGATAAAGTTAAACTCATAGATGTCATAAGAAGCGGCACGGGTTGTACCATGAAAGGAATCTATTATGAACTTATAGCACTTAAGCAGGATGATTTGGAAAAACATGCTGAAAAATGGAAAGATCGGCTGGGAACTGACTCGGATAATTTCCGTGAGTCTTTAGAGTTGGGGCAGACAGTTTCATGTTCTGCTGGGCTTCAGGCTCAGCATTACAAGACAATTTTCTCACTTTATTATACCCCGGCAAAAATAACACAGTGGGAAGGACTTGTGGGAACTAGATGCTCACGGTGTGACTCATCAAATGCTGACTTAGTCCATATGTTTTCTACTTGCCCGCGGCTTGACTTAATAACATTTTCAATTATGGCTTTTTGTGAACACACCCTGGGCCTTAAAGTTAAGTTAACAACAACCTTACTGCTTCTCTGGGTTGACAATAGCCAGTGGCAAGTCCTGTATTACCGTTTTCTTATTCTTGCAATGGCAGTCTTCCGGATCTGTGTTGCTGCAGCCTTGATCAAGCCACCCCAACTTTTCAGCACTCGTTAGCAAGGCTACTAGCGATGTTTAACCTCGAGAGGGGAATCTATGAAAGGCGGGGTAAAAGAGGAAAATTTCTTGGTAAACGTATCTGGGAACCTATTTATAACTGGAAGGAATCGCAAATTCATAATGGGCCCTAGACTTTTGAAAAATGATTGATATAAAATCACTGTGGTTGTGTTTCCCTCTGTCAGCTTTTTTTGTTGTTGTTTCTTGCTTGACGGAACTTTTTTGCAAAGGCAAATATGTTAGAGTTCCTTCTCAATTGTTGATAACTCTTACTTTTTTTATTTATTCCTTTTCCGTCCCTCTCAGAGTTTACTTACAAAGTAAAGCATTTTTTTTTTTTACTAATGTCTGAATGTAAAAGAAGGAATTATTAATTCTCATACGTTAATGAAATGTATTTTCATGATTGGAGCTGTATATAAATTAAAATTTGCAATTAAAATATTTTTTTTTAAGAACAAAAAAGAAATATATTGTGCGCCGTCAGACCACAGGTTCAAGCCGCACAGCCATGCAAGGAATTGCAAAGATCAATAGATAGCAATCCAATATTTCATCCAATATTTCATCCAAGTATTCCATATTTAATCCATTAAAAATTTGCTCATAATTTAATTGTTCACAGATAGAAGCAGCATACCATTAAACTTTAAATGCTTAAGAAAAGCCAATCAAGGCATTTTTCATTGGCACGTAAGAATACACTGTTCATCTTGAGTAACCATACACATACTCGCACTGCATTTCAGGTAAAATAAAGCCCTTCCCTAGTATACCATTTATTTTTGTTTTGTAGTCATGATTTTGAGGTGATGTGCAGTTGATGTTCCAGGGCAATTGCCACAAT
Source organism: Triturus cristatus (assembly GCF_964204655.1). Classification (NCBI taxonomy): domain Eukaryota; kingdom Metazoa; phylum Chordata; class Amphibia; order Caudata; family Salamandridae; genus Triturus; species Triturus cristatus. Next base: position 923,447 of record NW_028188159.1, on the reverse strand, counting down.
GAGGCAGAAGAGCTGGGTTTTAAAAATGCATTGTGGAGTGATTCAATCAATTCTGGCCAAATCAATACTATGTACCTCAAAGATGTAGCCCCCAACAGTTCTGCTGTCAGTTGTGTAATGCCACGGGATTTTTCCCAACTGAGCAATTCCTTCTAAGCATCAAAAGACCATTTAAGTCTAATTTGTTTATTGTCTGTCTGACCATGGCCGAGATTAAATAAAATTGCAAGCTCTTAAAGGAGCAAGATTCAGAGTATTAATGTGGAATTGTGAGCACTTTCAGGGTGCTGTAGAACCGTAAATTCCTGGCAACAGGGAAAGAGTGACTGAAATATATGTGTAATCTATAATGAATCCTCCGCCCAATGTATTATGTGTCATTCTGCTGGCTGCAGGCAATGTGGTTCATAATGTCAGGGGAACCAATGACAAGCTGGAGAGGTGGTCATCACTTTCTTTCCCCAATGTGTCTTGCTTTTGCTGGTTTATTCTAAGGATGCTGTTTGTACATGTGTGTGTCACAAGGCTGTCTATGTCAAGCAGTGTTAGGTTAAAGCTGTCTATAATTATCAAATTAGAGTTAGGAAAACACTAACTACTGATTCTAACTCTTCCAAAAAGAGCTTCACAGCTGCTTTTTGATCAATGGTATGTATTTTAAAATAGACATTTATCAGCAGTAACCTGCATGCTGGACTAGAGGTGACTAATTTTTCTGTTATAATTGCCTGACATAAAGAGCACGATGAACGTAACAATCTCCCAGTAGCCTTTATAGGTGAGATATATGTCGACAGTCCTCGTGATGGTCTACCAGGCCTACTACGCAAGACTGCTGGGCTAGTATATGCTTGGAAAAAGTCCAAAGGCATAGGAGTTTTGCTCCATGTCTCCTGGAGGCAAATTATTTCCCAATATAGGAGGAATGCTGAGGTGTCCTGATCAAAGAGTACCTTTTTTAACCCTGTCACATTCAAAGTTAAAATTGCTAAGACTATTTAATAGTGACTCACAACTTCCTTCCTATAATTCTGTAGCAGAGTTAGGAGCGCTGTTTTTGGCTCCTCCCCAGTATATGCGTGAGCAAGCTCCAATCATCTCCCTGAGACTTCGGAGGGATAGCGAGCGATCAGCAGTATAGCTGTTTGCCACCTGTGCTTATTGTTTCTACTGTGGTTGGCATAGGATTGGACACACCTGTGGTTCCTTTTAGGATGCTGGAACTACTTCTTTTACTGGGCCTTTTTTATTCCGGAGAGCTAATACCAAAGGCTATTTGACTCTAACTTTTTTGCTCAAATCAATCCCACATTTTGCTAGCAGATGTTTTTGATTAATACCCGATTTGATAGTGCAGTAGTTTTCCATGTTAATTGTGTGGCCCTTCATGTGCAGACTGGTCAAACATTGTACAAACCGGATGCTGAGAATATCCTGAGAAGTTAGAACTGATAAGGCTGGGATATGATGAAGAAGGGGGAGAATGTTGCAGCGATTAGTAATCTTTTCAGGCCTTCTAGATGAATATTCTGGAGAGAAAAACAGAATGTTGAATCTGTTTTATTCTGTTTCTTCCCCCTGAAGATCACCAATGATGGATGTGCTAGTCTCTCTATGGTATTTCTTTTATCTAAATCCCAGACATTTTCAAATTTACTGATGAACTTTCGGCGATATGGCCTGGGATTTCTGATCTGGTCTCAAATTCAATAACGCTTTGATTTTGTTTTGGTTAGGGAGTGCATGCTGTGGTGCCCTAGTGTAGTCTGGACATGCGGCCTTTACGTAATGTCCATTGTGACAGGGAATTAGTTTCCATGCTTAGTGCTAAAAGAACAGGACGATCGGTTGATAGAATGTGTTCTCTTTAAAGTTGATGACCGCCTTTGATGAGGCGTTGTTGTGACCTTTACTCTTTTATCATGCACAGTAGCTGAACTATCATAATCTAATTTGGTTTGTGGTAGTTGTCCCATTGGGGTGTTTCTGAGATGCATGATATTAGTTCCTTCCGGACTGAATAATGACAGTCTTTCAGCTGATGTACTAACTGAAGAGCTAAGCCCAGGGGAGGCAGGGCAGCTTAATGCAACAGACGTTTTGACTTCTACTTGAGCAGGTTTGGTTTAAAAAATCCGATAGACTTGCTTAATAGTGGTTTATGTGTCTTCTACCTGAGTGATTTAGCCTGTTTCTTTAGTTTTTTAATTTTCCTTTCTGCTCAGTGGGCATGTAGTTAGACTATCTTCTGAAACGGCGTGTGATTCATCGCCTATTCCTCATTACCTGTTGTGCTAATGGAGGGATCTGTTTTCACAGTTTGAGGAATTGTTTTGAGCTGATGTTCGAGGGGGTGATTGGGCTCTTACTCCCTTGTCAAACTGGTAACCCAGTGAAGATGTCCCTGGTACTGTTCTAAACTTAATGGTATTTTTAATAATTCAGGCAGAGAGCTTAATTTGTCGATCATTGGGGTGCAGCTACAAAACGAGGGATTAAATGTGGCTGAAGGTACAAAGAGGGATTGAATATATTACACCTTATGTTGCAGAGAGCCAATTTTATTGTCCAAATTAGAGATACCGGTGGTGAGGGATTGTAGAAGGTCCACTTAATGTTCCCGTTTATGTGATTGCCAATTCAGTGCCTGTATTGCTGTCTGTAGTGTTGATGGAACTAAGATGGCTGATCCTTTTTTGACTGAGAATCTAGGGAATTAGTACTTGAGACATGTTTGCTTAATGGTGCAGCAGTCACTAGGTTGAAGAGGAAAGATTGAGCGAAGGCATCCAAATGGTAAATTTCTGATTTATCTAAGGCGAAGCAGTCCAAAAGAGTTGGGCAGCCAACTATCATTGATATTTGGTACCTCATGGTGTGTTGTGAGGGAGAAATTAACTCGATGACAATGTGATCACTAATGTGTGTACACCCTTGATGTACTTGTGCTTGTACTTCAAATGTTTTCCCTTGTAGTCCGCCAGAGTGAGAGGTGGTTTTGGTTATTGCAGGGATCACAATTTTTAATTGTTTGTCTCTCAGAATATAATGGCTGGAGATGAAATGTGTAACCGTCGTAGAAGCAGGGTTTTGGTTTTTTATATTTGAAAGTGACGGGTCTTTTTTTGAGAGTCTTTGACTCTTAACTTGTGAGGGTTTAGTAGATATGAAAGACTTGTGTTGTCACTTCATTTTCTTAAAAGGAGGTGACAAAGAAAATGTTTGTGATTTACAGAGTTCAGTTCTCATGTGTCAGTATTAAATGTTACAAAGGCCTGCTGATTCTAGGTTGTTTCTTGATTGAGCCCATTGCCAAGGTAAATCCTGAAATTGTTCAACAGGCTCGGAAAACCTCAATAATTCTGGAAGGTACAGTTTTAGCACACAAATTGACCTCATCACTCCTTAAAAGTGAACTTAGGCTGCAACTGCCACCACCCTAAGTACCTCAGAAGAGCTCAAGGGACTTTCTCATACTTTAAAATTAGTGATTTCCAGAAAAAGGGAGGTGATGTGGCTGCAGTTCCTCTGAGCGGGTGGGCATGAGCACAGTGGTGCAGTCGAAGCGCTGGAGAGTCAAGAGTGGAGGGAGCAGTCAGCAGCCCAATCAGGTCTACAGTGTGGTTAAATATCTTCAAGGTTTTTATCAGCCTGCAATTTTTACAGATGGGGCAGAAGAGCAGAGCTATATTTTTTCGTCTCTCCTCCTCCCCCTATTTGCAGGTTGAGTGGCGTAGAGTGGAATAGCATACAGTGGAGTGCCGTACAGTGGAGTGGCCTGCAATAGAATAGCATAGCATGGAGTGATGCTGAGTGAAATGTGATGTACACTGGAGTGGCACAGAGTGGAGTAGCGCCCAGTGTAGTGCCAAATAAATGGAGTTATGTAGAATGGAATATTGTATAGTGGAGTAGCGTGAAGTGGCGTGGAGTGGCATAGACAGGAGTGGGGTAGAGAGGAATACCTTACAGGGGAGTGGCATGGAGGGGAGTTGCACACACTGTGGTAGCATAGAATGGTGTAGAGTGGAGCAGCATAGAGTTGAATAGCGTATAGTGGAGTATCATGGGGTGGCAAACAGTGGAGTGTCATACTGTGGAGTGGTATACAGTGGAATAGCGTAGAGTGGAGTGGCATACAGTGGGTTGGAATACAGTGGAATAGCCTATGGTGGAGCAGACAGTGGAGTGGCCTACAATGGAGTGGCGTATATTGGAGTGAGGTAGAGTGGAATGCCATGCAATGGAGTGGTGTAGATTGGAGTTGGGTATAGTGTAATAGCGTAGAGTGGAGTGGTGATCCAGCGCGAGACCTAGAGGAAAAGAAAAGGGGGGAAAATATCTATATACACAACTATCCTTCCTGCGTCACAGACCCAACGTCACACTAGCTCATTCACACACGCAGTCATTGGTGGGGCCCATAACACCAACACTCGCACGTCTCCACTCACGAGTCTGCACACAGGAGGGATGAATAATTCAAGCGCTGGACATGTGGGGGGGTACCTTATAACCTATAGGGAAGAAAAGTTATTTTACAAAATATACATTAGCATTCACCACCTATAGATTCCTAATCCTAATCATCAAGGCACTCCACCCACTTGGTCGACGGACCAATTAGTTGGATTGGTTGATGGTGATTTAGAACCATCTAAAACACATTTTAATACTCCAAATCCTTTACTCTCTTCATTGAAAAACCACACTCTCTTAATTTCTGTTAATCAAATATTTGTTATCTAAATATTGTTTGCAATTAATATTAGCATTTGTTTCATCAAAAGTTTAGAATTTTCTGGTTTAATTAATACAAATTGCAGGACATTATATTTACCTATTCTTGCTATCTGGATTTTCTCTAATTCATTTGGCTCTGCATAACCGAATTAGCCGTTAAAATTGTCCAAATAAAGCAGGCCAAAGCTCAAAGTCCGAAAGTTCTTTGCTCAGCACGTTACAGTCCTAAAGATCTCCAAAGGACCAGAAATCGTGCAAGCATCTGTCATCGCCTGTGGGGTCAAAGATGTTGTGCAGTCATTAAAACCGCAGAATGCCAGCATAGATGTCATGAAAATGGAGAATGAAATAATGCCCCTCCCTATTCTACTACTCTTTTTATAATAAATTTCGGGATAACATGAAACATTTTTAGGTGGCAAAGGTCTGTGATTGGCTGATCGAAAAACATCCGATTTTTATTCTATGAGGTTCTCATGGATTTTGCTGGTTCACTTCCATAGCTCATGTTGTCCTTATGCAACAATGTTTAAGGTTTGCTTGTATGTCCCAATTGTTCATTTAGACCAGTTTTTACTGACTGAAGTTTGGCAGTCCACCAAGATCCTATCCTTGACCGGGGACATGGTGAGCTTAGGTCATCGGGAAGTTCATGGAGCCATCCGAGTCTGCGTAGTAGGCATCACGCTCACAAGATGGTGGCCACTTCTGAACTTGATTTCTGACGCCATTTTTAGGTAGGCCAAAATGTCAACTTAAGCGAAACAAACACAAAAGAATAATTAATACAAAGAAATTATGATTCTAATGTTAAACCCTCACTAATCCCTTTAGGTATTAATATTTTCCAAGCATATAGCAACATTTAAAGCGATAATATTCACCTTTAGGATCCAAACATCACATAAGCAACATAAATCATGCGATATCCAATTACCACATGTACTACTATTAAATATGCGTACATATTTTAGTTATTAGTTATCTTGCCATGCAAATAGGAATTTCCCGCGTGTAACTGGTGTATGCAAATGGTTGTTTTAGTTATACACTGCACTCCGTTAGTAAAATTATAATCAGTAGGTTATATAGTTAGTATTTTCATACAAAATAGAGGAGGAATACAACATTTTGATCTACCTGCTCCATCAGTGGCATAGCCTTAAGTGGCGGACAGTGGAATAGCATAGAGTGATGTACAGTGTAGTGGTGTACAGTAGAGTGCCACAGAGTGGAATAGTGTATTATGGAGTATCGTAGAGTGGAGTGGCGGATTGTGGAGTGGAGTAGACTGGAGTGGGGTTCATTAGAGTGGTGTACAGTGGAGTGGGATACAGTGGAATAGCATACAGTTGAATGTCATAGAGTTGAGTGGCATCCAATGGAATAGCGTACAATGGAGTGCCTTAGAGTGGAGTGGCTTAGAGTGGAATAGCATAGAGTGGAGCAGCGTACAGTGGAGTGACAGACTGGAGTGCCATCTACTGGAGTGGGGTAAGAAGGAATACTATACAGTGGAGTAGCTTAGAGTGGAGTTGCATACAGTGTAATAGTGTAGAGTGAAATGGCATGGAGTGGAGTACAGTGGAGAGGCGCACAATTTGAAAACATTCTTGAGCAAGATATTTTTCATATCAGTCCGCGGGCATGTAAATATCAGGTGAACATTCAACAATACATATGGATCAAAAATGAACAATGGGACACACATTTTTCTATTCAAAATAGCATGTATGGTTATTTAGCTTTTTATACAATATTGAAAAAAGCACTAAAATTGAAAAGTTGTGAAATGTTTGTTATACAGCAGTATAAACGTTGTCCTTAGCAATAAATTAATTCAGAAAATAGCTAATAATTACGCCATTTTAGTATGAGTACATCACATCTCCAATTAACAATAATTTTTGTTATATACAGCTAAAGGCAGAAAGTCATCATTAGTCATTCTATATTTAAACATGAACATGAATCATATTGTGGAAGGCTTGAAGATATATTGACTGTGCAGTGTAGAGGCGTACAGTGCAATAGCTTAGAGTGTAGTAGCATACAGTATAGTAGTGTACAGTGCAGTGGCGTAGAGTGGAATACCATACAATGGAGTGGCATAGAGTGGAGAGGCCTCAAATGGAATAGAGTGGAGTGGCATAGAGGGTAGTAGCATACAGTGGAATGGCATACAGTGGCGTGGCTTAGAGTGGAATAGCGTACAGTGGATTGTTGTACAGTGGAGTGGTATACAGTGGAAAAGCATAGAGTGGAGTGGTGCACAGTAGAGTGGCATAGCTTATAGTGGAGCAGCGTACAGTGGAGTGAGGGAGAGCTGAACATTCTGGAATTTGGAGTTTTGAGGACCGTATTATCTTGAAACTTTGTCTTCAATATATTCCTATGGTAAATTCCAAATTTCACAAATCCCAATAAATTGTTCTTCCACTTTTGTCCATCTTCTTCTGACTCTGAGGTCCCTTTAGGTGTTGTTAGAGCAGTCAAAATGTATTTGTCCACATTGACTGACTACAGAAAAAGCGATTCCCTCTTTGTTAATTTTGGGCAAGTCGATGAGGGTAAATAATCTTCCCTTCCCACACTTTCAATTTCTTAAACTAGAGCTTATATTAGGTCACCGGGTTCTGTTCAGGTTTGTTCAACAATGGGGTGGCTGCTTTGTGGGCAGAATAGGGTGGTGTTTCCATTGCTGACAACTGTGCTGTGGCAACCTGGCTTTCTCAATCTCCCTTTGTTGATTACTATATGCTGAATTTGGCCCAAGGTTCAGAATTTCAGTATTGGATTTTGATACAACTGTTCTTAAGTCTACAACTATTTAGAGCTGCAGTTTTCTTTCTTTTCACAGATTCACATATTTTATTTATTCAAGATATTGTCTGACATGATTACTGTCAACTGTAATTTATTATGCATGTTTGGGTATTCCTACATTATTTATGGAATGGGACGTGGAGGTTATGTCTAGATTACGTACCTGTATTATTCATTACTCTGATTCCATATTCCTTGTCCCAATACTTACATGCCCTCCCTTCATGATAGGAGTGTGGGAAGGCGTATTACTTCAGCATGAGCAGGAAGCCTATTCCCTGTTAATAGTTAAAGGGGAATGGTGTTATTTTGAAAAGGTGTTTCCTAGGGGGTGAATTTAGTGAGGTTTATTCTCACAGTTGCATTAAGTAAGTAAGTAATGGCATTCTGAATATTGATCAGAGTAACAAAGATTACTTATAAGTAATCCAGAGATTTCATGAATCTCCAGCTACGTAATCTGCCAGCAGTAGTGCACAGAAATCTGTCTGTGACTGTGCGGTGCAGCAGCAGATAATATACCATTAAACTGTGCAGCTACCTTTCTAGAAAAGTGTGTGCTGTTCTGACTTCTGATCTACTTCAGATGCAAATCCTTGTTGATGAAGATTAGCTCAAACAATTTGTAAAACATAAGCAGGTTTTACTGAAGTGTAAAAGTGGAGAGGTATGTGAATATGATTGAAATAATTTTGGACAGGATAGATTATGTGTGGATAGTATGAATGTTTTATTTAAAAAAGTAAACATGTAGTACCAGTGCATTTACATTGGTGATAGGGCACAAGCTTCAATTACGGCTGAAAGGCGCATGGTTGCATTTCTTGAAGATAATATAATAACCAGATTAAAGAGGTAGAGACGGTCACGTTACGTAGGTACTGTAAGCCTAGTGCATTCTTCTACCGGTATAGTAAGGTATTTATTGTCAGGCTGCCAGGAATTATGTTGATACAACAGATGGTGCTAATGGCATTTTAGCAGCTGAAACTGAAAGATCTAGGACAAGGACATGTTGGTTTTTGGACAGCTGTGTGGAAATATATATGAATGGGGATCCATTCACAGGGTTTTTCTGTGGCATCTCCAGTTTGCCTCTTCGACTTTGAACTCTGTCTAGTTTTACAATCCAAAGTTACCCACAGTTTTCTGTTTGTGGGGTAAATGAGAAGCTACATTCCATGGGCCCTCGCAAAAAACAATTATCAGATGGAGTGGAAAATGGAAGCTGGTAATTGTTAGATTGCTGCAGTATGAGTGCTTCACGCATAGGTTTGTACTGGATTCTTATTTGGGGTGGCGATGCTGTTGTTACCTGCTGACTGGATTGAGGCCCTAGAAAACCCAGTCATGGAGCAGGAGATCAGTGATGCTGTGTGTGATTATGCCAAGGGGGAAAAACCCTGGAATTGATGGATTACCAGTAGATTTGTATATGGCGCACATAAACCTAGTGGCACCAAGGTTAATAGTTGTATAATGCAGCAGCCATAGCAGTAGAGATGCCCCCTTCCATGCAGGAGTCTCTCTTGGTCTCTCTTCCCAAACCAGGCTGTGACCCATGGCTATACTCCGCTTGTCTAGTGCTGTAACTAGAGAACTAGAGAACGTTTTTGATATGCTTGATTGGGACTACACGTTCACTGTCCTGCATAAGGTAGGGGTAGCCCTCAAGATGCGGCAATTACATATTTTGCTTTATACAGAGCCAACAGCAGGAGTCCGAATCAGCAGACTTACCTACAAACCTCTTCCCATTTGAAGAGGCACACAATAGGGGTGCCCACTCTCACCCCTCCTTTTCAATCTGGCAATCAACTCCCAAGCCGCCCTCCTTCACCAGAGTGGAGGGTGCTGGGGCACACCGATTGGCAATGAGTCACAAATAGTGTCCCTTTATGCTGATGATGTCTTGATTCAGAGGACATTGGTGTGGGGGTTGACATAGCAACACACATACTGCGCAATTTCAAACTTGTACCGGTACTGGAGGTTATCAGACAAAAGCCTGTGATCCAGCGGATTACTAGCTCGGGTTTACACACACACACCATAATACTCACCTGGGACCTGAAACATTCATACAATAAGCTGGTAATGCCGCCGGAGTCAATATTGTTTTTACCTGCAAGATTTTGTTATCTTTACCCAAATCTTACCATTCCAATCTCTTTGTCAATACATTTCCTCTGGTCGTTGAATCTGGTTGCTAGTAGTATAAGCAAAAATTAACATTAAAAGGTTTCTCCAATAATCACAGACTCAATGAGTTTTAAAAGTTTTATCCAATCAATAATTTTGTGAGTTAAAGATCAAATACATGTTAACATCGAGTTTCATTCAGGAAAAATCAAGTTTAGTTCAATAATAAGTCTCAATAAAATATTGTGATGACAGTACCTCCAAAGGGAGGAAAAGAGAGAACAGGTACAAAGAGAGATTTCACAGAATTATATTTACCTAAGGTGATAGATGAACCCAACTCCTTGAAGATGGGCCAGATGGAGTCCACCGGGACAGGTGGAAGACAGAGGCTCAGGACAGGTTCAGAAATGGGAAGGTGACCTCTTCTAAGTGCAACGCCAGCGTCGCACCCCTCTCTGGCACTACTCTCCCAGATCTTTCTTCCGCAGTTGCCCTTCTAGATGATTGGATTATCGATCAGTTTTTCAGTCTCTCGGGCAGGGTCTCTGGCATCTGCAGGGTCTGAGACAGCGTCTCGGACAGCATCTGTGGCAGCATACGTGTCGGGTCGGATTCAGAACAGTCAGACATCTAACTAACTAACTTACCTCAATTATACTATTCTGTGTTCTTGTACCACCTCCCAATGTTTCAATATCATGTTTTCCCCTATTTCTTATTGGACAGGGCAAGGAGGTGAGTTCGTCACACCATGCTAAATGTAATATTTTACATTAGGCTCTTTGTTCTATGTTTCCGCCCCTTAATTTATTTTCCCAAAGCTTTATTCCCAACCGCATTTCACATTATGCTTAATACAATTTATACAATTTTACAATATTTTGCTCTTGTCCGGGTCAATGGGTTAAGTTCCCATGTGCTTCTTCCCAGCTTGACCTTGGCTGGGTTTCAATGGTGTCCTCATAGTTCCGGGCAGGGTTTAGTGCGCGTGCGCACAGATCAGGTGGGGTGGGGATTTCAGTCACCCTCCAAGGCCCAATACGAACTAATAATAAAGTCAGAAAAAGACATGTTAGAGTACGAAAATAAATGAATTCACTGTATACCACTTATCACTACTCTAATCCCATTTACTTATAATAATCTTTTGCATTAGCAATTAGTAGAACTTGCAAGGTTTAGTTTAAGCAGTAGCATGTGCATTAACATGTGAGTTTCAAGTGGCCTTTTTAAACGCTATTGCGCAGCTGCAAAAGATTCCCTCCAAGCGTAGAAAACGTCATACTACGTAGATGCAGTAGACAAATGCATAGTGAAATTCCTGCGTTTTGTCGGCCATTTTAAGACACTCGAGTTACTGGTTAGTAATGACACATATGAAAGCTTCCCCTAGATACGATATATTGTGTGTAATGTAATATTAGTATTTACAAACAAGTTGATTAAAGTGTTATACGTTATTTGAGAGGATTGCATCCGAGCAAGTTTCTTCTTTACGAAACCTTGCTCCTTCAATCCCCTGTCTGATGGCATTTTATGTCATCACCAATTTTCTACTACTAATTCAGATGTAAAGTTTAGCACTTTTCCATTTCTATTTCTTCTTCAACTCTTTCATTTCTTTCTTTTTCCCTTTTGCGTTGTACACCCCTTCTTCTTTTGTAAAAATCTCCCTTTATATCTTCCAGCTGTATTTCTTCGTATTGTCTCTTCTTTCCCTTTTCATTCACTCCATACTCTTTTCTTTTCTTGCAACATTTGTGCCAAAACATAATTGCTAAAACTAATAATGTTATTCCTATTATTGGCAATATTATTTGACCTAAAATACCTTTTCCCATATTAGAAAACCAACTACCTATAGTAGAAATGCTATTTGTCAATTTCTTCCATACACTGTCAAATTCCAGTGGTTTCAAATCTTCTTCTAATTTCATGATAGTCTTAATATATCTTCCAATTTTAACACTTTTATCAGGAATATAAGTGCAACAATGTTGCGGTTTCAACATTTTCAGACTCCGCCCTCTTTTGACAATAATATATCAAGGGCAAGTCGATTTAGCAAAACCATAGATCGGATCGCAACCAATTCTGTATTGATCATCAAGAACCCTCCAGCAGTGTCAGTAGATAACCGATCCACCACTGTAGAAAGTTGACAAATTTTACGAGAATTCAGAATTGCTCCCTCTGAAGGTATCAATGCACCGAATATGTAACCTACTATTTCAGAAAAACTAGCTCTTTTTATACTTCTTTTGCGTCTTCATTGCTTCCAGTGATTCTTTTCACATGATACACTTTTGGAAAAATTATTCCAAAATAGCAACTCCCGTACCAATGATCAGGCAATCTGAAATAAGCTTTATTGCCACATACATAATACATTCCAGGAAATACTGGATCTGTTCCACCTTTTAGTCCCCATCCCCTAATTACTAAGTGTTAGACCTGGCATCATTGGCATGAGTCTCTCCTCCATTTTTTTACTGTTTGCCTCCTCTGTTTACGATGTTTTTGCTGGATTATTGCTTTGGGCACTGTGCCACTGCTGATCAGTGCCACAGTGCAAGTGCTCCCTATGTTAAATTGTTACGTTGATTGGTGTTACCATGATTGGCTTGGTTGACTTACTGTTCAGACCCTAGTCTAGTGCACTGCGCGTGCCAAGGGCGTGTAAGTTAACTGCTGCTGGTGGGCTTGCAGCACTGGTTGTGCCACCCACAGAAGCAGCGTGCAAAATGTGTCTCAGGCCTGCCACCGCGGCGCCTGCGTGCAGTCCCTGACTGCCATGTCGACTTGGTAAGGAAACCTACTTGCCAGTCTCTAAACCTTCACTTTGCCACCTTTCAGACACCTCTATGGTAGGCCCTAGGGCAGGGTGCATTGTTGGTAAAAGGTAGGTCATGCCCTGATGTGTGTGGCATGACCTAATAGTGAATTACAGCCATTTTCGTTTTTCACTATTGAAGGGCTACCTGCCTCCAATAGGCCAGACTGGGCAGACTGATTATTAACTCCATTATAATCTATCTGACTCAGGGAGCATGGTAGCAAGTCGAGTTTAGTATCCCTGAACTCAGAATTTAATAACACACCCTTTAGGATGGATGGTTTTTAAATTCTATGTTTGAAAATAGCACTTTTAGAAAGTGGCTATTTTCTTGTCCAACTATCTACCGGTCTCTGCTGGTTTGGTGTGTGTGTCAAGGGCTGGGTGGCTCCAGAGGTCTGAGTGAGTCAGTGTGGGGTGAATGGGGCGTTTACACGTAGAGTGAGGGAAGAGTAGCCTGCCCTGCCTGACACAATACTGGCCCCGCCTCCTGCTGGGCGACTGATAGCCCTGCTCCTACCAGTGACAATACTGGCTCCGCCTCCTGCTGGGCGGCTGAGGACTCTGCCCTGCTCAGTGAATAGGCCAGGTGCCTCTGCCTGGCAACACCCACAACAAACCTGAGATGGTGGGAATCTCCCTGCTTGGACAAAGGGAACAAAGGGAAAACGGGGTATAAGAGAAGGACCCCTGAACCAAGAACTCAGATCACTTCTGACAAGGAAACCTGTACCAAGGACAAGAAGCCTGCTGATCTAAGGACTTGCCTCCCCTTTCTGCCAGAGTGCTGTTTTGCTGTGGAGGAACCTGAAAGCTGCTTCTTTATTTTTGCCAAGGAACAAGGAGAGAGGAACTTGGTGTGTACTCTCTGAACACTTGCTAGGAAATCTCCAAGGACTGGAAGAGTGCCAGTCTCCTGCTGAAGTCACAGGGCCAAAGGACTTCACCATTTGCTGAATTGCTGGAAAGTGTTGTTTCCAGTACACAAGGGAAAATCTGCAGTCTCGACGCCGCCGACGCCGCCGAATCCAGCTCGACATCGTGAGTACGGCTCCAGTGTCCCGAGCCTTCGACGCCGGCCGCCGGGCCCGATCGACGCCAGCAGCAACGCCAGTGAGCAGTGGGTAGCGGCCCCGGCTCCAAGTGACCCCGTCTCGACGCCGGTATCGACGCCAGTGAGGAGTGAGTTTCGGCTCTGCCTCCAAGCGACCCCGTCCCGACGCCGCTGCTGATCGCATCGACTCGACGCCCGTCTCGACGCCGTGAGCGCTGCTCCGGCCCGACATCCCTCGACGCCGCTGCGGATTGACCCGACTCCGAGGCACGATCGACGCCGACCTCGACGCCGACATCTCGACGCCGTGGATCATCGTTTTCTTCGTTTCTCAAGGTACTGTACTTGTGGGGTCTGTTGCAACTCCAGGCTCGACGTAGCGCTCCTCGCGGTCGACGCCGAACCTTGGGAATCTTGTAGACTCGACGTCGTGTGACTCCTGTGGGGGTTACATTGTTGCCAAAGAACTGTGCTCAGAAGAATACTTTGCTAAAGAACTATTTGCCAAGAAGAAACCTTACTTGAACTATTATTTTTCCTTCCAAAGAGTATTTATTAAGACTGTGGTATATTTTTGTCGTTATTTGGTCTTGTGCTAAGCCTTATATAAAAATACTATTTTTATAATAACTTCTGTGTCGTGTCCATCTGTAGTGTATTCACTTTATTACTGTATGTGGTCATAAATGCTTAACACACTGCCTCTGAGATAAGCCTGTCTGCTCTGCCAAGCTACCAAGGGGGTAGCAGGGGTTATCTGAGTGTGTAATCCCCTTTCCCTGACTAGAGTTGGTTGGTCCCTATTTGGCAGAAGTGTATACCTCTGCCAACTAGAGACCGCCGGTTCTAACATTGGTGGTCAGCGGTGAGGATTGAACTTTGCATTTATGACTCATGTGCAGTGACTAGTGTACGCTACATAGTGAAAGCAGACCATAACGCAGCCACAGTCTGGTTGGTAGGATTGCCTATTTTTGTTCTCCGCTTTCCTGGAGCTTATTTTCTTAAACACTGCCAGTTTTGACCATGGAGAATGCCGGAGCTACTACACCTGTGGAGATTGTTGTGGGGGAATTCGATAAGGAGAAGATAGATTCCTACACGCTAAAAGATCTAAAAGGATTTTGCAAGCAGTTTAAAGTTCCTACCACAGGTGTCTCAAAGAAAGAGGGCTTCCTCAAAGCGCTGAAGGCCTGGTTAGAGGCCAGAAATCCCTCTGATCCGGTGGTGGTACCGGAAGAGGAAGAAGAAGAGGAAGAGGAAGAGCCCACAGGTGGGCCAGTGTCATCTCCAGGCAGTAGTGCGTCCTCTAGGAGCCTTTCCCCCGAAGAATTAGAAGACAGGGAGAAGGAGAGGGGGTACAAGTTAGAAATGGCAAAACTTAAATTAGGAGGGCAGTTGGAATTAGAGAATGCGAGAAGCAAGAGAGAAGCTGAAATGGAGAGCAAAAGATTAGATTTTGAGAGAGAGAAATTAGCGTTTGAACGTGAGAAGATGGTGAGGGAGATGGAGCTTAAAACTAAGAGTTTAGAGTTGAATCCCTCTGGTGGCAGCACTCCATCCGTGCCTGCAGAAAGTAGGTTTTATTTTCCTAAGGATGTGATCAAAGATTACAGTAAGAATGAAGATATTAGCCAATGGTTTAAAGCGTATGAGTTAGCATTGTTGGCCCACCGGGTCCCTGAGAAGGATTGGGGAACGGGGTTGTGGAGCCGCTTTACAAACGAGGGGAGAGATACCTTGTTGAGCCTTCCTGCTGAGGATAGGATGGCTTATACTCATATGAAAGATGCTTTAATGCTGAGATATGGCTTAACCCCAGAAAAGTACAGACAAACCTTTAGAGAATGTAAGAAGTTGCCTGGTACTACGTGGGTTGAATATGTGTCTTTTTTCTGCAGAACCATGGATGGTTGGATAAAGGGTAGCAAGGTTGATAGTTATGATGCTCTTTATGATTTGTTTGCTTGGGAGCACTTGTCTAATAACTGTTTTCCAGAGCTACGCCAGCACCTTGTTGACAGCAAGCTATCTAACCCTAGAAAACTTGCTGAGGAGGCGGACCGCTGGGTCAGTACCAGGGTCCACAAGGGTCCAGTGGGAGACTCAGCCAAAGGTGGGCAGGGTCCCCAGCAGAAGAGTGGGGGGGACAGGGGTAAACAGAGGGAGTTTCAGAAAGGGCCCCAAAGTAGTCCCCAAGGGAACCAAGGGAAGGGTTCCCAGCCTCCCCCTGTAAAGAAGCCAGAGGCCCCGACAGGTAAACCTGTTCACAGGGGCCCCATGACCTGCTATGCCTGTAAGCAGGTGGGACACCGTTATTATGATCCCCAGTGTCCCATGAAGGATTCGAATGCACCGCCGCGTGCACCCCCTCGTCAGGTAGCGAGTGTAGCCCTGGGAGGGGAGGAGATGGGTGCCCCCGGTGGGTGGGGTCCCGCAGAAATGTCCCTGGTCTCTTTAGGAGACGTGGAAATGGTCCCTCCAACCCCTCTGCCTAGTAACACTAAGAAATATAGGCAGTGGGTGACCATTAATGGCCATAGGGTGGAAGCTCTCAGAGACACCGGAGCGAGTGTGACAGCTGTCAAGTGTCACTTGGTGTCCAGAGAGCAGGTGGTCCCTCATGCATTCTACCCCGTTGTAGCTGCTGACAACTCACAGAGTAAGTGTGAGGTAGCTCAAGTTCCTTTTGAGTGGGGGGGGGTCTCAGGTACTCTTCAGGTTGCTGTGAGGCCCGCCATGCCTGTTGATTGTCTCTTGGGCAATGATTTGGAGGACTCCCCTTGGGCTAAGGTGGAGAGAAAAGCGCATCTGGAAATGTTGGGTCTGCCTGAGTGGGTGTGTGCGACCACCCGGTCCATGTCAGTCAGTAAGGGTGTTGATGGGGGCCCGGAGCCTGAAAATATGGCCCAGGTCCCAACCGTGAAGAGAAGAGGCAGGGGGCGCGGGAAACCGTCCCCCATCGTTCCCGCGGTCCGGGAGGGAGCAGACCCTGAGGGGGATGCCCTGGAACCGACAGGAGAACAAGTGGCCGAACTGGGAGACCTGCCCGAGCTGACCCATTGGCAGCAGGATGGTGGTCCCTCCAGGGAGGAATTTTGTGCTGAACAGAAAGTGTGCCCTTCTCTTGTGGGTATGAGGCAGCAGGCCTCAGCCCAAACGACAGGTGATCAGTCAGGATCACATTGGGTCTACTGGGAGAACGACCTCCTGTATAGCGAGCCTAAGGCTACTGAACCTGGGTCAGCCCGTGTGCTGGTGGTACCCCAGCGCTTCAGAGCCTTCCTACTGGGGTTGGCTCATGACGTTCCGTTAGCTGGACATCTGGGGCAGGACAAGACCTATGACAGGCTTGTCACCCATTTTTATTGGCCCCAGATGAGAAGGGATTCAGATATCCATTGTAGGACCTGTCAAACTTGCCAGGCAAGTGGGAAAAGTGGGCGGAAGCAGAAGGCTCCCCTCCAACCTTTTCCCGTCGTCAGTACCCCCTTTGAGCGAGTGGGAATTGACATTGTGGGGCCACTGGACCCCAAGACAGCCATGGGCAACAGGTTTATCCTGGTCTTGGTGGACCATGCCACCCGGTACCCGGAAGCCATCCCTCTCCGAACAGTGACGGCCCCCGTGGTGGGACGGGCACTGATGGGTGTTTTCTCCCGCATGGGGTTCCCCAGAGAGGTGGTGTCAGACCGAGGCACCAACTTCATTTCGAATTATATGAAGTCTCTGTGGAAGGAGTGTGGGGTAACCTACAAGTTTACCACTCCTTACCACCCTCAAGGTAATGGGCTGGTTGAGAGATTCAACCGGACCCTAAAAGGCATGATCATGGGTCTTGAAGAACCAATGAGGCGTAAATGGGACGTCCTCTTGCCATGCCTGCTGTTTGCTTACCGTGAGGTGCCACAGAAGTCTCTAGGGTTCAGCCCCTTTGAGCTTTTGTATGGTCACCCGGTAAGAGGACCTTTGAGTCTGGTCAAAGAAGGCTGGGAGCAATCTCCCAGGAAACCTCCCCAGGATGTATATAGTTACATGCTGGCCTTTAGGAACCAGACTCGGCGCTTCAGAGATCTTGCTCAGGCAAATCTGGAGGCCAGCCAGGAAGAGATGAAGCGGTGGTACGATCAGAATGCCACTCTGGTTGAGCTTCAACCTGGTCAGAAAGTTTGGGTCATGGCCCCTGTGGAACCTTGTGCGCTCAAGGACAGGTGGACTGGACCGTTTGAGGTTGTGGAGAAGAAGAGCGATGTCACCTACTTGGTGGACTTGAAATCTCCCAGGAACCCCTTAAGGGTCCTGCATGTCAACCGGTTAAAGCCCCACTTAGAAAGGTCCGAAGTGGGCATGCTCCTTGCCACAGATGCTGGGATGGAGGAGGAGAGTGAGCCTCTTCCTGACCTCCTGTGTGCAAAAGAAAAAGATGGGTCAGTGGATGGTGTTGTCCTCTCTGACACACTGACCCCTGAGCAGCAGCAAGATTGTCGCCATCTGTTGGTACAATTCCCTGATCTGTTCTCCTTAATCCCTGGTGTCACTCAGTGGTGTGTCCATGATGTGGACACCGGGGACAGCACTCCTGTGAGGCACAAGGCCTACAGGGTGACTGACAAGGTCAGAGCATACATCAAGGAGGAGGTCTCCAAGATGTTTGCCTTAGGGGTGGTTGAGTCCTCTAGCAGTCCTTGGGCCAGCCCAGTGGTCTTGGTCCCAAAGGCTGCAGCGCCTGGTGCTTCACCAGAACTTCGGTTCTGTGTGGATTACCGAGGACTCAATTCGGTCACCAAGACTGACGCGCACCCCATCCCCAGAGCTGATGAGCTCATCGATCGGTTGGGGGCTGCCCGGTACCTTAGTACGTTTGATCTAACGTCTGGGTACTGGCAGATCGCCTTGACTGATGGGGCAAAAGAGAGGTCTGCATTCTCCACACCAGATGGGCACTACCAGTTCCGTGTGATGCCCTTTGGGATGAAGAATGCCCCTGCCACATTCCAGAGGTTGGTTAACCAGGTATTGGCCGGGCTGGAAGATTTCAGCGCCGCCTACCTGGACGATATAGCAGTGTTCAGCGCCAGCTGGGAGGAACACTTGCGCCACCTCCAGGAAGTGTTGTTGGCCCTGCGCAGAGCAGGCCTCACAATCAAGGCTAGTAAGTGCCAGATTGGGCAGGGTTCAGTGGTGTACTTGGGGCACCAAGTAGGGAGCGGCAAGGTGGCCCCCCTGCAACCCAAGATAGATACCATCCTGGCTTGGGAACCGCCCAAAACCCAGACTCAGGTGAGAGCCTTCTTGGGTCTCACGGGTTACTACAGGAGGTTCGTCAAGGGGTATGGCAACATTGTGCACCCCTTGACCTCGCTGACTTCCAGGAAGCAGCCGAGACTTGTGATCTGGACTGACGCCTGTCAGAAAGCCTTTGACACCCTGAAAACTGCAATGTGTACAGCACCGGTCCTCCAGGCACCCGACTTTTCAAAAGAATTCATTGTCCAGACGGACGCTTCAGAGCATGGTGTGGGGGCTGTTCTAGCACAGATGAATGAGGAGGGCCGAGACTTACCTGTAGCCTTCATCAGCCGGAGGTTACTTCCCAGGGAACAAAGGTGGAGTGCGATAGAGCGTGAGGCATTTGCTGTGGTCTGGGCGCTGAAGAAGCTAAGACCCTACTTGTTTGGGTCTCACTTCCGGGTTCAGACGGACCACAGGCCCCTCAGATGGTTAATGCAGATGAGGGGTGAGAACCCAAAGCTGTTGAGGTGGTCCATTTCCCTACAGGGGATGGACTTTACGGTGGAACACCGCCCTGGTACAGATCACGCCAATGCTGATGGTCTGTCCAGATTTTTCCGCCTTAGTGATGAGGACTCCCTGGGTGAAGGGTAGTTCTCCCCACATTTCAGCTGGAGGGGACACGTGTTAGACCTGGCATCATTGGCATGAGTCTCTCCTCCATTTTTTTACTGTTTGCCTCCTCTGTTTACGATGTTTTTGCTGGATTATTGCTTTGGGCACTGTGCCACTGCTGATCAGTGCCACAGTGCAAGTGCTCCCTATGTTAAATTGTTACGTTGATTGGTGTTACCATGATTGGCTTGGTTGACTTACTGTTCAGACCCTAGTCTAGTGCACTGCGCGTGCCAAGGGCGTGTAAGTTAACTGCTGCTGGTGGGCTTGCAGCACTGGTTGTGCCACCCACAGAAGCAGCGTGCAAAATGTGTCTCAGGCCTGCCACCGCGGCGCCTGCGTGCAGTCCCTGACTGCCATGTCGACTTGGTAAGGAAACCTACTTGCCAGTCTCTAAACCTTCACTTTGCCACCTTTCAGACACCTCTATGGTAGGCCCTAGGGCAGGGTGCATTGTTGGTAAAAGGTAGGTCATGCCCTGATGTGTGTGGCATGACCTAATAGTGAATTACAGCCATTTTCGTTTTTCACTATTGAAGGGCTACCTGCCTCCAATAGGCCAGACTGGGCAGACTGATTATTAACTCCATTATAATCTATCTGACTCAGGGAGCATGGTAGCAAGTCGAGTTTAGTATCCCTGAACTCAGAATTTAATAACACACCCTTTAGGATGGATGGTTTTTAAATTCTATGTTTGAAAATAGCACTTTTAGAAAGTGGCTATTTTCTTGTCCAACTATCTACCGGTCTCTGCTGGTTTGGTGTGTGTGTCAAGGGCTGGGTGGCTCCAGAGGTCTGAGTGAGTCAGTGTGGGGTGAATGGGGCGTTTACACGTAGAGTGAGGGAAGAGTAGCCTGCCCTGCCTGACACAATACTGGCCCCGCCTCCTGCTGGGCGACTGATAGCCCTGCTCCTACCAGTGACAATACTGGCTCCGCCTCCTGCTGGGCGGCTGAGGACTCTGCCCTGCTCAGTGAATAGGCCAGGTGCCTCTGCCTGGCAACACCCACAACAAACCTGAGATGGTGGGAATCTCCCTGCTTGGACAAAGGGAACAAAGGGAAAACGGGGTATAAGAGAAGGACCCCTGAACCAAGAACTCAGATCACTTCTGACAAGGAAACCTGTACCAAGGACAAGAAGCCTGCTGATCTAAGGACTTGCCTCCCCTTTCTGCCAGAGTGCTGTTTTGCTGTGGAGGAACCTGAAAGCTGCTTCTTTATTTTTGCCAAGGAACAAGGAGAGAGGAACTTGGTGTGTACTCTCTGAACACTTGCTAGGAAATCTCCAAGGACTGGAAGAGTGCCAGTCTCCTGCTGAAGACACAGGGCCAAAGGACTTCACCATTTGCTGAATTGCTGGAAAGTGTTGTTTCCAGTACACAAGGGAAAATCTGCAGTCTCGACGCCGCCGACGCCGCCGAATCCAGCTCGACATCGTGAGTACGGCTCCAGTGTCCCGAGCCTTCGACGCCGGCCGCCGGGCCCGATCGACGCCAGCAGCAACGCCAGTGAGCAGTGGGTAGCGGCCCCGGCTCCAAGTGACCCCGTCTCGACGCCGGTATCGACGCCAGTGAGGAGTGAGTATCGGCTCTGCCTCCAAGCGACCCCGTCCCGACGCCGCTGCTGATCGCATCGACTCGACGCCCGTCTCGACGCTGTGAGCGCTGCTCCGGCCCGACATCCCTCGACGCCGCTGCGGATTGACCCGACTCCGAGGCACGATCGACGCCGACCTCGACGCCGACATCTCGACGCCGTGGATCATCGTTTTCTTCGTTTCTCAAGGTACTGTACTTGTGGGGTCTGTTGCAACTCCAGGCTCGACGTAGCGCTCCTCGCGGTCGACGCCGAACCTTGGGAATCTTGTAGACTCGACGTCGTGTGACTCCTGTGGGGGTTACATTGTTGCCAAAGAACTGTGCTCAGAAGAATACTTTGCTAAAGAACTATTTGCCAAGAAGAAACCTTACTTGAACTATTATTTTTCCTTCCAAAGAGTATTTATTAAGACTGTGGTATATTTTTGTCGTTATTTGGTCTTGTGCTAAGCCTTATATAAAAATACTATTTTTATAATAACTTCTGTGTCGTGTCCATCTGTAGTGTATTCACTTTATTACTGTATGTGGTCATAAATGCTTAACACACTGCCTCTGAGATAAGCCTGTCTGCTCTGCCAAGCTACCAAGGGGGTAGCAGGGGTTATCTGAGTGTGTAATCCCCTTTCCCTGACTAGAGTTGGTTGGTCCCTATTTGGCAGAAGTGTATACCTCTGCCAACTAGAGACCGCCGGTTCTAACACTAAGAAATTATGTTTGCATTCACTGGAACCAATAAACACATTGTTATATTCAGTCTGCACATGCACATGGCCTGCTTCAGGTCATCAAATGCCTTTTGACAGCTAGCTGTCCACTGAACCTTTTTGGGCATTTTGTTAGAGGTTAAGTCATGCAGGGGTGTCACTATTGATCCATACCCCTTGACAAATCTTCTATAGTACCCAGTCCGGCCTAAGAAGGCTCTCACCCGAGTCTGGGTAGTTGGAGCAACCCAGTCCATTATGGTCTGGATTTTGCTCTGCAATGGTTGAACCTGGCCTCCACCTACAAGGTGGCCCAGGTACACAACCTGACTCTGCCCTATCTGGCACTTAGTAGCCTTGATAGTTAGGCCTGCTTTTTGCAGGGCCTCCAAAATATTCCTTAGGTGTACCAGGTGTTCCTCCAAGTTGGAGCTAAAGACAGCAATATCATCCAGATAGGCTGCACTATAGTCTTCCAGGCCTGTAAGGACTTGATTCACCAACCTTTGGAAAGTGGCAGATGCATTCTTCAAACCAAAGGGCATTACCACAAGTTGATAGTGCCCACTAGGGGTAGAAAATGCTGTCTTTGGCTTTGCATCATCAGCTAGTCTGATCTGCCAGTAGCCAGCTGTCAGGTCAAATGTCCTTAGAAACTTGGCTGAGGCCAAAGTATCTATTAGCTCATCTGCCCTGGGGATGGGATGGGCATCAGTCCTAGTGACTGCATTGAGACCCCTGTAATCCACACAAAACCTAATCTCTCTCTTGCCATCTGTGGTGTGAGGTTTAGGTACCAGGACTACTGGACTAGCCCAATGGCTATCTGAGGGTTCAATGACTCCCAGATCCAACATCTTTTGGACTTCTGTCCTTATAAAGTCCCTGACATGGTCAGGTTGCCTGTAGTTCTTATTCTTCACAGGCAGACTGTCCCCAGTGTCCACTTCATGAGCGCACAAGGTGGTCTGACTTGGAGTCAGAGAAAACATATCTCTGAACTGGCTAAGAAGTTTTCTGTAGTCAGTTTGCTGCTGGGCAGTGAGGCTACCTGCCAAGGCTACTCCATCAACTGACCTATCATCAGGGTTCTGAGAAAGCAGGTCAGGGAGTGGGTCACTCTCTTCCTCCTGTCCTTTATCAGTAGCCATGAGCAAGCCCATGTCTATCCTGTCAACATATGTTTTAAGTCTGTTGACATGAAGTACCCTATGGGGACTCCTAGGGGTTCCAAGGTCTACCAAGTAGGTGACCTCCCCTTTCTGCTCAACAATTGTATGGGGGCCACTCCATTTGTCCTGGGGGCTAGTGGGGCCACAGGCTCCAACACCCACACTTTCTGTCGTGGCTGGTACACAGTCAGTACAGCCTTTTGGTCTTGACAGGCTTTTTGTAATTCCTGGCTAGCCTCAAGGTTTTTGGTTTCCTTTTTCATATACTCAGCCATCCTAGAGCGGAGACCAAGTACATAGTCCACTATGTCCTGTTTGGGGGGCTTGAGAGGTAACTCCCATCCTTCCTTAACCAGACACAATGGACCCCTGACAGGGTGACCAAACAAAAGTTCAAAAGGGCTTTAGCCAACCCCCTTTTAAGGCACCTCCCTGTATGCAAATAAAAGGCAGGGCAAGAGTATGTCCCATCTTCGCCTAAGCTTTTCTGGGAGCCCTTTAACAATGCCCTTTAAGGTTTTGTTGAACCTTTCAACTAAACCATTGCATTGTGGGTGATAGGGTGTGGTGAACTTGTAGTTCACTCCACACTCCTTCCACATAGCAGTCTAGTAACTAGACATGAAGTTTGCATCTCTGTCAGATACTACCTCCTTAGGAAAGCCTACTCTTGAGAAAACACCCAAGAGAGCTCTTGCCACCACAGATGCTGTAGTGGTCCTTAGGGAAATTGCTTCTGGGTACCTGGTGGCATGGTCCACCAGCACCAGTATAAACCTGTGCCCAGATGCTGTCTGAGGATCCATGGGACCAACAACGTCAATCCCAACCCTCTCAAAGGGAACCCCCACCACAGGTAGTGGTATCAGGGGGTCCTTTGTGGTTCCACCTGCCTTGCCACTAGCTTGGCAGGTCACACAGGAGCTACAAAACTTCTTAGTGTCTTAAAACATGTGGGGCCAGTGAAAGTGAGGAATAATTCTGTCCCAAGTCTTGTTCTGGCCCAGGTGTCCTGCTAGGGGAATACCATGGGCTAGTGTCAATAGGAAGCCCCTAAACTTCAGAGGTATAACCAACCTCCTGGATGCACCAGACTTGGGGTCTCTACTCGGAGTAAAGGAGTCCATCATCCCAATAAACGTTATGGGTGCCACTAGCATTCCCAGCAGCCTCATCAGCAGCTTGCTTTCTGAGGGGTTTAAGAGAGGGACAGGTTTTCTGCTCCTGGCTCAGATCAGACCTGGAAAGGCCCCCTGTCCCCAAGAACTCAACCTGGTCAGGTTCAAGCTCCTCTGGGACAGTTCCTTCTTCAGGCTCAAGATCATCTCCCTGAGGAGACTGATCTGCATTCTGAGTCAGGTGGGAAGGCACTGCCTTAACCCTACTGCTCCTCTTATTGGGAGGCACCTGGTCCATTATTCCATAATCCAGGGCCTGTTCACCTTTAGACATTTTGGCCTGTGACCTAGTCACAGCAAAGACATGAGCAGGGATCCCTAACATTTCTGCATGTGTCCTGAGCTCCACTTCAGCCCAAGCTGAAGTCTCTAGATCATTGCCAAGCACTGTACTGGTAGGTCTGCACGTACCACAACCTTCTTAAGGCCAGTTACCCCTCCCCAGGAGAAGTTAACAACTGCCAGAGAATGGTATGTTCTAACATTGCTAGCATTGGTCACTTGGTATATTTCACCAGGATCCACAAGATCTTTTGTCACCATTGTGACACTTGGTCCTGTGTCCGTGAGTGCCAAAGCCTCTTTTCCATTTATTAAAGGCTGTTGTCTGTTTTTGCCCTGATTACTGGGACTCACGAAGGGGACATATCCATGCCTCCATCACAGACTAGAACAGGCTGAGTTGGAACTCTGACTAGGTCAGAGTCCATCTCAGAACCCAGGGTCAACCGTACTTCACCCTTATTCTGAACATTACCACCGCCAATTGTACCTGTACTAGGGGGAACAGTTGCCTTAGGGGCAATGGTGGGTGGAGTAGATTCTTTGGACTTTGTACAATCACTGGTCCAGTGAGATTTCTGTGTTTATATTGTGCACCATGGTTTCTTTTGGCCTTTTCCCTTGTTAGACTGTTAATCCCCACCTGAAGAAGATTTTTGGGGCCCTTGTGAAGACTTCTGGTCTTTACCTTTCTCCCCACCCTTGTTAGAGTTTTTAGGATCTTGCTTCTTGGGTTCACCACCTTGGGTCTGTACCTTCTGCCTCAGCCTGGTTCTGACCTATTTGTCTGCCTTCTTTCCCAATTCTTGGAGAGAGGTCAGATCTGAGTCTACCAGGTACTGGTGCAACAGCTGATTCTGACAATTATTAAGGATCTGCTCCCTCATAAATTAAATTGTACAATCCTTGATAGTCATGGATGTTACTGCCAAGTAACCAACCTTCCAGAGCCTTAGTAGCACAATCTACAAAGTCTACGCAGTCCTGAGTCTGTGCCTTTTGGGTAGCCCTGAACTTTAACCTGTATTGCTCAGGGATTAGGCCAAACCCTTCAATTAATGTACTTTTCAGACTGTTCTAATCATCTGCCTCCTCCTCTCTAACAGTGAGGAGCTTATCTCTACCTTTGTCTGCAAAGGAGAGCCATAAGATTGCTGCCCACTGCTCCTGGGGGACCCTTTGTACTTTACAGGCCCTTTCCAGTGCAGTTATCCATTTGTGGATGTCATCCCCACTCTGGTAGGGAGGGACAATCCTATTCAGTTTTCTATGGTCATAAGACCTCTCCCTATCTCTAGGGATGTTGCTGCCACCATGCGACTCTAGTCTCACCTTTTTTCTAGCTCTGTAGAGCTCTAGGGCCTCCCTATCTAGGGCTACCTGCTTTCTTCTGATTTCAAGCTGAGCTTCCTCATACTTAAGCAGTCTCTCCCTTCTCTCCTGAGAGGTTTCCCTCCTATGAGAGGAGATTGAGGTCCGTATATATTAGCCAGAATGGTTAGACTCCACAGAGGGAGATCTTGACCTTCTAGGCCCACCACCAACTCTCCAAGGAGGGACAAAGAGGGGTCCATTTTGGTCCTCTCCATCACTTTCTAGTGGAATTGGATTTTCCAGGTCCAGATCATTATCTGCCTGGCCAGCGTCAGAGGTCAGGTCAAGGGGAGTTACACACCTAGACCTTTCCTCAGGTGCTGTCCCACCCACTCTGCCTAACTCTTCAGATCCTAAAGATCTGCTAAGGTCATCCAGCCTGAGTTCCTCTATGAGATGCTGGGTGGTTGGACTTTTGCCTGTCTTCAGTTTTCCTAGCTGTACATAATGCTCTGAGTTCCATGAATGGGAGGCTATCATACTGGGAATCTTTTTCTTTTTTTTTTATTTTTTTTTACCTTGCTTTTAATTAATCCATTTTGAGTTTGTGTTCTCTGGTGGAAAGTTTTAATCTGACCCTACCAGTTATTGACGTGCTATGTTACGCAAAACAAATCCACTTGATGAAATAAAATAGAGCCTCCTCAGACACCACCTCTTCCCAGCCAGCGGCCACTGTGTTATGGACAAGCAATAACACTTGTATCGGGACTTCTTCTTTTTTTTAATTTTTATATGAATTCTTTTTATTAAACATACTCGACATAGCGGTACAGTTACATTCAGATCAGTTACAGGGAACACAGCAGATCCAAGGTATACATACATAGTAGGATGATAATTGGAGGTTACGGTGAGGGGGGGCTATCACCTTCGGAGTCACCTGGAGGGGGGTGCAGATGTTTCCACGGTATGCGTTCCGGGGAGCCCAGATCCTAGACCACTTTCGGGGACAACCCCTAGCCGTATATACTGTCTTTTCCCGCAGCATACACCAGTCAAGGTCTTTTTCCCAATCAGCGACCCTTGGAGCATGCGTAGCCCCCCATAGTTGAGCAATGTTTCTCTTAGCTATCATGCAGCACAGTCTGACCCATTGTACAGCGTGAGAGTTAAGGTCAGTAGGTTCCCAGATATTAAGGAGGCATCTGGGGGCCTCAGGCCTCGCAGTGAGTTCTAGGGTTTGGCTCATAATGTTGTGGATATTGCACCAGTATGTCTGTATTGGGTCACAGTGCCATATTATGTGCATAAACGTGCCTAGCTGGGTGCATCCCCGTCTGCAGAACCCGTTCGTTGGACCACCCATGTGTATCAGTTGGGGGCCCGTGATGTAGACTCTATGTAATATTTTTAGCTGCACAAGACGGAGGCTCGCTGGGATGGCAACAGTTTTGGGGGAGGAGACTGCGGTCTGCCAATTTTCGTCGTCCAGTTCGATACCGTCTTCAATCCATTTCTCCCGTAGGGCCAACAATGGGTCATTCATATTGTTGATGAGTTTCCTATACGTTGGGGATATGGCCTTCTCGGGTAGATGACCATCTAGTATCCTGTCCTCTAATGGTGAATAGTCAGGTGGGGAAGTATCACGAGGCAGAGCTGTTTGCAAGGCGTGGCGTACTTGAAGGTAGCGAAAGCGCTCTGTCTCCGCCATGTCATGTTGTCGTTGAAGGGAGTCAAAGGACTTGATGCCATTTTTATACCAAAGGTCTCTGATGTGGGAGATGCCAATTAGTTCCCATTTATCAAAACCCCATGAGGTGCCCAAGTCCCCGAGTTTCTGGGAGTCCCATAGGGGTGTGGATAGGGTCAGTCTATTCGTCCAACACAGCGACACAGTCGCCGCGTGTCAGATATGGACAGTATGTTTGGTGGGGCCAGTGAGGGGGTATCTGTTAGGCTTGGAGTAGAGGGCCCAGGTAAAGGAGCCGTTTGGGAGGAGCAGTCTGTCCATACTAAACCCCAGATTATCGGGCCGGCCATAGCTGCTGTGAATTATTGCCGTTAGGTGTGAGGCCCAATAGTATTTCTTGATATCAGGCAATCCAATTCCTCTATCATACCAGTTGAGGGTGAGTTTTTGTAGCGCAATACGAGGCCTTCCATCCCAGAGAAGGTCTCGTTGGAGCCCCTCTATTTGTTTGAAGTACGAGCTTGGTACTGGGTCTGCCAAATTTTGGAGAACATGGAGGAAGCGGGGTAGGGACATCATTTTGAAAAGGGCCGCTTTGCCCAGCAAGGAAAGAGGGAGTGACTTCCAATGTTCGATATCTTGTTTTAGTCGTTGAATTGGGGGGTCGAGGTTTCGGGTAAAACGGAGGTGTCTTGTCCAGCGAGATGAGAATACCCAAATATTTAAAGCCTTCTGAGACTATTGGTATGGGGCAGCCTTGGGGTATCGGAGGGGGCCTCCCACACAGGACGTACAGGAGAGATTTCTGCCAGTTAATGCCGAACCTGGAGTATCTACCGAAGATGGCCAAGATGTCAAGTACAGCGATAAGGGACCTTTTGGGGGATGCAAGATATAGTAATATATTGTCCGCGTATAGGGATACACGGTCCTCCCAGTCAGCCGACCATCGCAGTCCCCGTATCATTCCATCCCTACAGATCCAGACCGCAAGGGGCTCTAGATCTAGAGCGAACAGTAAAGGGGAGAGGGGGCATCCCTGGCGGGTCCCTTGGCTAAGTAGAAAGGATTCAGATTTTCTGTTGTTTACAACTACCTGAGCCATTGGGGAACTGTATAGTAGTCGTACCCATTTACAGAAGCCCGGTCCAAATCCCAGCTTAGCGAGCACAGCGAAGAGATAAGGCCATTCTAGCGTATCAAAGGCCATAGTGGCGTCCAGGGAGACCACGATGGCGTCCTCGCGCAAGGTCGATGCCCGACCCAGGACTCCATGTTGTCTACGTAGGTTCAGAGCGGTGTTCCGTCGAGGCATAAACCCCAATTGGTCAGGGTGCAACAGGTCCCCTATCACCTTAACCAGTCTATTGGTGAGTACTTTCGCTAGTATTTTGGGCTCAGCGTTCAACAGTGAAATAGGCCGATAGGAGGCACAGTCATTTTTAGGCTTCCCTTCTTTATGAATCGTAACAATGGTTGCGATTCGTTGGTCAAGGGGGGAGCGATCCCTGTTCTAGACTAGCCTCGAACATAGATTTCAAATATGGTGCTAATCTGTCCGGGCGGAGCTTGTAGAGTTCGATCGGGAGGCCATTGGGGCCGAGCGCCTTACCACGGTGCAGTGCTCTAATTGCGGTCGCAATCTTTTCCGCAATAAGGGCGCTGTCCATAAACGCACGGTCACTGTTGGATAATACCGGCAGAGAAATGTCACGTAAGAGCTCGGAGGAGTCCGCTTCGGTGTATGGCGCGGTGGAGCTATAAACTCTACGGAAATAGGCCGCGAAGTGGTCGACTATGTCTTGAGGATCCACTATGGCTGATCCTCTGGAGCTTATTAGTTCAGGAACTAGGCGGCTAGCGTGTTCCTTTTTGTCCATCCAGGCGATTAGTTTTCCCGCCTTGTCTCCCCAGTCGTATACCCGCTCCATCCTATCTTGTCCTAGTAGTTTGGCCCGGTTGGTGACCAGGGCTCGGTATTCCTCCTGACGGAGTCGCAGGGCGTGGAGAGTCTCCGGCGAGGGAACAGGGTCTAGGTTACTCTCCAAGCGATAGATTTCTTGCTCTACGTCAGAGACAGCCGCAAGCTTGTCTTTTTTGGACCCCACTATTAGGGAGAGGGCTTCGCCTCGAACTACTGTCTTGAAGGCTTCCCACAGTGTCAGTGGGGATTCGACCGTGTGCTCATTATCCTGAAAATAGTTGTCCATAGATATGATCAAACCGGTCCATATTTTAGGGCTTTTAAAATACCAGGGATTGATCGGTGCGACGCATCCCACCGGGGAGTTGTCAAGGACAATATGGACCCAGAGGGGAGAGTGGTCGGAGATGCCTCTAGCTAAGTGCCGTATCTCATGTATATCCGTCACCTGTGGGGCAGGGACAACAATGTAGTCTAGCCGCGAAAGGCTATTGTGGGCGCCCGAGTGGAAAGTGTGCTGAACCTTGTCAGGGTGATAAGTCCTCCAACCATCCACTAGTCCCATCGCCTCCAAGAAGTTAGAGAAAGAGTGCGCGGTGGGAGGGAGTGCGCATGGGGGGTATCTATCCAGTGTACCTGATATAACGGAGTTAAAGTTCCCCCCAAGCACAAAACGCCCTTCCGGGAGTGTCCGCAGTACAGCGCTGAGATCGGTGAACGTGGTGGCCTGTAACCCTGGGGGTGCATAGACAGACATAAAGGTGATAATTTTCCCCTCCCACGTGCCCGTGATACCCACATATTTACCTCGGTCGTCTACGTGGGTGGAGGTAGGGGAGAAAGGGAATGATTTCTTTTGCATTATGCCCACCCCTCTGGTATTAGACGCAAATCCTGCATGGGCGATCATGGAATAGCCCCATCTGTGCATAGCTTTACAAGTGTGGCCAACGAGGTGAGTTTCCTGAAGTAAGACAATATCCGGTGACAGCCTCCGAACCTGTTGCAATATTATACTGCGCTTGATTTTTGTCCCCCAACCCATTCACACTCTAACTTAAAATTCTAACTTCCTTGTTACGCTGTATCCCCATTGGTAAGTGTGTGGATTATAGCTGTGATACCCTCCGAAAATAGGAACTGCATCCTCATGATTGCGTCGAGAACAACTAACAAAAAACCCAAACATCAGGTATGAAAAAAATAAGGCCCCGTACCCAACAACCCCCCACCCCGCTGCCCTGCCATCTGGGCTCATAACTGCCCATAAACAACTTGCAGAGTGCCTGTCGCCCTAAAAAGATCAAAGAAAGAAGGAAAAAACAATCCCAAGGGGGAAAGCAGGGAGCTCCGTGTCCGTGCCCTTAGCTACATCACTGTCGCACCTCCATTAAACAGTTGACATCCGTCCATTAATAAATCTGCGGTCCCGTTCAGGTGAGGCACCCCGGATCCCCCCTGCCCATGTCCCCCCCCCCCCTCCCCCACCCCACCCAAATTGCAAAGAACCTGTCCTCGCCGAGGCTCCTCCTCAGGTCTATCCGTCGTCAGGGCCTCCGGCTCCCCACATCACAGGGTTTTTAGTGTCACGGTACTCAATCCAGTCAGTTACGTCTTCAGGCCGATTAAAAAACCAAGCTCTCCCCTCCGCCTCAACCCGGAGGCGGGCCGGGAACAGCATCGAGTACTTTAGACCTTTCTCTCTTAGGACGCGCTTAACAGACAAGAATAGTCTCCATTGTTTCTGTACCCTTTGCGTGAAGTCCGGGAAGAAGGAAATAACAGCATTCTCATATCTGAGGGGGGTGCCGGTCCTGGAATTTTGGAGGATCACATCTCGGTCACGATAGTTCAGGACTCGGGCCAACATAGGCCGCGGGGGAGCGCCCGGCTTTGGTCGGCCGCCCGGGACTCTGTGGGCCTGCTCGATAACAAAAAATTTACTGAGTCCCTTGGGTCGCAGGTGGTTGAGGATAAGGACCTCTACAAACAGATCAGGAGTCTGCCCCTCTGATTTCTCCAGAACCCCTATGATGCGGAGGTTGTTGCGGCGAAGATGGCCCTCGTAGTCGTCCAACTTGAGGTCCGTGAGGCTCCGGGAATCACGCAGATCATGACCCTCCCTTTGCAGCAGCGAAGTCATGATCGCCACCTGCTTCACCTTTTCATTAAGTTTCCCCATGTCGGCCCTGATAAGATTGACGTCAATAGCCACTGAGTCCAAAGAGGTCCTGACCCCTGATATTGCCTCCATGACATCTTAAGGGAGAGCTCCTGCTCCCCAGATCCCGGCCCTCCTCGGACTGGTGTACCCTCTGTGGGTCCTTGGATATTGTATATCTGTCCAGTTTGTTTGTTTGGACCAACTTCGCTGCCCTGGCACCTGAACCCTTGACACGGTCCGCCATGGCACCAGATCCGAGCCGTCACCAGGCGAGAAGCGGAGGGGGGATAGGTGAAGACAGCTCGCAGCTCCTCGGCCAGTGTATTCGAATCTACAACGGTTGCCACTCACCAGCGGCCCACGTGTTTGAAATTCCACTCCGCGAATCTCCGGTAGCTCGAACTGTTCACAAGCCCAATGGTGCTTCGCAGTCCCAGGGGTCGAATCTCGCCAGGTCCACGGAGTGGGCGCCGCACCCTAGGCCCCCTCCACCTGAACTAATGGGGAAGATGACACGGGAGGCCACAAGAGGGGCACTGCAAGCTCCGAGCCCGCCGGCCGCAGGCAACGGGAGGAAGGAGCTGCCCTCCGCCCAGCGGCCCACCCCAGGCGCCCCTCGGCCCACGCCGGAGCCGGTGAAGGAGGGAGACGGTCCAGCAAGTCTCGCAAAGAGAGCGTTGTTTTCTCCTGGTGAGCCGCTACTGGTAGTTCCACATCACGCCAGGGCCCCACGATGCCGCTCCGTCCGTTCGACGTCCACCGCAGTAGGTTAAGGCACCTGTCCCCGCCCTCAGCCGTCCAGTGCGGTGCGCCCCAGCACCCGGCACCTCCCACAGCCACAAGGAGTGGAGCAAGTAGTTTAACCAGACCAGGCCGATAGCACCAGGGACACGCCACCAGCTGGTGCGCCTCAGCTCAAACGTGCCAAGTCACAATGCAGGATCCACCACATCGTCGTAGCTCCAGGGTCCCCCCCATCGTACCACGCGTTGGGCCTTTCACCCATTCAGAGTTTCAGCAGCTCCACCAGTCGCTCAAGATGAGGTGCTGTGTCCACTGTTCAGGGGGCGGGCCCCCCGGTAAGCTACCGTCGCAGCCTGCCCCCAGCATAGGCACCGACCTGAATTCCCTTCATTAGGGCCGCACCGCCACCATTTTCGAGTCCCGTGGCCGTCACGCCCGATTCAGGCTGTTGCAGGGGTTAATTGCGCCTTCAGTTCTCCCCCGATGGGCCGCCCGTGCCTCCACCCCCGCTGGAGCGGGTAGACTCCTTCAAATTATGTCTGCGGGGGGGGGGGGGGGGGGTGGTGCCACGGCATGGGCCGCGGTGAAGGGGGGGAGGAGCGGCCTCAGCAGCCACCACAGTCCTTGGTTGCCGAGTCGCGGACAGGCCGCGATCAGGGAGAGACGGCCTCCCCTCTTGTAAGCGATCGTCTGCACGCTGGGCTGGATAGGCTCCGCTCCACGGGAGCATGTCAGGGTGCTACGGATTTAAAACACAAGATAGTGAAGGGCCGGGCTGACAGCGGAGCTCACAAACTACGCGGCCATTCCCGATCCCAGCTTGGCCACGCCCCCCCATACTGGGAATCCTGAAGCCCATTGGCTTCTGGCAAGGATCTACTGGTTCCTGGCCTTGAAGACATTACTAGTGTGGTGTGGTGTTTTGCACTACCTACTCTAGTGTGGCCTACTAAACTCTCTTGAGTTGTAGAAAGGGTGTGCTAGCCCTTAACACACAACTCTAAGTTCAGTAGAACTTACTGTATACTAAAGCTTGTATTATATGTACCTAGGGTACCTTTAGTGGTTTTCAGTTAGTCACTCAATTGAGATTATCTGGTAAAACAGTAGCAAGCTGGAATCTCACACGCTGCACACCAATGTGAGAAGTTGACCTGATATATGCTGTCTGTGAGAAGTTGGCCTGATATATGCTGTCCACTAATTATAGTGGGCACCTTGTATCAGTCCAAACAACCCCTTATGGTGAATTGGTTAAAGACAACCTTTATTGAAATCTATCCTAGTGGTAGCTATTAAGAGCAGCCTTCAGGCTAAGTCTTGAAGGAATGTAAAGCAGCTTGTTTTACCAGTCTATAATCTCTTGAATGACCAAATGAAAGGACAACCACACCAGGTATATATTTAAAATATATGTATTTAGGCTAAAACACACCCCTCTAGTCTCTTTATGAGACTGGAGTTTGAAGTACTTAATTTACAAGTTAGCAATCAACATTAATAGCATAAATACACGTTTGGGCCCTAGGCGCGTACCAAACCATATACTAATAAAGTGGTATAAGAACCACGACTGGACTAGACACAAGGCCTAGAGCCTGTAGAATCGCTGGGACCCCAAGGAACAGCCCAAGGTAGTGACACAGGGGACCCACGGGGACTGTGTGCAGTGTGTAAACACAACCGCGGGTTCCCGTTAGCTTCTATGGGCAATGTCGCAGTTGGAAAATTAAAGGTTAGGGAGACTTAGAATCGAGTTAGGAGCAAACCCTTTTGGACTTAAGAAGTTCTAGGGCTAGCACCCATGTGAGCACCGGAGTACTCGAGTTACCTCTCCCAGGGAATCCGGGTGCATAGGTGTCTTTTGGTGTTGGGTCGCGTCATCGATTTACAATGGAAGCTGGCGAAGAACTGCTGCTGCCGTAAAGTGTCCGAAGGGATCCAAGCCTGGATCTAGGATGGAAGGAACCTCAAAGCATAGGGGACAGAGTCTGGGTTACTTGCCAGTGACCGAGGGCAGGATGGACCAATGCCCACAGATGTCGGGTGCTTCAGGTGAGTTGACGGGTGTTTTGACTCTTCTGCCACGAGGTTCAGGAGGCGTTGATGCAGTCCACGAGCCGGATTCAAGCTGTCCCATGAAGTCTGTAGAGTGTTGCAGTGTCGGCGAGCAGATTGGACCCAACAAGCCTTGGCAAC
The DNA here is from genome assembly GCF_964204655.1 of Triturus cristatus. Taxonomy (NCBI): domain Eukaryota; kingdom Metazoa; phylum Chordata; class Amphibia; order Caudata; family Salamandridae; genus Triturus; species Triturus cristatus. Next base: position 888,953 of record NW_028188159.1, on the reverse strand, counting down.
GGCAAGTCTCGTGGAAAGAGAAGAAGGATGTCGGTGCAGACCAGCAAGGTCTAAGGGACTCACCCAGCGAGGGTGAGTCAGGGCACTTCTGGAGCAACCAGGAAAGCCCAAGCAGAAGAGGAGTTACCTTCGTGGGGACCCACTAGCCAACGGGCTAGCGATCGCGAAGGAGCCTCGAGCGGTCGCACTGGAACCCGGCCCACGGGTCACTCGTGGAGTGAAGGCTGGAGATCTTCGGTGCAGTCAGTGCTCAAGGCAGGGGCTACTTGGAGCCCAAAGTAGAACTTCAAGGATAAACAGGAAGTCGATGTACCAGCAATAGTACACGGTGCCCAGGGGTCACGGTTCCTCGTCACCCACGATAGCCACGGGCCTCAGCTTTGCTGTGGACGCAGGGTAGCCTGGGAGAAGTTAGGAAATCCACCTCTGGTAATGCAGAGACTTCGGCGTCCAACGGGAGCTTCGGAATTGCAGACCGGCAGTTGCTTCTTTGGTGCCTGCCAAGCAGGGGAGTCACTTCTTGACTCCAAGGGAGATTTCTTGAGTCTTCTAGTCAGGATAGAACGTCGAAGGTCCAGGATATATATTGCAGAGTTTCGTCCAGGGTAATCAAAATTCGCAAGGACTTGGGTTCCCATACTTTTACTAAGTTCGGGGGTTGGACATACTCTAGGGACCCACCTATGGGAGGGTTGGGAAAGAGGGGTGGTTACATCCATTTCCTTTGTCCACTTTCGCGCCAGAGCAGGGGCAGGTAGCCCCTGCAACCGGCTTGAACTGGACTATGCACAGGGACACCAAGTGTGCCCCCAGTGCAGGACTTCAAAGAACCAGAGAGTGCTCCCGCCCAGCCCCAATACATATCTGCCTGTCTGGGGAGGTGATTACACCTCTCTGGGACAGGAAACCTATTCTCCAGGCCTCCCCTGCCAGAGGTTCGGTCAGCAGTAGGAGGCCAGACCCGTGTCTGTGCAGAGGCATCCATTTTGTGATGCCAGGGCTGTAGAAAGTCCTACTGGGCTAGACCAGTGTGAACATGTCTCTCCCTCTAGAAGGGTGGAATGCTACCCCCGCCGCCAGAACTGGCGGGGGATAGTATTCCAAAGCGTTTGACACCAAACACGACTTGTTTCCGTGCAGCCATCCCAAAGTTAGCATTTACTGCGAGGTTAAAATGCACTTAAGTGGATATGGTCAGGCTGCACCACTAACAGCATCAGAGGAGATACTCCAAACGCTGCAGAGGGGCACTGCTCATGCTAGGGGCACCCTATCACATAAAAACCAAGCACTCTGCCTTCCGGATTGTTAAGGCCTGCCATAGGAGTGACTTATAGGTTGTATACGTGTGTGCAATGGTAGTGATATAAGTAGCCTATACCACTGTAAGGGGTGCAAGCACACCCTTACCCAGGCTGCAGTAGCAGACCTGTGGTGCCATTTTGGAGTGCTTCCCAGGGGTGGCATAATACATGCTTCAGCCCCTGGTAGGCCTCTGAGGTACCTATGCCCTAGGTACATAGAATACCATATACTAGAGGCTTATAAGGGACTCCAGAATCCAATTAGATATGTGACTAATGTACATGCAAACCATTTTAGAAAGGAAGCAGCTAGGCTGGGGTCCTGATTAGCAGGGCCACAGCCAGACTAAGGTCGAAAAACAGTGAAACACCAGCAAAAAGTGGGGGTACCCATGTGAAGCAGATCTTACTCTCCTCCACAACCCCCCCCCCCGCCCAAACACAGGGACATTAAACTAACCTTGACCAGTTGAGTCTTCATGTTACAAGTGGAAATACCTAGAGAGTCCCTCTGTGTGTCCTCATGTAACGTAACTGGTGCTCTGTAAAGCGCTCTGATACCTGATTCGGTTGCAGGTCAACTTCGCGCTATATAAAACTCTAAAAGAAGAAGAAAGATCTGCCTTTGCATGGTTACTCCCACGTCTATGTTCCACTGTAAAGTCCATCCCCTGTAGGGAAATGGACCACCAAGCAGTTTTGGGTTTTCATTTGTTTTAGCCATAAGAGGGGCTTATGGTCTGTCTGAACAAGGAAGTGAGTACCAAACAAGTATGGCCTCAACTTCTTCAGAGCCCAAACCTCAGGAAAGGCCTCCCTCTCAATGGCTGACCAACGTTTCTCTCTAGGGGTCAGCCTTCTGCTTATGAAAGCTACTGGCTGATCCTGACCTTCATCATTCAATTGTGACAGTACAGCCCCTACCCCCAATTCAGATGCATCTGTTTGTACAATGAACTTCTTGGAGTAGTCAGGACTCTGCAGAATGGGAACAGTGCACATGGCCTGCTTCAGGTCATCAAATACCTTTTGACAGCTAGCTGTCCACTGAACCTTTTTGGGCATCTTTTTAGAAATTAAGTCATTCAGGGGTGTCACTATTGATCCATACCCCTTGACAAATCTCCTATAGTACTTAGTCGGGCCTAAGAAGGCTCTCACCTGAGTGTGGGTAGTTGGAGTAACCCAGTCCATTATGGTCTGGATTTTGCTCTGTAATGGTTGAACCTGGCCTCCACCTACAAGGTGGCCCAGGTACACAACCTGACTCTGCCCTATCTGGCACTTAGTAGCCTTGATAGTTAAGCCTGCTTTCTGCAGGGCCTCCAAAACATTCCTCTGGTGGACCAGGTGATCCTCCCAGGTGGAGCTAAAGATAGCAATATAATCTAGATATGCTGCACTAAAGTCTTCCAGGCCTGTAAGGACTTGATTCCCCAACCTTTGGAAAGTGGCAGGTGCATTCTTCAAACCAAAGGGCATTACCACAAACTGATAGTGCCCACTAAATGCTGTCTTTGGCTTTGCATCATCAGCTAGTCTGATCTGCCTGTAGCCAGCTGCCAGGTCAAATGTGCTTAGAAACTTGGCTGAGGCCAGAGTATCTATTAGCTCATCTGTCCTGGGGATGGGCATCAGTCCTAGTGACTGCATTGAGACCCCTGTAGTCTACACTAAACCTCATTTCTCTCTTGCCATCTGTGGTGTGAGGTTTATGTACCAGGACTACTGGAATAGCCCAAGGGCTAACTGAGGGTTCAATCACAACCAAATTTAACATCTTTTGGACTTCTGTCCTTATACAGTCCCTGACATGGTCAGGTTGCCTGTAGATCTTATTCTTCACACGTAGACGGTCCCCAGTGTCCACTTCATGAGTGCACCAGGTGGTCTGACTTGGAGTCAGAGAAAATATATGTCTAAACTGGCTGAGAAGTTTTCTGCGGTCATTTTGCTGCTGGGCAGTAAGGCTGCCTGCCAAGGCTATACCATCGACTGACCCATCATCAGGGTTCTGAGAAAGCAGATCAGGGAGTGGGTCACTCTCTTCCTCCTGTCCTTCATCAGTAGCCATGAGCAAGCCCATGTCTGCCCTGTCAACATATGGTTTAAGTCTGTTGACATGAAGTACCCTGTGGGGACTCCTTGGGGTTCCAAGATCTACCAAGTAGGTAACCTCCCCTTTCTGCTCAACAATTGTATGGGGGCCACTCCATTTGTCCTGGAGGGCTGCTGGGGCCACAGGCTACAACACCCACACTTTCTGTCCTGGCTGGTAAACAGTCAGTACAGCCTTTTGGTCATGCCAGGCTTTTTGCAGTTCCTGGCTAGCCTCAAGGTTTTTGTTTGCCTTTTTCATGTACTCAGCCATCCTGGAGCGGATGACCAAGTACATAGTCCACTATGTCTTGCTTTGGGGGCTTGAGAGGTAACTCCCATCCTTCTTTCACCAAACACAATGGACCCCTGACAGGGTGACCAAACAAAAGTTCAAATGCGCTGTAACCAACCCCCTTTTGAGGCACCTCCCTGTATGCAAATAAAAGGCAGGGCAAGAGTAGGTCCCATTTTCGCCTAAGCTTCTCTGGAAGTCCTTTAATCATGCTCTTTAAGGTTTTGTTGAGTCTCTCAACTAAACCATTGCATTGTGGGTGAGAGGGTGTGGTGAATTTGTAGTTCACTCCACACTCCTTCCACATAGCAGTCAAGTAACTAGACATGAAGTTTGCACCCATGTCAGATATTACCTCCTTAGGAAAGACTACTCTTGAGAACACACACAAGAGAACTCTTGCCACCACAGGTGCTGTAGTGGTCCTTAGGGGAATTGCCTCTGGGTACCTGGTGGCATGATCCACCACCACCAGTATAAATCTGTGCCCAGATGCTGTTTGGGGAAACATGGGACCAACAATGTCAATCCCTACCCTTTCAAAGGGCACCCCCACCACAGGTAGTGGTATCAGGGGGACCTACTTTGCCACTGGCTTGGAAGGTTACAAAGGAGCGACAAAACTCATTTGTGTCTTCAGACATGTGGGGCCAGTGAAAGTGAGGGACAATTCTGTCCCAAGTCTTGTTCTGGTACCCAGATGTCCTGCTAAGGGAATATCATGGGCTAGTGTCAAAAGGAAACCCCTAAACTTCAGAGGTATAACCAACCTGCTGGATGCACCAGGCTTGGGATCTCTACTCTCGGAGTATAGGAGTCCATCATCCCAATAAACTTTATGGGTGCCACTAGCATTCCCAGCAGCCTCATCAACAGCTTGCTTTCTGAGGGGTTCAAGAGAGGGGCAGGTTTTCTGCTCCTGGCTCAGATCAGACCTGGAAGGGCCTCCTGTCCCCAAGAACTCAACCTGGTCAGGTTCAATCTCCTCTAGAGGACTGCTGCCCACTGACCTTGAGGGACCTTCTGTACTTTACAGGCCCTCTCCAAGGCAGTTATACATTTGTGGATGTCATCCCCACTCTGGTCGGGAGAGACAATCTTACTTAGGTTTCTATGGTCATAAGACCTCTCCCTATCTCTAGGGAAATTGCTGCCACCAAGAGACTCTAGTCCCTCCTTTTTACTAGCTCTGTAGCGCTCTAGGGCTTCCCTATCTAATACCATCTGCTGCTTTCTGAGGTTGAACTTGTCTTGCTCATACTTCAGCAGTCTCTCTCTCCTCTCCTGGGAGGTTTCCCTCCCTCTGTGAGATGAGACAGAGGTCCCTATAGAGGAGTTAGACTGGACAGACCCCCTTGACAGAGATCCATCTCTTCTAGCCCTACTTTCAACTCTTCCTGGAGGAATAAAGGAGGGACCATTGTTGTCATCCTTCTCATCCAGGAGAGCTGTATTAACCAGATTCTGATCATTGTCATCAGTCTGGTCAGCATTAGAGGTAGGGGTATTTCTACCCCTAGGCCCACCCTCACATGCTGCCCCACCCACACTGCCTATCCCATCAGGCCCACTAGGCCCTGAGATATCATCCTGCTTAAGTATCTTTGAGATGCTGGGTGGTTGGGCTTTTGCCTGTCTTCAGCTTCTCAATGGAACATAAGGCCCTAAGCTGTGCAAAGGAGAGATCCTCATATTTATAGGGAAGAAGCCCACTGGCTTCTGGCAGGGACCCACTGATTCCTGGCTGATTAGACATTACTAATGTGGTGTGGTGTATTGCACTACCTGCATTAGTGTGGCCTACTAAACTCTCTTGAGTTGTAGAAGGGTGTGCTATCCCTTAACACACAACTCTAAGTTCAGTAGAACTTACTGTAGCTAAACTTGATATTTTATGTACCTAAGGTACCTTTTAGTGGTTTTCAGTTGATCAATTCAATTGAGATTATCTGGTAAAACAACAGCAAGCTGGAATCCCACACGCTGCACACCAATGTGAGAAGTAGGCCTGATATATTCTGTCCACTAATTATAGTGGGCACCTTGTATGAGTCCAAACAACCCCTTATGGTGAATTGGTTAAAGGCCACCTTTATTGAAGGTTATCCTAGTGGTAGCTATGGAGAGCAGCCTTCAGGCTAAGTCTTGGAGGAATGTAAAGCAGCTTCTTTTACTAGTCTATAATCTCTTGAATGACCAAATGAAAGGATAACCAGACCAGGTATATATTTAAAATATATGTATTTAGGATAAAACACACCCCTCTAGTCTCTTTAGGAGACTGGAGTTCGAAGTACTTAATTTACAAGTTAGCAATCAACTGTAATAGCACAAATACACGTTTGGGCCCTAGGGGCGTACCAAACCATATACCAATAATGTGGTATAAGAACCACGACTGGACTACACACAAGGCCTAGAACCTGTAGAGTCGCTGGGACCCCAAGGAACCACCCAAGGTAGTGACACAGGGGACCCACGGGGACTGTGTGCAGTGTGTAAACACAACCGCGGGTTCCCGTTAGCTTCTATGGGCAATGTCGCAGTTGGAAATTTAAAGGTTAGAGACACTTAGAATCGAGTTAGGACCAAACCCTTTTGGTCTTAAGAAGTTCTAGGGCTAGCACCCATGTGAGCACCGGAGTACTCGAGTTACCTCTCCCAGGGAATCCGGGTGCGTAGGTGTCTTTTGGTGTTGGGTCGCGTCATCGATTACAATGGAAGCTGGCGAAGAACTGCTGCTGCCGTAAAGTGTCCGAAGGGATCCAAGCCTGGATCTAGGATGGAAGGAACCTGAAAGCATAGGGGACAGAGTCTGGGTCACTTGCCAGTGACCGAGGGCAGGATGGACCAATGCCCACAGATGTCGGGTGCTTCAGGTGAGTTGACGGGAGTTTTGACTCTTCTGCCACGAGGTCCAGGAGGCATCGACGAAGTCCACGAGCCGGATTCAAGCTGTCCCATGAAGTCTGTAGAGTGTTGCAGTATCGGCGAGCAGATTGGACCCAACAAGCCTTGGCAACGGTAAGTCTCGTGGAAAGAGAAGAAGGATGTCGGTGCAGACCAGCAAGGTCTAAGGGACTCACCCAGCGAGGGTAAGTCAGGGCACTTCTGGAGCAACCAGGAAAGCCCAAGCAGAAGAGGAGTTACCTTCGTGGGGACCCACTAGCCAACGGGCTAGCGATCGCGAAGGAGCCTCGAGCGGTCGCACTGGAACCCGGCCCACGGGTCACTCGTGGAGTGAAGGCTGGAGATCTTCGGTGCAGTCAGTGCTCACGGCAGGGGCTACTTGGAGCCCAAAGTAGAACTTCAAGGATAAACAGGAAGTTGATGTACCAGCAATAGTACACGGTGCCCAGGGGTCACGGTTCCTCGTCACCCACGATGGCCACGGCCCTCAGCTTTGCTGTGGACGCAGGGTAGCCTGGGAGAAGTTAGGAAATCCACCTCTGGTAATGCAGAGACTTCGGCGTCCAACGGGAGCTTCGGAATTGTAGACCGGCAGTTGCTTCTTTGGTGCCTGCCAAGCAGGGGAGTCACTTCTTGACTCCAAGGGAGATTTCTTGAGTCTTCTATTCAGGATAGAACGTCGAAGGTCCAGGATATATATTGCAGAGTTTCGTCCAGGGTAATCAAAAGTCGCAAGGACTTGGGTTCCCATACTTTTACTAAGTTTGGGGGTTGGACATACTCTAGGGACCCACCTATGGGAGGGTTGGGAAAGAGGGGTGGTTACACCCATTTCCTTTGTCCACTTTCGCGCCAGAGCAGGGGCAGGTAGCCCCTGCAACCGGCTTGAACTGGACTATGCACAGGGACACCAAGTGTGCCCCCAGTGCAGGACTTCAAAGAACCAGAGAGTGCTCCCGCCCAGCCCCAATACATATCTGCCTGTCTGGGGAGGTGATTACACCTCTCTGGGATAGGAAACCTATTCTCCAGGCCTCCCCTGCCAGAGGTTCGGTCAGCAGTAGGAGGCCAGACCCGTGTCTGTGCAGAGGCATCCATTTTGTGATGCCAGGGCTGTAGAAAGTCCTACTGGGCTAGACCAGTGTGAACATGTCTCTCCCTCTAGAAGGGTGGAATGCTACCCCCGCCGCCAGAACTGGCGGGGGATAGTATTCCAAAGCGTTTGACACCAAACACGACATGTTTCCGTGCAGCCATCCCAAAGTTAGCATTTACTTCGAGGTTAAAATGCACTTAAGTGGATATGGTCAGGCTGCACCACTAACAGCATCAGAGGAGATACTCCAAACGCTGCAGAGGGGCACTGCTCATGCTAGGGGCACCCTATCACATAAAAACCAAGCACTCTGCCTTCAGGATTGTTAAGGCCTGCCATAGGAGTGACTTATAGGTTTTATACGTGTGTGCAATGGTAGTGATATAAGTAGCCTATACCACTGTAAGGGGTGCAAGCACACCCTTACCCAGGCTGCAGTAGCAGACCTGTGGTGCCATTTTGGAGTGCTTCCCAGGGGTGGCATAATACATGCTTCAGCCCCTGGTAGGCCTCTGAGGTACCTATGCCCTAGGTACATAGAATACCATATACTAGAGGCTTATAAGGGACTCCAGAATCCAATTAGATATGTGACTAATGTACATGCAAACCATTTTAGAAAGGAAGCAGCTAGGCTGGGGTCCTGATTAGCAGGGCCACAGCCAGACTAAGGTCAAAAAACAGTGAAACACCAGCAAAAAGTGGGGGTACCCATGTGAAGCAGATCTTACTCTCCTCCACAACCCCCCCCCGCCCAAACACAGGGACATTAAACTAACCTTGACCAGTTGAGTCTTCATGTTACAAGTGGAAATACCTAGAGAGTCCCTCTGTGTGTCCTCATGTAACGTAACTGGTGCTCTGTAAAGCGCTCTGATACCTGATTCGGTTGCAGGTCAACTTCGCGCTATTTAAAACTCTAAAAGAAGAAGAAAGAAGAAAGATCTGCCTTTGCATGGTTACTCCCACGTCTATGTTCCACTGTAAAGTCCATCCCCTGTAGGGAAATGGACCACCTAAGCAGTTTGGGGTTTTCATTTGTTTTAGCCATAAGAGGGGCTTATGGTCTGTCTGAACAAGGAAGTGAGTACCAAACAAGTATGGCCTCAACTTCTTCAGAGCCCAAACCACAGGAAAGGCCTCCCTCTCAATGGCTGACCAACGTTTCTCTCTAGGGGTCAGCCTTCTGCTTATGAAAGCTATTGGCTGATCCTGACCTTCATCATTCAATTGTGACAGTACAGCCCCTACCCCCAATTCAGATGCATCTGTTTGTACAATGAACTTCTTGGAGTAGTCAGGACTCTGCAGAATGGGAACAGTGCACATGGCCTGCTTCAGGTCATCAAATACCTTTTGACAGCTAGCTGTCCACTGAACCTTTTTGGGCATCTTTTTAGAAATTAAGTCATTCAGGGGTGTCACTATTGATCCATACCCCTTGACAAATCTCCTATAGTACTTAGTCGGGCCTAAGAAGGCTCTCACCTGAGTGTGGGTAGTTGGAGTAACCCAGTCCATTATGGTCTGGATTTTGCTCTGTAATGGTTGAACCTGGCCTCCACCTACAAGGTGGCCCAGGTACACAACCTGACTCTGCCCTATCTGGCACTTAGTAGCCTTGATAGTTAAGCCTGCTTTCTGCAGGGCCTCCAAAACATTCCTCTGGTGGACCAGGTGATCCTCCCAGGTGGAGCTAAAGATAGCAATATTATCTAGATATGCTGCACTAAAGTCTTCCAGGCCTGTAAGGACTTGATTCACCAACCTTTGGAAAGTGGCAGGTGCATTCTTCAAACCAAAGGGCATTACCACAAACTGATAGTGCCCACTAAATGCTGTCTTTGGCTTTGCATCATCAGCTAGTCTGATCTGCCTGTAGCCAGCTGCCAGGTCAAATGTGCTTAGAAACTTGGCTGAGGCCAGAGTATCTATTAGCTCATCTGTCCTGGGGATGGGCATCAGTCCTAGTGACTGCATTGAGACCCCTGTAGTCTACACTAAACCTCATTTCTCTCTTGCCATCTGTGGTGTGAGGTTTATGTACCAGGACTACTGGAATAGCCCAAGGGCTAACTGAGGGTTCAATCACAACCAAATTTAACATCTTTTGGACTTCTGTCCTTATACAGTCCCTGACATGGTCAGGTTGCCTGTAGATCTTATTCTTCACACGTAGACGGTCCCCAGTGTCCACTTCATGAGTGCACCAGGTGGTCTGACTTGGAGTCAGAGAAAACATATGTCTAAACTGGCTGAGAAGTTTTCTGCGGTCATTTTGCTGCTGGGCAGTAAGGCTGCCTGCCAAGGCTATACCATCGACTGACCCATCATCAGGGTTCTGAGAAAGCAGATCAGGGAGTGGGTCACTCTCTTCCTCCTGTCCTTCATCAGTAGCCATGAGCAAGCCCATGTCTGCCCTGTCAACATATGGTTTAAGTCTGTTGACATGAAGTACCCTGTGGGGACTCCTTGGGGTTCCAAGGTCTACCAAGTAGGTAACCTCCCCTTTCTGCTCAACAATTGTATGGGGGCCACTCCATTTGTCCTGGAGGGCTGCTGGGGCCACAGGCTACAACACCCACACTTTCTGTCCTGGCTGGTAAACAGTCAGTACAGCCTTTTGGTCATGCCAGGCTTTTTGCAGTTCCTGGCTAGCCTCAAGGTTTTTGTTTGCCTTTTTCATGTACTCAGCCATCCTGGAGCGGATGACCAAGCACATAGTCCACTATGTCTTGCTTTGGGGGCTTGAGAGGTAACTCCCATCCTTCTTTCACCAAACACAATGGACCCCTGACAGGGTGACCAAACAAAAGTTCAAATGCGCTGTAACCAACCCCCTTTTGAGGCACCTCCCTGTATGAAAATAAAAGGCAGGGCAAGAGTAGGTCCCATTTTCGCCTAAGCTTCTCTGGAAGTCCTTTAATCATGCTCTTTAAGGTTTTGTTGAGTCTCTCAACTAAACCATTGCATTGTGGGTGAGAGGGTGTGGTGAATTTGTAGTTCACTCCACACTCCTTCCACATAGCAGTCAAGTAACTAGACATGAAGTTTGCACCCCTGTCAGATATTACCTCCTTAGGAAAGACTACTCTTGAGAACACACACAAGAGAACTCTTGCCACCACAGGTGCTGTAGTGGTCCTTAGGGGAATTGCCTCTGGGTACCTGGTGGCATGATCCACCACCACCAGTATAAATCTGTGCCCAGATGCTGTTTGGGGAAACATGGGACCAACAATGTCAATCCCTACCCTTTCAAAGGGCACCCCCACCACAGGTAGTGGTATCAGGGGGACCTTTGTAGTGCCACCTGCTTTGCCACTGGCTTGGAAGGTTACAAAGGAGCGTCAAAACTCATTTGTGTTCTTCAGACATGTGGGGCCCGTGAAAGTGAGGGACAATTCTGTCCCAAGTCTTTTTCTGGTACCCAGGTGTCCTGCTAAGGGAATATCATGGGCTAGTGTCAAAAGGAAAACCCTAAACTTCAGAGGTATAACCAACCTCCTGGATGCACCAGGCTTGGGGTCTCTTCTCTCGGAGTATAGGAGTCCATCATCCCAATAAACTTTATGGGTGCCACTAGCATTCCCAGCAGCCTCATCAACAGCTTGCATTCTGAGGGGTTCAAGAGAGGGGCAGGTTTTCTGCTCCTGGCTCAGATCAGACCTGGAAGGGCCTCCTGTCCCCAAGAACTCAACCTGGTCAGGTTCAATCTCCTCTAGAGGACTGCTGCCCACTGACCTTGAGGGACCTTCTGTACTTTACAGGCCCTCTTCAAGGCAGTTATACATTTGTGGATGTCATCCCCACTCTGGTCGGGAGAGACAATCTTACTTAGGTTTCTATGGTCATAAGACCTCTCCCTATCTCTAGGGAAATTGCTGCCACCAAGAGACTCTAGTCCCTCCTTTTTACTAGCTCTGTAGCGCTCTAGGGCTTCCCTATCTAATACCATCTGCTGCTTTCTGAGGTTGAACTTGTCTTGCTCATACTTCAGCAGTCTCTCTCTCCTCTCCTGGGAGGTTTCCCTCCCTCTGTGAGACGAGACAGAGGTCCCTATAGAGGAGTTAGACTGGACAGACCCCCTTGACAGAGATCCATCTCTTCTAGCCCTACTTTCAACTCTTCCTGGAGGAATAAAGGAGGGTCATTGTTGTCATCCTCCTCATCCAGGAGAGCTGTATTAACCAGATTCTGATCATTGTCATCAGTCTGGTCAGCATTAGAGGTAGGGGTATTTCTACCCCTAGGCCCACCCTCACATGCTGCCCCACCCACACTGCCTACCCCATCAGGCCCACTAGGCCCTGAGATATCATCCAGCTTAAGTATCTTTGAGATGCTGGGTGGTTGGGCTTTTGCCTGTCTTCAGCTTCCCAATGGAACATAAGGCCCTAAGCTGTGCAAAGGAGAGATCCTCATATTTATAGGGAAGAAGCCCACTGGCTTCTGGCAGGGACCCACTGATTCCTGGCTGATTAGACATTACTAATGTGGTGTGGTGTATTGCACTACCTGCATTAGTGTGGCCTACTAAACTCTCTTGAGTTGTAGAAGGGTGTGCTATCCCTTAACACACAACTCTAAGTTCAGTAGAACTTACTGTAGCTAAACTTGATATTTTATGTACCTAAGGTACCTTTTAGTGGTTTTCAGTTGATCAATTCAATTGAGATTATCTGGTAAAACAATAGCAAGCTGGAATCACACACGCTGCACACCAATGTGAGAAGTTGGCCTGATATATTCTGTCCACTAATTATAGTGGGCACCTTGTATGAGTCCAAACAACCCCTTATAGTGAATTGGTTAAAGGCCACCTTTATTGAAAGTTATCCTAGTGGTAGCTATGGAGAGCAGCCTTCAGGCTAAGTCTTGGAGGAATGTAAAGCAGCTTCTTTTACTAGTCTATAATCTCTTGAATGACCAAATGAAAGGATAACCACACCAGGTATATAATTAAAATATATGTATTTAGGATAAAACACACCCCTCTAGTCTCTTTAGGAGACTGGAGTTCGAAGTACTTAATTTACAAGTTAGCAATCAACTGTAATAGCACAAATACACGTTTGGGCCCTAGGGGCGTACCAAACCATATACCAATAATGTGGTATAAGAACCACGACTGGACTACACACAAGGCCTAGAACCTGTAGAGTCACTGGGACCCCAAGGAACCACCCAAGGTAGTGACACAGGGGACCCACGGGGACTGTGTGCAGTGTGTAAACACAACCGCGGGTTCCCGTTACCTTCTATGGGCAATGTCACGGTTGGAAATTTAAAGGTTAGAGACACTTAGAATCGAGTTAGGACCAAACCCTTTTGGTCTTAAGAAGTTCTAGGGCTAGCACCCACGTGAGCACCGGAGTACTCGAGTTACCTCACCCAGGGAAGCCGGGTGCACAGGTGTCTTTTGGTGTTGGGTCGCGTCGTCGATTACAATGGAAGCTGGCGAAGAACTGCTGCTGCTGTGAGGAGGAGAAGTGTCCGAAGAGATCCAAGCCTGGATCTAGGATGGAAGGAACCTGAAAGCAGAGGGGACAGAGTCTGGGTCACTTGCCAGTAACCGAGGGCAGGATGGACCAATGCCAACAGATGTCGGGTGCTTCAGGTGACTTGACGGGTGTCTCGACTCTTCAGCCACGAGATCCAGGATGCGTCGACGAAGTCCACGAGCCGGATTCGAGCTGTTCCACGAAGTCTGTCGAGTGCTGCGGTGTCGGCGACCAGATTGGACCCAACAAGCCTTGGCAATGGCAAGTCTTGTGGAAAGAGAAGAAGGACGTCGGTGCAGACCAGCAAGGTCTGAGGGCTCACCCAGCGAGGGTAAGTCAGGGCACGTCTGGAGCACCCAGGAAAGCCAAGCAGAAGAGGAGTTGCCTTCGTGGGGACCCACTAGCCAACAGGCTAGCGATCACGAAGGAGCCTTGAGCAGTTGCACTGGAACCCGGCCCAAAGGTCACTCGTGGAGTGGAGGCCTGAGATCTTCGGTGCAGTTGGTGCTCAAGGCTGGAGCTACTCAGAGCCCAAAGCAGAACTTCAAGGATAAACAGGAAGTACCAGCAATAGTACGTGGTGCCCAGGAGTCATGGTTCCTCGTCACCCACGATAGCCATGGGCCTCTGCTTTGCTGTGGACTCAGGGTAGCCTCGGGGAAGTCAGGAAATTCACCTCTGGTGATGCAGAGACTTCGGCGTCCAACTGGAGCTTCGGAATTGCAGACCGGACAGTTGATTCTTTGGTGCCTGCCAAGCAGGGGAGTCTCTCCTTGACTCCAAGGGAGATTTCTTCAGTCTTCTAGTCAGGATAGAACGTCGAAGGTCCAGGATATATATTGCAGAGTTTCGTCCAGGGTAATCTAAAGTTGCAAGGACTGGGTTCCCATACTAATACTAAGTTTGGTGGTTGGACATACTCTAGGGATCCACCTATGGGTTGGGAAAGAGGGGTGGCTACACCCATTTCCTTTGTCCAGTTTCGCGCCAGAGCAGGGGCAGGTAGCCCCTGCAACCGGTTTCAACTGGACTATGCACAGGGACACCAAGTGTGCCCCCAGTGCAGGACTTCAAAGCACCAGAGAGTGCTCCCGCCCAGCCCCAATACACATCTGCCTGTCTGGGGAGGTGGTTACACCTCCCTGGGACAAGAACCCTATTGTCCAGGCCTCCCCTGCCAGAGTTTTGGTCAGCAGCAGGAGGCCAGACCTGTGTCTGTGGCAGAGGCATCCATTTTGTGATTCCAGGGCTGTAGAAAGTCCTACCAGGCTAGACCAGTGTGAACATGTCTCTCCCTCTAGAAGGGTGGAATGCTACCCCCACCTCCAGAACTGGCGGGGGGGTTGTATTCCAAAGCGTTTGACACCAAACACATGTTTCCGTGCAGCCATCCCAGAGTTGGCATTTACCGTGAGGTTATAATGCACTTAAGAGTATATGGTCAGGCTGCACCACAAACAGCATCAGAGGAGATACTCCGAACGCTGCAGCGGGGCTCTACTCATGCAGGGGCACCCTCTCATTTAAAAACCAAGCACTCTGCCTTTAGGATTGTTAAGGCCTGCCATAGGAGTGACTTATAGGTTTTATATGTGTGTGCAATGGTAGTGGTATAGGTAGCCTATACCACTGTAAGGGGTGCAAGCACACTCTTACCCAGGCTGCAGTAGCAAACCTGTGGTGCCATTTTGGAGTGCTTCCCAGGGGTGGCATAATACATGCTTCAGCCCCTGGTAGGCCTTTGAGGTACCTATGCCCATGGTACATAGTATACCATATACCAGGGGCTTATAAGGCACTCCAGAATCCAATTAGATATGTACCTAATGTACATGCAAACCATTTTAGAGAGGAAGCAGCTAGGCTGTGGTCCTGATTAGCAGGGCCACAGCCAGACTAAGGTCGAAAAACAGTGAAACACCAGCAAAAAGTGGGGGTACCCATGTGAAGCAGATCCTACACTCGTACACTGTCCACTAGTTATAGTGGGCACCTTGTATCAGTCCAAACAACCCCTTATTGGTTATAGGTTAAAGATCACCTTTATTGAAAGCTATCCTAGTGGTAGTTATGGAGAGCAGCCTTCAGGCCAAGTCTTGAAGGAATGTAAAGCAGCTTGTTTTACCACTCTATAATCTCTTGAGTTCCTAAATGAAAGATATCTACACCAGGTATATATATAAAATATATGTATTTATTACTAAACACACCCTCCTACTACCCGGTAGGAGTGGGTAGGTTGTGGCTGATGCGCTATACGCAGAAACTCCGTCTCACATAGGAGCAATGCCTTATGCGTGACCTACCTGGTACTGTTGAAGCCTGGTTAGTCTACAGAAGTAGGTAGATCCAAGTTTTAACAGGTACACTAACATGAAGACATGTGACATGTTTATGTGAGGATAATTCTATGTCACCATATTTTGTGTAGATAGTCTCACCTTTCTGGTCCTGATGAATCGCAGGTAGAATATACTTAGAGCGAGAAACATTTTGACCTTCACTGATCAATAAGGGGACACTAACCCGAGACATTAAGCTTGGGTGAGAGCCTTGTTGCTTGTTTTTACTTAAGATAGGAGACCCCCAGAATAAAGTTTGGCTTTCTTGGTACTCCGAACCCTATTTAATCACATCCCTACATCTACACATTTCTGGCCCCATACCCCCACTTCACCATACAGCTATTGGAAAAAGATCTCCGATAAAGTGCCCCTACTACAGGGAGCCCATTGGGTATTGCACCGCCGACCCAACGAGGAGCAGCCCAGATGATGAAGCATTACACCTGAAAGGGTGTGTGAGGGCATTACAATCCAATACATGAATCCCCAACTCTAAACCCCTTCTGGGGTATAGTTGGTTCCGGTCTCCCTGACTCTTACACTTTGTCACTGAGGAACAGCATAACATATATTTTTGGTACTAGAGGTCAAAACACATAAGTTACACTTAAATAATAACAGTAAAATAGCACAAATACACATCAGGTCCTAGGGGTGAGCCAAACCATATACTAAAATAGTGGTATAAGAACCACAACTTAAGTAGACACAAGGCCTAGAGCCTGTAGAATCACTGGGACCCTAAGGAACCACCCAAGGTAGTGACACAGGGGACCCACGGGGGCCATGTGCAGTGTGTGAACACAATGCCGCAAGCTCCCGTTAGCTTCTATGGGGAAAGTCACGGTTAGATTTTTAAAGATTAGGGACACTTAGAAATGAGTCAGGACCAAACCCTTTTGGACTTAGGAAGTTCTAGGGCTAACACTCACGGGAGCACCGGAGTACTCGTGTTCCCTCACCCAGGGAAGCCAGGTGCATAGGTGTCTTTTGGTGTCGGGTCGCGTCGTCTATTTCAATGCGAGCTGGCGAAGAAGTGCTGCTGCCGCGAAGATGCGAAGTGTCCGAAGAGATCCCAGCTTGGATCAAAGATGAGAAGAACCTGAAAGCAGAGGGACAGAGTCTGGGTCACTAGCCAGTGACCAGGAAGGCGATGGACAGATGCCCACCGATGTCGGGTGATTTCATGTGAAAGAGGTGAAGCTTGACTCTTAAGCCACGAGGACCAGAAGGCATCGAGGACAACCAGGAGCTGGATTCGAGCTGTCCCATGAAGGATGTAGAGTGCTGCAGTGTCGGTGCCCAGATTGGACACAACAAGCCTTGGCAACGGCAACCCACGCAGAAACGAGAAAGATGCTTTGGTGCAGACCAGCAAGGTCTGAGGGACTCCCCACTTGGTAGGGAGTGGGGGCGCGTCTGGAGCAACCAGGGAAGCCCAAGTAAATTCAAAGTTAGCCCCTCAGACACCCACCTGTCAACGGACCAGGGATCGCGAATGGACCTCGATACGAAACACAATATGGCGGCCCACGTGTCACTCGGAATGACCAGGCCGACAATCTTCAGTGGATTCAGTGCTCGAGGTGGGGGCTACAAGTCAGCCTAAGCACGACTTCAAGAGACGTCGAGAAGTCAATGCACTTTAAGAAATGCACGGTGACCAGGAGTTCCGGTTCCACGCTACTCACGAGGGCTGTGGGTCTCAGCTTTTCTGGGGACTCGGGTCGGCCTCTGAGATGTCTGGCAATCCTCTTCCTGGGCTGCAAATACTTTGGAGTCTGGCGGGAGCTTCAGAAATGCAGACCGGCAAATTGCTTCGTTGGTGCCTGCCAAGCAGGGGAGTCACTCCTTGACCCCAAGGGAGATTTTGTCAGTCCTCTGGTCTTGAGCAGAGCGTCGAAGGTGCAGGATTTGGCTTCAGAGTTTCGTCCAGGGTAATCTAAAGTTCTGGTTACAGAGGTTCCTTACTTATACCTAAGGAAGGGGTTGGACTAGCTCTGGGGACCCACCTATGGGCGGGTTTGGAAAGAGGGGTGGCTACACCCATTTCCTTTGTCCAGTTTTGCACCAGAGCAGGGGCTGGAAGCCCCTGAACCGGTCTGAGCTGGACTATGCACAAGGACACCAAATGTGCCCCCAGTGCAGGACTTCAGAGCACTCAGAGAGTGCTCCCACCCAGCCCCAATACACATAATCCTGTCAGGGAGGTGGTTACACCTCCCTGTGACAGGAAACCTACTGTCCAGGCCTCCCCTGCCGGAGTTTCGGTCAGCAATAGGAGGCCAGACTTGTGTCTGGCTGCAGCATCCATTTTGTGATGCCAGGGCTCTATTAAGTTTCTAACGGGTATACCAGTGCTGCCATGTCTCTCCCTCTAGAAGGTTGGGATCATGCTCCCACACCAGTTACTGGTGTGGGGGTATGATTCCAAGGTGTTTGACACCAAACACGACATGTTTCCGTGCAGCCAGTCCAAAGTTAGCATTTACCGTTTGGTTATAATGCACTTAAGAGTATATGGTCAGGCTGCACTACTGACAACCCCGGAGAAGAGATTCCGAAGGCTGCAGAGGGGCTCAGCTCATGCCTGGGCACACCCTCACATATAACCAAGCACCCTGCCTTCAGGATTGATAAGGCCTGCCATAGGGGTGACTGATAGGTTTGTATGTGCAGTATATGGTGCGATATAGTGACCCTATATCTCAGTAAAGGGTGCATGCACCACCTTACTCAGGCTGCAGTAGCAGACCTGTGGTGTCATTTTGGGTGGCTTTCCAGGGGTGGCATAATACATGCTTCCGCCCCTGGTAGGCCTCTGGGGTACCTATGCCCTGGGTACATAATATACCATATACTAGGGACTTATAAGGGCACTCCATATCCAATCTGAACTGTACCTAAAGTACATGCAATACATTTAGAGAGGAAGCAGCTAGGCTTGGGCCCTGAATAGCAGGGTCCCAGCCAGACTAAAGTCGAAAAACAGTGAAACACCAGCATAATGTGGGGGTAAACATGTGAAGCAGATCCTACTCTCCTACAACAGCCATTTTATATTTGGCGCAGTGTTTGGCAACCTGGTCAGCATATTGGTTACCTGCCGTCACATGGCCATTTCCTGACTGATGTGCAGCACTCTTGATCACTTTCACTTCTTTAGATAATTGTATTGCCTCAAGCAATTCTGTCACAAAATTTCCATTTTTAATGGGAGACCCTGAAGAAGTCAGGAAATGTCTCTGCATTCAGAGCTGG
This sequence comes from Triturus cristatus, assembly GCF_964204655.1. Lineage (NCBI taxonomy): Eukaryota > Metazoa > Chordata > Amphibia > Caudata > Salamandridae > Triturus > Triturus cristatus. The sequence continues at coordinate 870,141 of NW_028188159.1, read as the reverse complement.
CCAAAGTCATGCACAACCCCGTAACCATACTGACTATCAGTGTATATGGTTACTCTCCAATTTTTCCCATTTTTGCAAGCTTTAATTAAAGCTATCAATTCGGCTACTTGTGCAGACTTGACTCCTGGTAAATGGGATGCTTCGACTATTCCTGCCAATGTGCACACAGCATAAGCAGCACTTAGTCCACCTTCCTCATGGCGCATACACGAGCCATCTACAAAGAGCTCATGTTCAGCATTCTCCAAGGGCTCCTCCTGTATGTCAGGACGGCGTGTGGTACTGAGTTCTGTCACATAGAAACATTCATGTTCGACTTCATCCTTCACTTCTTCATTGTATGGATCTGGTAACAAGGTAGCTGGGTTAAGAACAGTACATCTGACTATGGTCACGTTTTCAGCCCCTAGGATAATTATTTCGTACTTTGTCATTCTACTTGGGGTAAAATACTGAGTTCGGGTTCTTGTTAACAGAATTACAACTGCATTTGGGACGTATACTTTTATTGGGTGTCCCATCACAATGGACTCGCTCTGTTCCAAACTCATGCACGTTGCAGCCACAGCCTTTAGGCAACCAGGCAATGCAGATGCCACAAGGTCCAAGGTAGCAGAAAAATATGCCACAGGACGCGCATTAGACCATGTCTCTGTCTTAAGACTGAGAGTGCACAATTATCCCTCTGACAACAGAACAGTGCAAATTCTTTCGAATAGTCAGGCATACCTAAAGCAGGTGCTTCACACAAACATTTTCGTAATTTTACAAAAGCTTCCATGCTTTGATCATCCCACTCTATTGGGTCTTTTGCTCGCTTTTTTGTCATTTGTATCAGGGGTTTTGCCAAAAGGGAAAACCCTACAATCCATTGTCTACAATATCCTACAGCCCCAAGAAACTTCCTTATTTCTTTCTGGGTTTGTGGCATTTTCATTTGACTTATTATTTTTATTCTCTCAGAGGTCACTTTTCTTAGTCCTCTCTGTATCTGATGTCCCAAATATTTAACTGTTGTTTGGCAAAACTGTATTTTTTCTGGGGACACTTTATGTCCACCTTTGGCTAGATGGTTCAATAAAGCAATAAAATCAGTACCACAGTCGTCCCTTGTTTTCGATGCGACCAACAGGTCATCAATATACTGTACCAGGACTGACTCCCTAGGCAACACTGTTTCCAGACACTTTTTCAATATTTGGTTAAAAATCGAAGGACTTTCAGTATACCCTTGAGGAACGCGATTCCAAACATAAATACAATCCTCAAATTTGAAAGAAAATAAAAACTGACTATCAGGATGCAGTGGAATGGAGAAAAAGGCATGGCACAAATCAATTACGGTAAACCATCCTGCATTCCATGGTATCTGGTAAAAAATCACTGCAGGGTTAGGTACTATAGAGCAACATGGCACAACAATCTTGTTTATCTTTCATAAATCTTGTACTACCCTATACTTTCCGTTAAGTTTCTTGATACCAATTATAGGTGAATTACAAAGACTACTCGTTATTTCCATTAAAATACCTTGTTCGACCATTCGAGCAATTTCTGCTGCAACACCAGCTTTTATTTCAGGACTCATTTTATATTGCACCTTCTTTTATAGTCACTTTTACGGGATCTACATTTTTCATTAATCCCACCTCTTTTCCTGTAAAGTCCCACACTTCAGGATTTACTGTTATGACCTCATTTGGTAAATCTTCTTTGATCATTAAAGAATATAATTCATCTACTTCTGTTCCTTGTTTTGCTAGCATGATTTTGTACACTCCATCTTCGTCTGGGGTCTGAATAGCAATACCATCCGGTGTGGAAAATATGGTGCCATTCATTTTGCACAAGAGATCTCTACCTAATAAGTTCACAGGACTGGAGTCACACACTAAAAACGTATGCATCTCTTTGAATTTGCCAATACGTACCTCCATTGGTTTTGTAATTGGGTCCTAATTTTTTTTATTAGAGACGCCTACTACTTGGATCACTTCTCCCGAGAGGGGTAAGCTTGGGATGTCTGCTGTTCTCACAGTAGAACGGGTAGCACCAGTATCCAATAAAAAGGTAATGTCATTTCCTTCCACCTTACCATCAATATATGGACCTGACTGATCTACCGGCAAGGAGGTGCAATGTACGCACTCCTCTTCCTCCCCTCTCAGGCACCGTCATAAGGTGCTGTCATCGAAATAAGAATCCTGCAAAAGAAATTGCGATGTTACAAAATTTTTCTTACCACTTCCTTCTTGAAATCTTGTATCCGTACTGTACTTGGCTTGACTCACAAATGTTGGCATACGCTCAGGTGGCAATTGACTCTGTAGGTTTACAGCCTGCTGTGGTTGACTCATTATCACCTCATTCTGCGTCTGTGGATTTAAATTTTGATTTGGGCCATTATTATTCTGTATACCTTTACACTCGTTTTTCCAATGTCCCAATTTTCCACACCCATGACAGGGAAACCTTTTCTTTGTCTCCTCTCTGCTCAATTGACCTTTTAGTTTACCCCCACTATTTTCACCATGACTTTGCCCCTTTCCAGAATTTCCTGCCTGATTCTGTAGCTGGAGTTCTTGCTGTTCTACTAATTTCACTTGAGCCCACATAACTTTCTCCTCTAAATTCTTTCATCTATTGTCAATTTCATCTCCACAATATTTTGCGTATTTTAGGATCTCATCTATGGGCTTTGCTTGACAGCACAAATTGTGCTGCTTAATCATTTGGGGTATCTCTTTTCGTAACCCTGACACAAACTGATTCACAAAATGGGTCATGTCCTTATCTCCGATATTTTCAAATCCACTATACTGCTTGAATACCTGTAAAAGGCGCTCATAATAAGCATGTACAGACTCATCCTTTTCCTGGGTTGTTCTATCTTTATCCAATCCGTTTCTTTTGGGGGACTTTTCCCTTTTTTGGAAAGTGATTACTTGGTTATATTTCTTCATAACCTCCTCTGACGGAGCTCCTGTTTTCTCAATTCTCGGGTACTCATCACTAGGCCAATCAACTGTAATTTTACATTCGGTCCACAAATCAGCAGGCACCACTATGCCAAATAAACCATCCAAATCTTTCAACAAAACCTTCAAAACCTTCACAAATCTCTCAACTTGCCTGTACTATTCCACTGGTTTCTCTCTCAACTTAAGGGAAATTATTTGAAAATGAAAAAATATCCTGTCGGGTCCATGGGACATGTACATATCCCCCTCCTGGAACCTCTCTCTTTGGGTACAATCTTTTAACCTTCTCTGTTTCTTTCATCAAATATTCAGATGATCGATTTGTCTGCGCTTCCTCTTTTTTCTTTGTCCATCTAACTTTCCAGCTGTCTAAATCTCCCCATTTTTGTAATATCGTCATCAACTCTTTTATCTGCAATTTTCTTCCCGACATATTCATGTTTTCCAAATCCCTTTCAGAAAATTCTGCTCTATAAGGTTTCTGTAACACCTTGGATCTCCCTATTTCAATTCCCATTTCAGAGGCCAAATTTGTCAATTTTTCATGAAATATTTTCGTATTTTAGGTTATGCTTCTGCAAATGAACAGTAATTCTTCTTCACTATAGGTGTTTAACCTATCCAGTCCTACATTTCCAGCTATCATTTCTTCTAATTCAACCCTTAATTTGAAAATGTCTTATACTTTCAGTGGTGGATTTGGTTTCTCTATTTCTTGTGCCCATCTTTCTATTTCTTCTGGGGTTACTATTGTGGCACTTTCCGTCCCTGTGAATGTCTCTATTCGTACTTCTTTCAAGCAACCTGGTGTAACTCTTCTGGGTGTGTCATTCATTTGCCCTCTTATCGGCAAGTCCATTAATGAAATCACTGACTCACATTCACTAGCTTGCTCATCAATTATTATTTTCTCTTTTCAGTGATGGGTAGAGTCATGACGGGTGGTTTTGGACAATTTGTTTTATCCCCATAAAATGGGACAAAAGGACCTATGGTCACTGGTATAGTCAAAGCTTCAGGATGCGTGTTTAACTGGGTAATTTTCTGTATTAATTCACTTCTGTTCTTATCTACTGCTTCTCTTTCTTGAAGGACCCTTTCCATTATTTTGTCATGTACAACCTGTGAAACTAGAGGTATATCTAGAATTGGGGCACTCGGGGTAGTTCTATTAGATCTTTCTTGATAAGGCAGAGGATTTTTCATTAAAGCATCTTCTAAATAATCATCTTCTGAGTCTCCACTACCTGCCATTGTTAAGTGCTATGTTTTCCCGGTGCATTTCCCTCCTGTCTGTTCCTCAGCCATCAATACAGAATATAATCCTTCTGTCACCATGGCTTGCCTCCACTGTTTCATCTGCCTATCTCGGGTTTCGCGTGGAAATTTGGGATAAAGTCTGCTCAAATTTCTGTCACTTCTTGATCTATCTCGCTCAAATGCTTCAGTCTCCCATTCTTCTAATGCCTCATACTGTGTTAATCTAGGTCTGGGTTCTAATTCATTCATTCTAGTATGTAAGTTATGTAGGATTCTTCCATTAAATGTACCAAACTCTGGAAAGGCTAGTATTCCATCATCTTTTGTATATTCTATCCAATTTAATAAAATAAGAATCCCTTCTCTAATTTTAATGGGTTTATCCTTTTTTTTAAATAATTATTAATTTTCTGCATAAATGACATTTTCCTTTTTTCTCTGTACATTTTTCAAGATTTTCCTTTTATGTACTGTTTGTGGGCAAATCCTATGTACCTTCTATCTGGACGATTCCCTATCAAAGTAGGATCGTGTCTCCACATGCAAGACCCACAATCAATTATTATTATGGCTTCTATTTTCAACTAATCAAATGTTCACTTTTATTTTAACAATGGACCAATACCAGCACGGCTTCTTATTTCTTCTCACCAATCCAATTCTGTTTTGCTATGCGTTTAGCCATTACTAACGCGGCTCTCTGTGACGTCCGTATCTCTCCTTACTACTGACCCCTCCTTTACAATTCTTCGCGTCAGTCACACGCCCGCTGTTTCAACCAATGCCAGTGCGGCCCGCTCTGACGTCAGTGCAGCACTCGCAACTGACCCCTCCTTTACAAGGTAATGCGAAAACGTATTTTCTTCAATTGTACGTGCAATTTTCATTAATTAACAACATAGAAACATTCGCTACTTTGTCTGATCCTCTAAATTCAAAGAATAGTTTATTTCTTTTGCTGCAAGTAAAACCTTTCCAAGTACTCTGCACACACTACGAGTAAAACCTTTCCACTTACTCGGAACTCAAGCATCAGAGAACCTGCTACTCCCTCAGTATTACCCTTTCTAGGTGATATAAGACCAAAGTTTCACCAGCGAACTCTTTTGCTACCAATTGCTCTCACTTTTATAAGAAAGAAAATAATCCCTAAATCAGTGCTTCTAGACCTGCATAACTTTTCAGAACCTTCTTGATCCAGACAAGTGACCTCACTGCAGTGTGGCTTCCATTCGCCAACCGCTATTCAATATTCCAGGAATTTCCAGACAACATAAAACAAAACATAAATGAATAACGGGTGTTAATGAATAAATCAATAATTCAATCCACAATATTTTCTCCCTAACTAACTAGAACCCTAACCATAGCTCTGCAACCAAGAAATACTGATCCAGCGGATTACCAGCTCGGGTTTACACACACACCATAATACTCACCTGGGCCCATAAACATTCATACAATAAGCTGGTAATACCGCAGGAGTCAATATTGTTTTTACCTGCAAGATTTTGTTATCTTTACCCAAACCTTACCATTCCAATCTCTTTGTCAATAAATTTCCTCTGGTCATTGAATCTGGTTGCTAGTAGTATAAGCAAAAATTAACATTAAAAGGTTTCTCCAATAATCACAGACTCAATGAGTTTTAAAAGTTTTATCCAATCAATAATTTTATGAGTCAAAGATCAAATACATGTTAACATTGAGTTTCATTCAGGAAAAATCAAGTTTAGTTCAATAATAAGTCTCAATAAAATATTGTGATGACAGTACCTCCAAAGGGAGGAAAAGAGAGAACAGGTACAAAGAGAGATTTCACAGAATTATATTTACCTAAGGTGATAGATGAACCCAACTCCTTGAAGATGGGCCAGATGGAGTCCACTGGGACAGGTGGAAGATAGAGGATCAGGACAGGTTCAGAACTGGGAATGTGAACTCTTCTAAGTGCAACGACAGCGTCGCACCCCTCTCTGGCACTACTCTCCCAGATCTTTTTTCCGCAATTCCCCTTCTAGATGATTGGATTATCGATCACTATTTCAGTCTCTCAGGCAGGGTCTCTGGCATCTGCAGGGTGTGAGACAGCGTCTCGGGCAGCGTCTGTGGCAGCATAAGTGTCGGGTCGGATTCAGAACAGAGTCAGACATCTAACTAACTAACTTACCTCAATTATACTACTCTGTGTTCGTGTACCAACCCCAAATGTTTCAATATCATGTTTTCCCTATTTCTGATTGCACAGGGCAAGGAGGTGAGTTTGTCACACCATGCTAAATGTAATATTTTACATTAGGCTCTTTGTTCTATGTTTCCGCTCCTTAATTTTTTTTCCCAAAGCTTTATTCCCACCCGCATTTCACATTATGCTTAATACAATTCATACAATTTTACAATATGTTGCTCTTGTCCGGGTCAACGGGTTAAGTTCCCATGTGCTTCTTCCCAGCTTGACCTTGGCTGGGTTTCAATGGTGTCGTCATAGTTCCGGGCAGGGTTTAGTGCGCGTGCGCACAGATCAGGTGGGGTAGGGATTTCAGTCACCCTCCAAGGCCCAAACACGAACTAATAATAAAGTCAGAAAATGACATGTTAGAATACGAAAATAAATGAATTCACTGTATACCACTTATCACTACTCTAATCCCATTTACTTATAATAATCTTTTGCATTAGCAATTAGTAGAACTTGCAAGGTTTAGTTTACGCACTAGCATGTGCATTAACATGTGAGTTTCAAGCGGCCATTTTAAACGCTATTGCGCAGCCGCAAAAGATTCCCTCCAAGCATAGAAAACGTTATACTACGTAGATGCAGTAGACGCATGCGTAGTGAAATTCCCGCATTTTGTCGGCCATTTTAAGACACTCGAGTTACTGGTTAGTAATACACTTATGAAAGCTTCCTCTAGATACGATATATTGTGTGTAATGTAATATTAGTATTTACAAACAAGTTGATTAAAGTGTTATACGTTATGTGAGAGGATTGCATCCGAGCAAGCTTCTTCTTTACGAAACCTGGCTCCATCACCTGTTTCCTCTAAACCCCAGGTGGCCAATGGGAACCATAATGGTGGAAGACCACCTAGAGACATGGAACACTTCCATTTTTAGTTACCTCGGTATCCACATCTATCATTCTAGTAAAAACCTACTTGACCAGAACCTAATTTGGACCATATCCTCCCTTCAAGCGCAGATCACGTTCTGGTGCCGCATTGATCAAAATGGTGATGCTGCTGAGATTACTTTACCACTTCTCTAACTTGCTAATCACTGTGCTGAAGAGTCTCTTTCGCACCATAAATGCCATGCTAGGATATCCTGCGCTATCCGCATTGAAACTCCCCTCAGAGAAAGGAGGACTAGGTGCCCATACTTTGAGCACTATTATTTAGCAGCACATTTTCGCTGGCCCGTGCTGTGAATATCTGGTCGCTGTTTAATTTGTGGGGATGCCAGCTAGCGGATCACTCAGGAAAGCATCTCAGAGTTCTTTATCTCCTAATCAGTCCTGCCTGCATCCCCTAACAAATTGCTGCGTATCACCTATGACCTCTACCGCAAGGCCTTAAAGGTAACTCCCAATATGATACTGTATGCACCAGAATTTCCCCTGTCAAGCATATGCAGTTTCTGCCAGCCTACAAAAGGTGATGTAGCAGTATCATGGGGAAACTCTGGGATGAGTTGTATGGAATACCTGTTCCACAATGGGGCCCTGGTATCCTTTGACTTACTGATGGAACAATTTGACATCGCAGTGAGTCACTTTTCAGCTCGCAAACATCTTACTGGAAAGCTGGTAAACATTCGGGGGCACTACCAACACAGAGCCATCCCCACACCACCTAACTAGGACATTATACACAATCAGAGAAGACAGGAGAATGATCTCCTGACTCTCTAGGGGCCATCCTAGATCAAACATAATCTGGCTATTATCTGTGCTAAGTGGGAGGAGGATGTCGGGCAGCCCTCACGCCAATGGAGTTGGAAAGATCGATCTCACTCCTCTTAACATCTCCAGAACCACTAGAGTTCGGTGCATCGAACATTTTATTCTTCACCAGAGCAAGTCCATGGAATCTACCCTGTTCCAGGGATTCTGCACATACACAGTACTATGCGAAGGATTACGGGACTTCGGCGTATAAGGACTGTGCCTTCCTACCGCCTTAGTTCTCATAAGCCCTGGACCGACTAGCTATAGTGTCTCACTCACTCTCCTACAAACTCACGGAGAAGCAAATGATTAGACACCCCAGAACACAACACTCCTGTATCTCTCAGGAATCGCGGTAACAAGACACACCTTTTCGCTCACACTCTCGTACCTATCCAAAATAAGATCTGACCGAGACACGAATATAGTTTAAAATGTTTATTTTAACTATTGTGCTCTAACATGCAGTATACATGCCACAATAAGCAGAAATATGCATAACACGAATATGGTTAGCATTGCAGCTAGGCCATACATCATAAAGGGGGATGTCATCATATAAAGACAATGGGAAACCTCCCTCCCCTTGCTTGGAAGAAGTATTATTATAAAATAGAAGATCTCTGGGCTTTGTCAGCAGACCCCATACCTTAGACCGTGGATGGTATTTCTACATCGTAGGTGCGTGTTGCTCTTCTCCCTGTAAAGGTCCCTCTCCAAGTGTGTTACCTAAACATGTATTCCCGTAAAATCAAAGTACGAGCTTCCAGCAGCAGCTGCGTTAGTGTGTTTTGTCTAGGTGCTAGGGTCTGACCAGAACAGAATAACAAGGGGCATTGTTTATCGACTTTGCTCACAAGGTTCAGACTAAACTCCAGGAACAGGCAGAGAACGAGTATAGCAGACAGTTCTCATGTGAAAGGCATAAACAGTCTTGCAAAAATAAAGCTTTGTAGTAACATGTGCAAAAGCTGCATCATGGCTGCCGGGCTCATGCTAAACTTAGTAATGTCGACAATGTACCCATTGGCCACGTGACAACCCCTCCGCCTCTTCCAACTGCCCACGATGCTCTACCACACATGCAGACATCAGACATATGTTTTGGGACTGCCCAGCTGCTCAAATCATCTGGAACGCTCTCTGACCAACACTGACAGCCGCAACTGGCTGCTGCAAGTTTAGAACTTTACAGGTGCCCAAAGGCTGGAAAAGTAATGACCAGATTCCTAGATTTGGCCTTACTTATTGCTAAGACTTCAATCACATTTCGATGGAAGGTGGCAACGCTATTCCGACTGGCTCAGTGTCGTAGGGTCAGGGTGGAGTCTGTAGCTCTGAGGCGTGAGAAGACGAGAGGCCTCCATAGACATCCTATTGCATCACTGTGGGATGCGATATTCTTCTCCTTCAGAGAATGTAAGAAAGATGACACCAGACCACTTTAGATACTACCATCCTGACCCGGCCTCACTAGCCTCCAAAAAATGCTCTGCCATGGTGATAGCTGATAGGTTTGTGGGCACACCATTCCCTCCTAAGCCCTGACCACACTTATTCACCATGAGATGAGCAAACCATAGTGTGCCCTTTCACTAACCACACTCCATGACTTGCCTACATGTGAATTCGTTACCCAATAGGACCAGGTCTGCTATGGTTTATGATCTGTTTAATATGTTCTCCTTTCTCTATTTTTATTTTTCTACACTTTGTGGATTAAACCCATCACCACATAAAGCCATGCACTACTTTTCTAATGTATACAGTATCGACCATGTAATGTTTATATCTTTCTAACCAAAATTGAAATCTTTGCATTTTATTGCCTCATTGTGAATTTGGGTTGTGAGTTGGAAAATCTGTGCTACTGGGGATCGTGCTGTTTTTTGCACAAAAACAGGGCTCGCTTGTTATTCCTCTCCCAGCAGCCATTTTGTTCCATCCGTGTAGAGTTGCAGGTCAGGTCAACAGTCTAGTGCTGGTTACTGCAATGTGCCTGATCACCCATAAAAACCCAACGGATGCGCAGGGGTGCTGTTGGCATCCCGAAGGCAAGCCTGTCTGCACCCGTCCGGGCATGGACGTACCAGCGGCCAGGAATGCTGCCGTTTTTTTTACATCACCCCTAAAGAGAGCAATTGATATGGTATTCTCGGTCACAGTTACTTAAGTTGTGTTCAAAAGGAAAGAAAGAGAGATGTGATGGCCATAATTTAGATAACAAAATGATTAATTGCAACGCATATTGCACTGGACATACTAATTTGACTGATGATGGGGTCTGCGCTATTAGAGAAGGGATGGATGTCTGGGATAGGGGATTGTACATACAGGCGGAGAACATTTGTGCTCTTGTTAATGCGCGATCTGTGTTTAAACATAATTTGGAAGTCTGTGATTTAATTCAATCCTTGAATCTTTATTGCTTGTCTATTACAGAAACCTAGCCGAAGAAGGACTCAAGGTCAGATTTGGTGGAAGCGGTCCCACCAGGCTATGTCATTGTCACGCTTGACTGTCTAGCCATTATATCTAGAAATTCGGTCAACTGCACCTTAGAACCAGTTTGTCTAGGCTTACAAGACAACTGCGAGGTGACGCGGTTTAGACTAAAAGCCATTATGAAAAATACTCTCTTCAGCCTCTTAATCTACTGCCCCCCAGGCTCTTGAACTCAGTTTTTTTAGTCCTGGGCTCAAGTCCTAGAATCTTTTATTGCTAATTCTAACTTTACAATACTGAGAGATTTTAACTTTCACTTCAAAAATCATTTTTACAATGATTCTAATGCTTTTCCCGAATTTATGAAAAATGTTGGCTTCACCCAGATGGTTGAATTCCCCATTCATATTCCCGGCCACACACAAGCAATTTTTACTAATCATCCGGGCTTGGCTGTTGGGGATATTATCCTGCTGAGTTAAGCCAATCAGTGGGCAGTGACTTTTAGAATTGCTATGCAGGCGAGAACTGAGCAAGCGCAGCAAAAATCAGTATTATACAGAAACCGGAGTAACATTTTAGCAGATGCTATGGATGCGGTTCTCAAAAACTCTGTGATGGGGGACAACTAATTGCAGGGACCCACCACAGAAAATTTCTGCTCCTTGGTTCTTAGATAAATTTAACGAACTTAGACAGCAGTGTCAGAGGCAAAAACGTAAATGGAGGGTGAGCCTGGCCCCAGAAGATAAAGAAAAGCACAAAGGGTTACTACTCACTTACAAACATGCAATTAGCGCTGCCAAATCTTTCTTTTATATTAAGAAAATTAGATCTGCAAGTAATTTACCAAACCTGCTTTTCAAGATGGTTAAGGAGCTATCTACCCTCCTGTTCAACAGTCTGTGGAGAACTTGCAAAGTTTTTGCGATATAGTTGCTGTCTATTTCAGAGATAAGAAACTTAAGATTTACTCAGATTTCAACTTGAATGAAAATGGGCTGGTCCCCTCTTTAGACTCTGCTGATTTGAATCCTTCTGCATTTTTGTCCGTGTTTCCACCTATCTCCTTTTCCACAAGTTAAAAACTATCTTATGAATATGAAATCTGGTTCACCTGACGATCCGTGCCTCCCCAGAATTTTGCTACTCGCTCCTGACCAGATTGCAACTTTTCTGCTTAAAGTATTTAAGGAGATATTAAATACACGAGCATATCCCAGTCTTTGGAAGAAAGCTATTGCCATTCTCTTGCACAAGAAACTGAATGGGGACTCAGAGGAGCTTAAAATTCTACGTCCCATCTCTCTACTGCCCACGCCGGCTAAATGTTAGAAAAGTATATTAGCCAAGAGTTTGCTAAATTGATTACCACTCAGGATTGCTTGGATCCGTCTCAGATCGGGTTAAGAGGTGATCACAACAGAGTCTGTGCTGGTTGTCGCTGCAGATTCTATTCGCTGCCAGGCCAACCAGGGGGGTACCGACATCTTGGTAATGCTGGACCTGCTGGCAGCATTTGATACCATATCTCCCTCTTGCCTGGTCAAAAGACTCCATTTGGTGTGGGGGAGGGCCACTGTTTTGGACTGTTTTGGACCTCCTCTGCCCCTTCCTGACGGATAGGGTCCAAACATTCAGTTGTGGAGATTTTAGAGTGGAGGCGTTCAAACTGCCTTGTGGAGTTCCTCAGTGGTCCTTCCTCAGTCCCACCCTTTTCATTTTGAACAACTCTCCCCCCTTGCTGAGTTGGTGACCTTGTTCGGTTTCGTCGTGTTATCCTATGCGGTAGACACTCAAATTATTGTTTCCATATCAGACAAGTTGCCTCTGATAGCAGATAATTTTAAAGAGTGTATGAACGGCATCAGTGTCTGGTTAAAGGACAACTGTTTAAAATGAAATGGTGAAAAGAAGGAGATCTTGGTTTTCGGGGCTCAGCACTTGGAGTGGTCTGAGCTTTTGCGGCTAGAGGCATGTGGTCTTTTACTATCTCAGGTTGAATCTGTAAAAGACTTGGGGGCTTATTTACAAGCCTCTTGCGCCACTTTTGAGTAATTTTTAACATGAGAAAAGTGACGTACGGGTGGTGCAAGGGGCTTGTAAATAAGCCCCATTGGGGGTTATTTTCAGTAACTCTCTCAATTTTGACTCTGAAGTCAATCGGACGGTCAACTCTTGTTTCTTCATTATCAGAACCTTGAAGAAAATCTTCCCTTTGATTCCTCCTGAACTTCAATTCGCAGTGGTTATTGCTTGGATAACATTGCGCATAGACTATTGCAATGCTCTATATCTGAACATCTACAAGTCCTCACCGAATAGACTTCAAGTCATTCAGAATGCGACAGCCTGCCTTCTTTTAAATGTGCCTAAACATCTTTCAGTAAAGGATGGTATTCGCTCCCTTCACAGGCTACCAGTAAGAAAGTGGGTGATATATAAAGCCGTTTGCATGATCTTTCTTGCTGTTCACCATCAAGGGCCGGTGCTTTTCAGAACAGCTTTTCAGTGGTACACACAAAAAAGACTGCTTAGATCATCTTCTCTCTGGAAGTTGAATGTCCCCTGATTCCACTAAGCCACATGGGGTGGCCGCTTCTTTACAGCTATGGCAGCTAAATTGTGGAAAACTCTACCTGTGTATTGCGGCTCTGAAGTCCTTCTCCGTGTTTTGCAACCAACTTAAAACCTGGCATGTTTCTCTTCTGTCAGTGGGGTTTCCTTGGTCTCCTTCAGTTGTTTCCCAATATGTACTAGCGCTTTGACACCTTTGGGTTTAGTGCACTTTATAAATCTCATTCTATTCCACTGTGTGCAGGGATCGCACTGTGTATCTGCAAAAGTATGTAAAACAGAAAATTCAATAAAATTTGTTTATTTTAAAAAAAAAATCATGGAATCGTAATTTCTTTTAAATGTAATTAATCTTGATATAAAACATTATTGCATAAGATAGTTTAAAACGAAGCCTGCCTCTTCCCTAGAGTTCATTTTACAAGATTTTTTAAATGTATTAGTGAATGCTGTAAATTGCAAAAAATGATTAGTGAATGAACAATGGAACACATAGAGGGTGGTGCTTCAGGCAGGTTTAAACATCTCCTTCATGTGCCCATGTCAGTTGTCTGCTGGTGGTGCCGTGCAGTGAGCTGAAGTGAGGGCTCACATATCCGCCAAGCCTTCAGCTTGCTAAGAGGTGACATTTCTGCATTTTCAGTTAAGACATGTGCGACATCTCTGTGCCGCGTTGTGAGAGTAAAGCACTTGTGCCCAATGACATACCATTTCAGAAATTACTACTTTTTGAACGACGCACGGGAGTACCGAACTGGACTTTAAAAAGCTGCAAAGCTCCAGATATGGTTCTGCAAGACCCTAACCTACGGACTGAGTTGATCTCACTCAGACTACCTACATCCGAGTGTATAACCTGTGCTTGGGCCAGGAAGTGAAGGTGAGGATTATCTACTGCAGTAACAGAAGATGGTCCCCGAGTGTCCCACTGTGCCAGGAGTGATGTAATGTGGAAGCAGATTGTTGTTTTTCTGCACATTGACATTAAACACCTGGATTGTGAGTTGGCTAGAATGAACCAAGCTCTGGAAAGGTGTTGCAATGACCACCTGTGCCCTCAAAAGGGAATCTAAAAAAAGAATCAATGATATCCCCCCTCCCCCCTAATGTATCACACCTTTCACCAGCCCTGTTGTTTTATACACAAGTACATACTTGCATTCTGGGACTTGTAGTTTCTCTTTTTTATATGGGCTGTTGGCTAAATAGCCAAAATCGTTGAATTACTACTCAAATCCATACCTCAACTTTATGTCCCAGCTAAGTAGCAGTGGAGGGGGTATCTGGAGGGACTGCAGCAGCTCCTGTCTATTTTATGTGGTTTGAGCTACTCTTTCTCACAAGCAGTCGTGGAAGGCAACTGGCTGTTGTTGCCTAAAGTAAAGGACTTGATGCTAAACTGATTCTACACAGCCCTCCTATCTCCAGAACTCAGTCAGCTGCCAATCCAGCACTCACCCAGTGTGTTGTTTCCAGGACCAGCAGGGCGCTTAGCTAGCTGCCAGGCTTCTGTCTCGGGGACCAGTTCAGAACTCATTAATCTGCCAGCCTGCTATCTCTGGGACCAGTTTGGCGCTCAGTCCACTTCCAGCCTTCTGTCTCTAGGACAAGTTCAGCACCCAGCCACCTGCCATCCTGCTGTCTCTAAGCCCAGTTCGGCCCCAGCCGGATGCCAGCCGTCTATCCCCGACACCAGTTCAGTACTGAGCCATTTGCCACTGCCAGCATGCTATCTCTGGGACCAGTTTGAGACTTAAACAGATGGCAGTCTGCTGGTTACATTCCCAAGTTAGGCCCATGTAGCGAAGCAGCTTATTTCTTACATTGTCCTCACAAATAATATTTTCAACTGTGACCTTTTGCACTTATTTGGTTGCATGACAATGTGGGATTCGTTTCCCTGAAACACATCTAGCATTGCACAACTATCACAATGCCCTGAGTATCATGTGCAAGGTCTCTTTTCACACTATGTCCAAATGTCATCTCTATCTTCATCCACAGGGCGAGAGGGCTATCTACATATCTATAACACCACTAATCTATATGCACATCGCAAGACTGCTTTCTATTATGAAAGCTGAGCATCCTGATATATTAGTAGAGGAGGCACATCCGCTGAAACCGAGGTCCTTGTATGCTGAGAAATCACCACGCAACGGCCTGTTATCTCGTGAGGGTGTCCACTTTGTGACCAAGTTGGGGTCCTTCACTGTATCCCATCAAGTAATCGGCTTGGATTGCCCCTTGGGGGGCTTTTTGGCTTTACACCCACACACACTCTAGGTACACATAGAGTAGGGTTCGTATCGTATGCTCGATTACTGCCTTTTTTCTATGCCCTTTTGGTGCTTGTAATCGCGTTTCTCTGCTTCCGTCTACTGATCATTGCAGCACACATATTTTATACAAGAATAATGTTGGTGGGAATGGCATTCGGGGGTTTGTCCTTCGGCTTCTCAAGGGGGTCTTTCCGGAACTTGCGTACTGGGACTGGGACGCTGAGGTGCACCGATTCCCTATGATGGTGAAAAAGAGAGGGGGACAAAGCGATCAGAAAACCAAACCTAGAGCTATACTTATCTTTTTTGGCAACTTTCTTTTAAGGCAGGCAGTCTTTGACAAAGCTAGACCCGAGGCCAGGCGTAGAGCAGAAGGGCACACCTTCTTCGTTAGGCCTGATTTTTGCCACATTACAGTAGAGAGGAGATGGAGGCTCCGTCAGTTAATTGCCCCCTTTCAGAAACTAGGCAGTGAGGTGTTTCTAAGGAGTCCTGCTCGACTCAAGGTCATTTTTAAGGGAACCACCAGGGTGTTCTCTTCAGAAATACAGGCCTAAGAGTACCTGCAGGAGATTTCACGAAGATAGAGAAATGGTGATATCTAAATCTCCTCGAAGGGTCAAGTGGGTAAAAAAAGAAAATTGTATATGTTGTATTATCCGATTCCTTCTTATTTAGATATACCTTTGATGGCCTATTTTTCTTCTTCTTTTTTTGGGGTCCACTTTTTTTCTTTAGCTGTTTAAGTTTAGAGGGAAAGCGGCGAGGGGGAAACAGCAGGATACATGAGGCATCACAAGGGTCTTCGGACCTTTTTTGCCCATGTAAGGTGTCGGGGGTGGGTGGGTTGATCCAAATAATCTTTTTTGGGCTAAAACTGTAACTAGTAGAATGTATGGGCACAATGGGGGGGACATTTTAACCTGAGTAAATGAGCAAGTTAAGAATAGCCTCTATAAATATATGTGGCCTAATTAACCAGCAAAAAAAACCGTCGAATCAATGTTGAAGCTCAATTTCTAAAAGCTGATATTGTTTGTCTCCAGGAGACTCATGTGGAAGCAAGCAGGCGAGAGGTTGCAGAACTAGCGGGTTTTCAACTTATCTCTTGCACTACACAGGGGACACGAACAAGAGGGATGGCAGTTATGGCACAGAAAGGGATAGACAGATTTCTGCGATCCAGCTCAGATAAAATGGGAAGATGGGTGATCACCCAATGTTCTACAGAGCATAGTATGTTTACTCTGTGCTCTGTGTATGGCTCGGTGCTAGATGACCCAACGCTGTTTGACTGGCTAAATATAGAATTAGTTGGGTGGCCTCTTCCCTTAATAATTTGTGAAGATTTCAATATTAACATCATTTCTCTAAAGGATAAACTAGGGGTATCAAGGCCGCAAACCCAAAGTTTTTGAATCTTTAACGCAGCTATGTGCGCTTCATGGGCTGTCAGATGTCTGGATGAGCCAAGAACATAGGGATCCTGGGTATACTTATTTCACTGCTCCACATCAAGTACACGCTAGGCTGGATTACACTTATGTTTCACGAGAATTACTACAGTCTTGCAAAAAATTTAAATATCCAAGAGTAATGTCTGATCATAACCACCTCGTGCTGGAGGTAAATATTCAAGCTAAAACTTCCACGGTGACATGATGGACGTTTGACAGGGCCTTGATTAGTGATGAGGGTTTTATTCAACACAGAAAAGAATGGGCCCCCAGGTTCATAGAGGAGAATAAAGGGAGTGCTAGCATCGACACACTTTGGGATGCCCTTAAAGCTGGGATAAGAGAGGAAACATCTAGGTATGGCTGGGTGACCCAGAGGAAAGAGAGGAAGCTGCTACAAGATTTATACACGGAACTGGTGGCAGCTGAAACACAATTGATAGAGGTGATTGCAGGAAAGCGCATTCTAGAGCTTTAGTTGGGAAATATGCTATTATCGATATTTCAGCAAAAAAAGCTGTGGGGAGGTATATGGCCAGGCGTAGCAAGGTTTATGAAAATAACGAAAGGGTGGGTCATTTACTGACCGTACGTACCAAGGAAAATATAGCTCAGGGGGGCATTGCTTAAATTAGAAATCCGATTGATGGCTTACTCTCTGACCCCGCTGCGGTGCGTTCCTCGTTTCAGAGGTTCTATCAGCAGCTTTACTTTGAAGACATTTATTGTGAGGATAAAGTAATCAACGAATATTTACCGAGCATGACAGTGGAACTACTTTCTCCTGAGGAAAAGAAAGATCTAGAGGCTCCTCTAAAGGAGGATTAGGTAGGGAGGGCTATCGACTCACTTTCCACAGGGAAAGCGGTGGGGACGGACTCAATCCCTGGTGAATGTTATACAAAATGTGCACCCTGCCTACAGGAATTCTTGAGGGAAATCTTTTTAAGTGCACAATCGGTTTGGGGGGGGGCTGCCCCCGATTCTTGGAAATCGGCTAACATAGTAGTATTCCCAAAAAAGGGCAAACCCATTAACGAACTGGGATCTTATCGCCCAATTACGCTGATCAATAGCAACGTCAAGATTTATGCTAAAACCCTGGCTAGTCAACTGGCTAAAGTAATTCACAAGCTGGTTTCCCTGACTCAACACGGATTTGTCCCTGGACATGGTACAGTTGATCATATCCGGAGAACCATTGCCCTATTTGACTCTTCAAAGATCACCATAGACCCTATTGAGCTAATTTTGTTAGACGCAGAGAAGGCATTCGATAGGGTCTCTTGGCCCTTTCTATGGGCAATTTTGGAGAGGAAAGGTCTCAGCAGTGTATTTATAAGAGCAATACAAACCATGTACCGGAATCCAGTTGCCCGAGTAGCAGCAATGGGCGGTTTGTCTGATTTAATTAAGATCACTTGAGGTACACGTCAATGATGCCCTTATTCACCCTTGCTGTTCGCCCCCTATACCGACCCCTTATTCCGGAGGACCGAGGGAAACACTGACATTCTGGAGATGGCAAACATCGGGGGAAACACAAAGATCTTAGCTTACGCAGATGACTTGGCGATCACTACCCCTAATCTGAGGCATGCCCTCTTGGATATCGAAAGGGAAGCTACCAACTTTTGACACATTTCAGGCTATCAACTTAATCAGAGCAAGACCCAAATAGTTTTGAATGATTTGATACAACTAAATGATGCTCAAGTAGTCCCGAATGCCAAGTATCTTGGCGTGGAGATTATGGCAAATTTAGAGAGAATAGTGGAATTAAATTTGAATCCAGTGATTCAGAAATTTAAAACTGACTTTGCCAGAATGAACAATTTTGGACTTAATCTGATGGGAAGAAGCATTGCTATTAAGATCTTCTTTCCAAAAATGTTATATTTTTTTAGAGCCATTCCCTTAGAGATTGACAACTCATGGTTCAAAGCTCTGAACCAGCTGATCTCTGGGTTTTTATGGGCTGGTCATCGCCCCCTTAGAGCCTTGAGGCTTTTGACACTCCCAAGAGATCGGGGAGGCTGGGCCGTTCATAATTTTCAATTATACTATTGGGCGTCAATGCTTCAGCAGCTGGAAGGCCTACTAACAGGGGAAAGTGCGGGACTAGAGGAAGAACCTTCCATCTCCATATATGAATTGATACTAGGGAAAGAGGCCAGAGGGTGTCTCATGCGCCATATTGATTTTGCTTATTTTAAAATGGTAAAGTTTAAGACCTTGATAGGAGCTTTTAAAGTATGGACTGCGGTCCGGAAGAAGTTTGGTTTGGGCCAGGTAGACAGATACACTCCCTTGTATAACAATTACTTACTCCCAATTATTTTTCATGATGGTTATATGAAACACTGGGACGGGAGAGGGCTGAAGAAAACTGGGGACCTTGTCACAGAAGGGGGGATACTTCCTTTCAATGTAATCCAAGATAAATACAATATAATGAATAATAATTTTTTTAAATACTTACAAATGAGAGACTTTTTAACTAAAACGGCAGGGGGATCGGCCGGTTTCTCTAGGGTCACTCTGATAGAATTATTACTGAGGTCTCCACCCACATTGACTATTATATATAAATTATTAAATAAGGAAATAGCTGACGATCTTACGAAACACATGGACCACTGGCAGGACCTTTTACAGGCTGGGACTGTGGAGTGTGAAGACTCGCTACATTTAGCTCAAACCACATTTTTTGCAGGCAATTTGCAGATTCAGTGTTTTAGAACTTGGTTTAACTTGTACATTACCCCTGCACGGATATTCAAATGGGGGGGATTTCTGGTCTTCACTGTTCAAGATGTGGACATTTGGCTGCTGATAGCGTCCATATGTTTGCGACATGTCCCAAGCTTCATAATCTTAAAGCAGAGATTGCTAAAGTCCTCAATTGTCAGCTGGGATTAGAAATTGCATTAACTCCCCAGTTCATAATTTAAGGTGTGTCTGACTTGGAAGTGCCCTGGTCGACCCATATATTTCTGTTCACAACTATGACTGTATTAAGGCTCTGTCTGACTACTGCCTGGCTAGACCCTGAGCCGCCGTCTAGGCACCAATGGTTGGGTAGACTTCTTGCGGTATACCGTTGGGATATGGCGATTTATGAGCAATGGGGTAACAGAGCCCGAAGAAGGGGTACCAAAATCTGGGCCCCTATTAGGTTGTGGATTAACGATTCCGAGGGAGCACCGGAACCCGGTTAGGGTTAAGCAAGACAGGTGCCTGTTCACTTATGGCTTTTTCCCTTTTTTATTTTCTTCTTCTTCTCTTTCTCTCTGTATCTCAGGTAATTATGAATAACTGTGTGTAAAATACTGATATACTCCCTTTTTTTTCTCGCTTATTTTTTTTTTTTTCATGTATGTTTGTTATGCCCAAATTACAAGATAATACTGTGGTGGATCAAGGGGAGGGAGGAGGGTGGGACACACAGAAGTCTTTATTGTATTTTGTTTATGAATTGTATGTGAAAAGGAAATAAGATATACCTAATAAAGATCTTCAAAAAAAAAAAAAAGAATAACGTTGGTTCAATAAATATTATTGAAAACGTCCCACTGTGTATTCTCTGTATATTTCTCTGAGAATAAGTGAGCATTAGTGACTGAGTGAAAAGTTCTGTACTGTTTCCCACGATCCCTGATGGGTCAGGGTTGTCATGTTCAGTGGTTGCCAGAAACCATTCGCTCCTTGGTAGGTTATTGGGGCTTAAGGTGGCACTGTGAGCTAGCTGGTCTACTGGCCAACATATCCTGCAGGTTCTCCGGAATCAGTCTTGGCACCAAGCCCCTAGTTTATGTTGTTCCGACAATGCACAGATCATACAGATTAGTAGGAACTACATAACATGCTGCGTCTAGGACCAGTGTGGCACTCAGCCAGCAGTCATGGCTTCTATCTCTAGGACCTGTTTGACAATCCATCGGCTGCCAGCATGGCATCTTAAAGAGCAGTTTAGCACTCAGCTGCCCAGTCCAGTTAAGCCTTCGAGTGACAGTGAGTGGCACCTTCACAGTCTTCTACAGATGGCGCTTTTAAGGTGAATAAGAGAACCAATCTTATTTTGGCTAATTTTTAGGTTTTCCTTTTTGACAATTACAGTTTAGGATGTACGAGACACTGGTGGAGCTTATAGACAGGGGCGTAACTTGGTCAGTAAGATTGGGGAGAGAGAGATGCACTTCAGATTTTCCGACAACCAGGCTGGGATATAATGTTGAAATACATTATACGATAAGCAGCGTGTACAAGAAGGCCTACGTGTAGTGACTGACTGGTCACATTCTAGTGTTTCCTAATAATGTTGTTTCCTAATAATGTGTTTCCATCAGCCACTCCTAGAGGGCTGACTTCCACACTCACCCCACACCCAACCATCGCAGGTGTCACAGGACATGTGACCCTGCCAATAAAAGGGGCCAGGTGCACGTGCCCTGGGCCAGTTCCAGATAATCTACTACTGTGTCTGCGTAGTCCCAACTACTACATGGTGGCAAAGGGCCCAACCCTTTAGATTGGCGACGAGCGGGTAGACCCGCGTGTGCAGCTGCCGTGATGTTGGAAAAGTGGGAGTGTATAGCCCGTGTCGAGGGCAACCCCCATCAGCAGCGGCGACGCAGTGGCAGACCAGGTGATATCCCCAGAGACCCATGGGGCAAGAGGTGAGCCTGAGGGTGTGAGCAATGAACCCGGAAAAGTGCCTGTACACCTGCAGGGCAGAAGATGAGCCCAGTGGGTAAAGCGGTGTGCAGGAGGTGAAGAGAAGGCGGAGTGGCAGTGCTGCTGAAGATGTGGGCCTGGTGAGGAGTCTGCAGATTCTAGTACAGGCTGTGGGCATTCTAGAGAGGTCTGGCAGTTTGAGCCTGCTGCTGGCAGCTAGATGTGGCATCCTGGTAAAGTGCACGGCCGGACCCGCGTAGACCAGACATGCCAGCAGCGGTAGTGAAGATGCTGTAGAACAAGAAAAGGTGGGTGCCCCGCATGCGGAGAGTGAATTGGCCCATGAACGGGTCCAAAGATAGTGTCGCCCCCCCCACCCCCCTTGGAACTCAGAAGAAAAAACTTACCAGGAAAGGCGTGGCCAGCGGTACTGAGGAGACTGCCCTGGCCGCATTCCGAATAGCAGCAACCCCGGGCCTAGGCCGGAGTGAGGTGAGTGCAACATTTTAGCCAAGGTGGACGACTGCCCTGCATACCTGGCGCCTGCATCTGCGGCCCTCATTGTCCACAGAACCAAACTTGCCCTTGAGCAGCCGATAAGGAAGGCGGCACTGGCAGGGCGGTGGTGTTTCCCACACCTGCATTGAGGTAGTACCGGTGTCTGCAGTGGTGGGGAGAAACCGTGGATAAGTCTGGCAGGTGGTGGAGGTGCGGGAGGCAAGGGCGAGGCCTGGTTGTACCCTTGCTGCGATGTTTGGCAGTGGAGGGCCTAGCTCCCGGTAGGGAGGAGGAAGGACTGACAAGGAGTGGCAAGAGCGCCACCTAGCACTGCGACCGGTGGAAATTTTTTAAATAAATAATAAACAGAACATTCACCCTGTTGCTCGTGGCCGCAAACTCCATAAATAAAAGGAATTACAGTCAGAGCGGCATAAGCTGAACAGACCACAATATTGGTTGGATGAGCCCAAGGAAAAGAATGGGCAGTATGAGCGCCTCACATTGGGCCAGCACAGTGAAAGTATGGCCTGCAATGTCGCCTAATGAGCTACACTGGGTTAGGAAAAGGTGTGGGACTGGGCATCCCCAAGAAGATCTCTATGAGCCCCACGCGGGCTCCACTACTTCCCTGCTGGGGCAATGAGGAGTGCTGCGGTGGCTCCTAGTGACCATAGGTGGTCACTGCAACAGTAATAATAACCCTGGGATGCAGCAGGGTTGTAGGCGCACAGCTATGTATGTCATCATGTGTTGTCAGTTAAAAATAAACAAATTAAAAAAGAAATAAAAAAAATAATAATAATAACCCTGGGACAGAGGAAATGGCCTGCAGCGCAAAGACAGGTGCTGTGGCCCTGAACTGCAGCATGCAGAGAGAAAGTAGGGGACAGACTGTGTTCCGCAAGAGAGGGAGATACTCAAAACAGCCCACACATGGACAACTGCCTAGAGAATGGTGGCTGCATCCAGAAGCCAGAGCTCTGTAGGGCTGAGTACTGTGCATCTCAAGATAGAGAATACCAGGAAGGTCAAGGCTGCCAGCCTAGGTAAGCTGTCAAGAGTCCACTGATGGCAAGAACAGCTAAGCAGCAAAGCCCTAGGCAGGAAGTCCGTGAGGGACAGAAGAATGTGCGCCCTTGTAGCAAAAGGACGCCACTACAAGTGGAGGAACTGGGTGTGCAAGGTGCCACCAGAAGGCGCACCTTAAGTGAAGGACAGAGGGCGCAAAAGTCAGAAGTGCGCTAAAGACCACATCAGTGAAGCTGACAGCACGGGCAGGAGCCAGAGAGGGAGAGCCGTATGAAGAAGAGGAGTGATGTCGTCACAGGAATGACAGGCCCCGTGAAGCCTGCCTGAGTGGATGCAGAAGAGAGTGCCATGAAGGCGTAGCCTTGAGGTGCAAGGGGTGCATCCTCAAGTGAAAAAGAAACCTGGAGAGGTCGACGATGAGACCTATGAGAGGTCGACGATGAGACCTATGAGCGGTCGGAGAAGAGACCTGTGATAGGTTGGAGATGAGATCTGCGAGAAGTTGACAGAGAGACCTGTGAGAGGTTGACAGGGAGACCTGTGAGAAGTCGACAGAGAGGCCTGTGAGAGGTCAAAGAAGAGGCCTGTGAGAGGTCAAAGAAGAGGCCTGTGAGAGGTCGAAGAAGAGACCTGTGAGAGGTCCAAGAAGACCTGTGTGAGGTCGTGAAAAGAAGAAGGTCACGACGAGAGATCTTGTCACTGGATGAGAAGGGTTGGTCCTAGGGTAGGACGGGGAAAGGGAGGCCCATGTGAAGTGCACGTCACATGGAGAGGCCTGGTCAAAAGACAGAAGAGTACGGCATGATGGCACAAGACCACATTGTGAAGAGAAGGACAACGAAAGAGAGGAAACGGCACTAGGCCACAAGTATAAATCAGATGGATGAACTGGGGTGGCAGAGTGGGCTAAAGAACGGTGGTGGATTAAACCCAGATCAGTTGACTGGGGGTGAGTGCTTGCAATGTTCAACACTCCGTCCATCATTTCCTTTGGTTTTGCTTTGTTCGCCATAAGTTGGCAGGGTATGCTCAGACGTGAGTCCCTTGCTCACTTTGCCACTGGATTCAAGCAAGCCTGGCTGAAGACGGCTGAAATGCCAGAAACCAGTCCTAGGAAGCTTGTTTCCGGTCCAGGGAAGACATGGCTTGGCAGTTCGGGCTGGACTGTTCCCATGAGGCACAGGGTCAGACTGATTTGCATATGGCCATGTCTGAACTGGGGTGGCAGAGTGGGCTAAAGAACGGTGGTGGATTAAACCCAGATCAGTTGACTAGGGGTGAGTGCTTGCAATGTTCAACACTCCGTCCATCATTTCCTTTGGTTTTGCTTTGTTCGCCATAAGTTGGCAGGGTATGCTCAGACGTGAGTCCCTTGCTCACTTTGCCACTGGATTCAAGCAAGCCTGGCTGAAGACGGCTGAAATGCCAGAAACCGGTCCTAGGAAGCTTGTTTCCGGTCCAGGGAAGACATGGCTTGGCAGTTCGGGCTGGACTGTTCCCATGAGGCACAGGGTCGGACTGATTTGCATATGGCCATGTCTGAACTGGGGTGCAGAGTGGGCTAAAGAACGGTGGTGGATTAAACCCAGATCAGTTGACTGGGGTGAGTGCTTGCAATGTTCAACACTCCGTCCATCATTTCCTTTGGTTTTGCTTTGTTTGCCATAAGTTGGCAGGGTATGCTCAGACGTGAGTCCCTTGCTCACTTTGCCACTGAATTCAAGCAAGCCTGGCTGAAGACGGCTGAAATGCCAGAAACCGGTCCTAGGAAGCTTGTTTCCGGTCCAGGGAAGACATGGCTTGGCAGTTCGGGCTGGACTGTTCCCATGAGGCACAGGGTCAGACTGATTTGCATATGGCCATGTCTGAACTGGGGTGGCAGAGTGGGCTAAAGAACGGTGGTGGATTAAACCCAGATCAGTTGACTGGGGGTGAGTGCTTGCAATGTTCAACACTCCGTCCATCATTTCCTTTGGTTTTGCTTTGTTCGCCATAAGTTGGCAGGGTATGCTCCGACGTGAGTCCCTTGCTCACTTTGCCACTGGATTCAAGCAAGCCTGGCTGAAGACAGCTGAAATGCCAGAAACCAGTCCTAGGAAGCTGGTTTCCGGTCCAGGGAAGACATGGCTTGGCAGTTCGGGCTGGACTGTTCCCATGAGGCACAGGGTCAGACTGATTTGCATATGGCCATGTCTGAACTGGGGTGGCAGAGTGGGCTAAAGAACGGTGGTGGATTAAACCCAGATCAGTTGACTGGGGGTGAGTGCTTGCAATGTTCAACACTCCGTCCATCATTTCCTTTGGTTTTGCTTTGTTCGCCATAAGTTGGCAGGGTATGCTCCGACGTGAGTCCCTTGCTCACTTTGCCACTGGATTCAAGCAAGCCTGGCTGAAGACAGCTGAAATGCCAGAAACCAGTCCTAGGAAGCTGGTTTCCGGTCCAGGGAAGACATGGCTTGGCAGTTCGGGCTGGACTGTTCCCATGAGGCACAGGGTCAGACTGATTTGCATATGGCCATGTCTGAACTGGGGTGGCAGAGTGGGCTAAAGAACGGTTGTGGGTTACACCCAGATCAGTTGACTGGGGGTGAGTGCTTGCAATGTTCAACACTCCGTCCATCATTTCCTTTGGTTTTGCTTTGTTCGCCATAAGTTGGCAGGGTATGCTCAGACGTGAGTCCCTTGCTCACTTTGCCACTGGATTCAAGCAAGCCTGGCTGGTGACGGCTGAAATGTCAGAAACCGGTCCTAGGAAGCTTGTTTCCGGTCCAGGGAAGACATGGCTTGGCAGTTCGGGCTGGACTGTTCCCATGAGGCACAGGGTCAGACTGATTTGCATATGGCCATGTCTGAACTGGGGTGGCAGAGTGGGCTAAAGAACGGTGGTGGATTAAACCCAGATCAGTTGACTGGGGGTGAGTGCTTGCAATGTTCAACACTCCGTCCATCATTTCCTTTGGTTTTGCTTTGTTCGCCATAAGTTGGCAGGGTATGCTCAGACGTGAGTCCCTTGCTCACTTTGCCACTGGATTCAAGCAAGCCTGGCTGAAGACGGCTGAAATGCCAGAAACAGGCCCTAGGAAGCTTGTTTCCAGTCCAGGGAAGACATGGCTTGGCAGTTTGGGCTGGACTGTTCCCATGAGGCACAGGGTCAGACTGATTTGCATATGGCCATGTCTGAACTGGGGTGGCAGAGTGGGCTAAAGAACGGTGGTGGATTAAACCCAGATCAGTTGACTGGGGGTGAGTGCTTGCAATGTTCAACACTCCGTCCATCATTTCCTTTGGTTTTGCTTTGTTCGCCATAAGTTGGCAGTGTATGCTCAGACGTGAGTCCCTTGCTCACTTTGCCACTGGATTCAAGCAAGCCTGGCTGAAGACGGCTGAAATGCCAGAAAACGGTCCTAGGAAGCTTGTTTCCGGTCCAGGGAAGACATGGCTTGGCAGTTCGGGCTGGACTGTTCCCATGAGGCACAGGGTCAGACTGATTTGCATATGGCCATGTCTGAACTGGGGTGGCAGAGTGGGCTAAGGAACGGTGGTGGATTAAACCCAGATCAGTTGACTGGGGGTGAGTGCTTGCAATGTTCAACACTCCGTCCATCATTTCCTTTGGTTTTGCTTTGTTCGCCATAAGTTGGCAGGGTATGCTCTGTCGTGAGTTCCTTGCTCACTTTGCCACTGGATTCAAGCAAGCCTGGCTGAAGACGGCTGAAATGCCAGAAAACGGTCCTAGGAAGCTTGTTTCCGGTCCAGGGAAGACATGACTTGGCAGTTCGGGCTGGACTGTTCCCATGAGGCACAGGGTCAGACTGATTTGCATATGGCTATGTCTGAACTGGGATGGCAGAGTGGGCTAAAGAACGGTGGTGGATTAAACCCAGATCAGTTGACTGGGGGTGAGTGCTTGCAATGTTTAACACCCCATCCATCATTTCCTTTGGTTTTGCTTTGTTCGCCATAAGTTTGCAGGGTATGCTCAGACGTGAGTCCCTTGCTCACTTTGCCACTGGATTCAAGCAAGCCTGGCTGAAGACGGCTGAAATGCCAGAAACCGGTCTTAGGAAGCTTGTTCCCGGTCCAGGGAAGACATGGCTTGGCAGTTCGGGCTGGACTGTTCCCATGAGGCACAGGGTCAGACTGATTTGCATATGGCCATGTCTGAACTGGGGTGGCAGAGTGGGCTAAAGAACGGTTGTGGATTAAACCCAGATCAGTTGACTGGGGGTGAGTGCTTGCAATGTTCAACACTCCGTCCATCATTTCCTTTGGTTTTGCTTTGTTCGCCATAAGTTGGCAGGGTATGCTCAGACGTGAGTCCATTGCTCACTTTGCCACTGGATTCAAGCAAGCCTGGCTGAAGACGGCTGAAATTCCAGAAACTGGTCCAAGGAAGCTTGTTTCCGGTCCAGGGAAGACATGGCTTGGCAGTTCGGGCTGGACTGTTCCCATGAGGCACAGGGTCAGACTGATTTGCATATGGCCATGTCTGAACTGGGGTGGCAGAGTGGGCTAAAGAACGGTGGTGGATTAAACTCAGATCAGTTAACTGGGGGTGAGTGCTTGCAATGTTCAACACTCCGTCTATCATTTCCTTTGGTTTTGCTTTGTTCGCCATAAGTTGGCAGGGTATGCTCAGACGTGAGTCCCTTGCTCACTTTGCCACTGGATTCAAGCAAGCCTGGCTGAAGACGGCTGAAATGCCAGAAACCGGTCCTAGGAAGCTCGTTTCCGGTCCAGGGAAGACATGGCTTGGCAGTTCGGGCTGGACTGTTCCCATGAGGCACAGGGTCAGACTGATTTGCATGTGGCCATGTGTAGGAGAGTAGGGTCTGCTATCCTATGGTCACCCCAAATTTTTGCTTTTTGCTTCACTGGTTTTTGACATATTGAGGCTGTGGGCCTGCCAATCAGACCCCCAGCCTGCTGTTCTCTCTACTAAATTAAAACTATGCACCCTAGGTGCATAACCAATTGGAAGTGGATCACCTTGTCAGCCCCTGTACCAGTGTACACTAGGTACCCAGGGCATTGGTGTACCCAAGGCCTGCCAAGGGCTGCAGCATGTATTATGCCACCCCAGGCTTGGCCTAACAATCTGACACAACTGGCTGATCACTCAGCTGGGGTAAGTTGGTGTAATCACCTCTTACTTAGGTGTAGTATACCTATACCTAACCTTAAATGGGACACCTGGTAACCTATAAGTCACTCCTATGGCAGGCCTTAACAATCCTGAAGGCAGAGTGCTTGGTTCCATGTGAGATGGTGCTCTGGCATGAGCTGAGCCTGTCTGCAGTGGTCGGAACAACTTCCTTCTACTGTTTCCAGATATCGTCATACCATATACTCTTAAGTGCATTATGAACCTCGCGGTTAAATGCTATCTTTGGTTTGGCTTTATCAAAACATGTCGAGTAAGGTGTCATACGAATTGGAATACTAACCCCTCGCCAATTCTGGTGACGGGGTTAGCATTCCACCCTTCTAGAGGGACACAACATGTACAGTACCTGAAACCCGGGTAAAATCAGACATAGCCTCAGCTCCACAAAATGGATGCTGCCACCACAGACACAAGTCTGCCCTCCTGCTGCTGGGAGTCCTTCCAGCTTGGGAGGTGTGGACAAAGCGTTTCCTGCCAGGGGAGGTGCGTGCACCACCCCAGACAGGATTTTGTGTATTGGTCAGGTAGGGCTTGAAAGAAACCAGACATGCCTGTGGCTCACAAGGAGCCTCGGTGCATATGCCAGTTCAAACCGGTCCTGGGGCACACCAGTCCCGGGCCTGGGGCGAGCTGGACAAAGGATTGGGGGTGTAACCACCCCCCTTCCTGGTCCCACCCATAGGGAGGGACCTAGCAGGTAGTCCGGCCCCTAGAATCCGCTTAAAGGTAGGAGCTGTGTCCTAAGACTTCAGACATCCTGGAATCAACTTGAAACTAAGAAGAAGACGGGAACTTCGACATTCTGCTGCACAGAAGACTGAAGAAAATCTCCCCTGTGGTCAGGGAGTGACCACCTTGCTAACGCAAGCACCATCCAGCGCATCAACGTCTGCTTTGCCGCCGCCTCCCGCCGGAGCCCGAGCCCACAGACTGACAAGACCTGGACCTCCAGACCTCTCACCGCCCGATCCACAGTCCCTGAAAAGAGGAGACCCGTGGAGGCACCGAGACACGTGGAGCCAGCCATCTTGGAACGACTACGACAAGCTGACAAGTGCAACAACCGAGGCTCCCTCCAAATTGTGCTTTGGGTCCTGAGAAGCCCAACCCTCGAGCAGCATCTGCACCAAAGGTGAGCCCTCCAGCATCTCCACGATCTGCGTGGGGCCCTTCTGCATTTTGCCACTCGACGCGCCTAACCGGTTGCTGGCCCGCTGGCTAGTGGCCATCTTGGCGACGAAATCTACGACAAACACCACTGGTATGGTTGCTCCAGACTGGCCCTTGCTCCCCTCCAAAGGAGCAATCCCTCTGACCTTGCTGGTCAGAACCAACAGCTGATTTCCGAATCCTTCTGCAATTGCTTTTGCCAAGTCTTGTTTGCTTCGATCAAGTCGCCGACACCGCCGACAGCGAGAGCCTGCGTGGGACAGCTCGTGAGCCGACTCCTGGACGTCGTCGACCTTCAGGGACCACGTGGCTGCGGAGAGAAGCTACCCCTCATCACCTGTTTGCACCCGACATCGCCTGGTACCCACCTGGTGCCACGCTGGTCACTGGCTAGTGACTGTGAACACTGTCCCCTCTGCTTACAGGTCTTCAACATCTCCGATCCACTCTTGGATCCACTGCATCTCTCCCGGACCGACCGCCTGCAGCATCTTTGTCTTCAAGCTCCACGGAACAGATAGAAGAAACCCGACGCACTTTGAGGCCTATGCACCCGCTTCCTGTGGGTGAGGTAAAGCTGGTACTCCGGTGCCCATGTGTAGTAATACATCTCTAGTGCCTGTGTTCCAAATCTTAAGTTCCTAGTCAACCCGGAAGATCTCCTTTGCAGTAACTTTGTACTTTTTACGCACCCATTGAAACCTAAGGGAGCACGCGTGTGACTATTTGCTCTGCACACGCCACCCGTGGACCTCCTGGTCACTAACTGACGTTAGCTCCTTGTAGGCCCAGCGATTCTAGAGGCCCTAGGCCTTTTCCCTTTTCTGTTCGTGGTACTTATACCACTATTTTAGTATATGGTTTGAGTGGCCACCAGGGCCTATCCATATAACGTGCAACTTCTGTGTATTCTGTGATAATCTTGTTTGACGATTTGTGCTCCTGTGCTCATAAAGAGACTAGGGGTTACTTTGAGAAATAAATACATATATATTTTGAATATATATCTGTGTGGTGTCCTTTCATTGGTATAAAGGGGGGTTGCATTTGGTAAAACAGCTGGCTTAACACGCTTCACGAGTTTAGCCTCAAAGACTGCTTAGCCTACGCTACCACTAGGGCAGCTAGTCCGAAATGGTTGACTTACAACCACACCATAAGGGTTGCTTGGCATGGTACAAGGTGATCACTTTAACTAGTGAGCATCATATACCAGGCCAACTTCTCACATTGGTGAGCAGCGGTTGGATTTGAGCTTGCTGTGTTTTACCATTGTAATCTCTTGGTTACCAATTGAAAGATCACATAGGTACCTGTAGGTACATATAAAACAAGATTAGATATACATAAGTTCTACTGAACTTAGTTGTTGTAGAGCAAAGGGAGTAGCACACCCTGACTACAACTACTAGATAGGTTTAGTAGGTAAACCCAAGTGTAGGTAGATTGCAACACATTCACCCACACTTAAGAGCAATGGCCGGGGCAGAGGGGTCCACTGTACCCATCTCTGTTGAGAGTGACCCCCAGAGGGCACCATCCAGCTTTGCTACCCTTAATCAGAATGAGCTCAGGCATTTGGCAACTCTTAGAGGCCTTAAACAGCCCAAGAACCCAAACTCTGCTGAGCTCAGAGAGCTCTTACAGAATGATGAGAATCAGAGAGCACTCAAGAAAGCTTCCCAGTTAGCCCCCTTAGGGTCAGGAACAGGAGGCCCCCCTTCTGAAGATACTACAGAGGTACCCAGTTCCAATAGCCATCCCTTAGATGAGAACCATACTACAGGGGAGGAAAGTGGTGAGGATACAGAAAGTAGTGATGATGAAGGGAGAACTAGCCCAGTGCCAAGTATTATACTTGGCCCAGCTAAACTAAGGCTATTGGGGACTGACAATGGGTTCACCCCACTGGATCTCCCCAGTGGACTTAACACAGGGCTTGGGAGGCAAAGGAATCACTCAGGTGACTCCAATGCTTCTCATGGCTCTAGAGGCTCTCAAGGTCACTCCAGGAAAAGGATGACCACCCCTCAGAGGAGGGAACATGAGGCCAGAATGCAGGAAGCCCAGCTGAGGATCAGGAAGCAGGAGCTAGAAGTAGCCCTGATGGAAGAAAAACTGAACAAAGCTAGGCAACCTAGAGAGAGTGGGTCTATACCCACTGGTGGCAGCATTGTCCCTAAGGACAAAGATAGGGTCTTTGATAATAGGAACCTGTCTAAGGTTGTGCCCCCCTACAAAAGTGGGGATGACATCCACAAATGGATAACTGCTCTTGAGAGAGCCTGCAAAGTACAGCAGGTTCCTGAAGACCAGTGGGCAGCAATCCTCTGGCTCTCCTTTGAAGGAAGAGGCAGAGACAGACTCCTCACTGTTAGCGAAGAGGATGTCAGAAACTACAGAGTCCTGAAGAGTGTTCTGGTAGATGGGTTAGGCTTAACCACTGAACAGTACAGGTTAATGTTCAGAGACACCCAAAAGACACAGACTCAGGACTGGTCTGAATACATTGAATGTGCCACTAAGGCTTTGGAGGGTTGGTTGCTGGGAAGTAAGGTATCTGATTTTACAGGATTGTATAATTTGATGATGAGAGAACAGATTTTAAATAACTGTCAAAACCAGCAACTGCATCAACACTTGGTTGACTCTGATCTGACCTCTCCCCAAGAATTGGGAAAGAAGGCAGACAAATGGGTCAGAACCAGGGTTAAGCAAAAGAACCAGAACCAGGGCCAAGGGGGTGATCAGAAGAAAACAGACCAAAAGGGTGGAGATCAGAAACCTAAAGACCAGAAGTCTTCAACAGGGCCCCAAACTACTACTAAGGAGGGTGGGTCCCAACAGTCCAAGAAGAAGAAAGAAGGTCAGAAGAAACCCTGGTGCAATCATTGTAAAAATACAACTCACTGGACTAGTGATTGCAAAAAGGGTGGAGCCCCCAACACTGTTGCCCCTAAGGCACCTGCTCCCAGTACTACTGTTAGCAGTGTTGGTCCCCAGACAAAGGGTGTAGTGGGAATTGTAGGAGAGTAGGGTCTGCAATCCTATGATCACCCAGATTTTTTGCTTTTGCTTCATTGGTTTACGACTTTCTCCGGCTGTGGGCCTGCCAATCAGACCCACAGCCTAGCTGTTCTCTCTCGAAATTAACACATGTACGTTAGGTGCATCCACTAATTGGAACTGGGCCACCTTGTCAGTCCCTGTCTCAGCATACCACAGGTATCCAGGGCATCGGTGTACCCAGGGCCTACCAGGGGCTGAAGCATGTATTATGCCACCCCTGGAAGGGCCGCCCAAATCTGACACAACTGGCTGCACGACAGCTGGGGCCACGTGGTGTAATCACCCGTTGCTGTAGGTGTAGTATTCCTACACCTAAACCCTAAAATGGACACATGGATTCCTATCAGTCACTCCTATAGCAGGCCTTATCAATCCTGAAGGCAGAGTGCAGGGAATCATGTGGGACGGTGCTCTGGCGCGAGCTGAGCCCGTCGACGGCTTGCGGAACCAAGCCCTAATAGCCGTTCCATGGTGACGCGGGCCAACTACTTTTAATGCATTATAATCCTTGCGGTTATTTGCTAACTTTGGCATCGCATCACCTATACATGTCGAGTAAGGTGTCATACGAATGGGAATACGAACCCCTCGCCAGTCCTGGTGACGGGGTTAGCATTCCCCCCTTTTAGAGGGACACGACATGGAAGTAACCTTGAACCCCGGTTAAAGTTGACTCAAGCCTCAGCATCACAAAATGGATGCTGCCACCAGACACAAGTCTGACCTCCTGCTGCTGGGGGACCTTCCAGCAAAGGGAGCTTGGACAAAGGGTTTCCTGTCGAGGGCAGTGTTAGCACCGTCCCAGACAGGGTTTGTGTATCCCAGGTAGGCAGGGCTGAAAGGAAGGTGACTGCAAGTGGCACCCCGGTGCTCACTGTGCATAGCCCGGCTCAAACCAGTTTCGGGGGCACACCAGCCCCTGAGCTGGCGTGAAGCCGGACAAAGGATAGGGGCGTAACCACCCCCCTCCTGGCTCCACCCATAGGTAGAACCTAGTCACGGGCCAGCCCCTTTTCTTAGAATAAAGGTAGGAGCGAGTCCCCTTCCCAAATTGGATAATCAGATAATCGGATAACTCCGAATCACGAACTACTTTCCACGAAAGGAACTCTTGACGATTCTGAAGACTCTCCCTTGTGGCTAAGGAGTAGCCACCCTGCACCAGCAGGCACCATCTAAGCGCTTGCGGTTTGCTGTAAGTCTCTCCTACGGATCAAGACTGCCCAGCTCGACGAGACCCGAGTTCCCTGCCATCTCTGACCTTTTACCTCCCTCATCAGCTCAGCTGAGAGTCGTAGGTGTGACGAGACCTGCGGGACCGGCTATCTTCAGAACCTGCACGACGCTTATCTAGCACGCCCACCGAGGGACCCTCGAGTGAGTGCACCTAGGGTTTGAGAAGCCCTAACCCTGAGCAGCTCCAGCATCGAAGTCTGCCTCCCCAGCGTCCCCGAGATCTGCGTGGGGGCCCTTCCGCTCCTTGTTGTTCACCGCGTTGTTCGACCACTTGCCGACCGGCTTGTGGCCCTCTTCACGACGCACCACGATTGTTTCATCACTAGTCTGGTTGCTCCAGACTGGCTCTTGCTCCCCTTCAACAGAGGAGTACCACGGACCCTCCTGGTCCACTCCCGACGCCATCTTGACTCCCCCGCTTGGGTTGCCACTGCCAAGATCCGCTGCCCCTTCCTGGGCCCAGCATCATCGACAGCAGACACCTGCGTGGGACAGCTCGCCCTCCATCCTGGTCGCCGCCGCGCCTCCTGGTCCGAGGAACAGCCGAGTCCGACGTCACCCACTCACCTGGTCGAGGTGACTTCAGCCGGTACCCTCCTGGTACCCACACGATCGCTGGCTAGCGGTTGAGAACTGAGTCCCCTCTGCTTTCAGGTTTTCCTTCACCACCGATCCAGGCTTGGATCGCTCTGAACATCGTCACTGGTCGCCTGCCAGCAACTTCTTCTTTCAGGCTCCTGAGACTGCACGAGGACTCCCGACATCTTGACGAACTTCACGCAGCCGCAGCCTCTGGGCTAGGTAACTCGAGCATCTCGGTGCTCCATCGCAGGTTCGCTCTACAAGTGTCCAGTTCCTTTTTCGTTTAGTCCCACTGATCGGATCACTCCGGGA
Organism: Triturus cristatus; assembly: GCF_964204655.1. Lineage (NCBI taxonomy): Eukaryota > Metazoa > Chordata > Amphibia > Caudata > Salamandridae > Triturus > Triturus cristatus. Next base: position 835,444 of record NW_028188159.1, on the reverse strand, counting down.
TCAGTATCTCCAGACTCTAACCATTCGCATTTCACTGTTAGTGTAGGTGGTTTCTCGTGCCCCTCGGGCATTTGTGTAAATTGTGCAACTGAAGTATTTTCCTAAGAGTTTTGTAGTGTGCTTAGCTCCCGGACTCATAAAGAGCCAGGGTAGTCTTGTTATAAATAAATATCCTTTTATTTTCATAACAACTTGTGTGGTGTCCTTTCACTTGGTGTTCAAGGGGTATATGTGATGGTAAACAGCTGGCTTAACACGCCCTCTAGAGTTTAGCCTAAGACTGCTCGTATCCACGCTACTAGGATAGCTGGTCAAAAAGGTTGACTTACAACCAATCATCAATAAGGGTCGTTTGGAATGATACACAGTGATCACTAGAATAGTGAGCACTACATATCAGGCCAACTTCTCACAGGAATCACTATGGGAACTGAAGGAGATTCTGACTTAGACAGAACCCTTACACAGGCAGTCTTGATCTGTGATGGGGACATTGATTTGTCCCTGACTGTGAGCCCCAGTAACCTGGGCAAGTACAGACAGACTCCTTTAATTAATGACAAAGTGGCTCAAGCCTACAGGGACACATGTGCCAGTGTCACTATGGTGACAGCAGGCTTTGTGGACCCTGGACAGTACATACCAGGTGAGAACTACCTGGTGACCAATGCCAGCAATGCCACTACTTCACACAGTGTGGCAGTTGTTAACTTCTCATGGGGAGGGGTAACTGGCCTCAAAAGGGTTGTGGTTAGTGCAGACCTCCCAGTAGAATGTTTGTTGGGCAATGACCTAGAGAGTTCTCTATGGTCAGAAGTGGAGTACAGGACTCATGCAGAGATGTTAGGTATATCATCACATGTCCTTGCTGTGACCAGGTCACAGGCCAAAAAGTGCCTCACTGAACCTCAGGTCTTGGATCCTGGAACAATGGACCAAGCACCTATCAAGAAGAAGAACAGGAGGGTCAAGGCTGTGCCTTCCCCCCTGCCTCAGAGTGATGATCAGCCTTCCCAGGAAGCTGATCTAGAGGACCCTGAAGGAACTGTCCCTGAAGAGCTTGAACCTGATCAGGTTGAGTTTCTGGGGACAGGGGGACCTTCAAGGGCTGACTTGAGGCAGGCTCAGTTATCCTGTCCCTCTCTTGAACCCCTCAGACAGCTGGCTGCTGCTGAGGCTGCTGGGAATGCTCAAGGTACCCATAAAGTGTATTGGGATGAAGGGCTCCTTTATTCAGAGGCTAGAGACCCCAAGCCTGGTGCTACCAGGAGGTTGGTCATACCTCTGCAATTTAGGGGCTTCCTTCTTACCTTGGCCCATGACATTCCTTTAGCAGGACACTTAGGCCAGAACAAGACTTGGGACAGGCTTGTCCCTCACTTTCACTGGCCTCATATGAATGAAGATACAAAGGAGTTTTGTCGCTCCTGTGTTACCTGCCAAGCCAGTGGCAAATCAGGTGGCACAACAAAGGCCCCCCTAATACCACTACCTGTGGTGGGGGTCCCCTTTGAAAGAGTGGGAATAGACATAGTGGGTCCCATGGATCCTCCCACTGCATCTGGGCATAGATTTATACTGGTGGTAGTGGATCATGCCACCAGGTATCCAGAGGCAATTCCCCTTAGGACCACTACAGCACCTGTTGTGGCCAGGGCCCTGCTGGGAGTATTCTCCAGAGTGGGGTTTCCTAAGGAGGTAGTATCTGACAGAGGTACCAACTTTATGTCAGGATACTTGACAGCTATGTGGAAGGAATGTGGTGTCAACTACAAGTTCACCACCCCTTATCGCCCACAATGCAATGGGCTTGTTGAGAGATTCACCAAGACCCTAAAGGGTATGATCAAAGGATTACCTGAAAAGCTCAGGCGAAGATGGGACATCCTTCTACCCTGCCTTCTGTTTGCTTACAGAGAGGTCCCACAAAAAGGAGTTGGCTACAGCCCCTTTGAATTGTTGTTTGGGCACCCTGTGAGAGGCCCACTGTGTTTGGTGAAGGAAGGATGGGAGTTACCTCTCAAAAAGCCTAAGCTAGACATAGTGGACTATGTACTTGGTCTCCGCTCCAGGATGGCTGAGTATATGGAGAAGGCATCTAAAAACCTTGAGGCAAGCCAGGCCTTACAGAAAGCTTGGCATGACCAAAAGGCTGTCTTGGTTGAGTATCAGCCAGGACAGAAGGTATGGGTGTTGGAGCCAGTGGCCCCAGCAGCACTCCAAGACAAATGGTCTGGACCCCATACAATCCTGGAAAAGAAGGGAGAGGTCACCTACTTGGTGGACCTAGGAACTCCCAGGAGTCCCCACCTGGTACTCCATGTTAACAGGCTTAAAGCATATGTTGACAGGGCAGACATGGGCTTGCTCATGGCTACAGATGAGGGACAGGAGGAAGAGAGTGACCCTCTCCCAGACCTGTTGTCTCAGAACCCTGAAGATGGCTCAGTTGAAGGAGTGACCCTTGGAGGCAACCTCACTGCCCATCAGCAGACTGAATGTAGACAGGTTCTACAATCATTTTCACATATGTTTTCCTTGATACCTAGTCAAACTGACTGGTGTACCCATGTTGTGGACACTGGTGACAGTCTGTGTGAGAAGTTGGCCTGGTATATGCTGTTCACTAGTTCTAGTGACCACCTTGTACCATGCCAAGCAACCCTTATGGTGTGGTTGTAAGTCAACCTTTTTGGACTAGCTGCCCTAGTGGTAGCGTAGGCTAAGCAGTCTTTGAGGCTAAACTCGTGAAGCGTGTTAAGCAAGCTGTTTTACCAATAGTAACCCCCTTTTATACCAATGAAAGGACACCACACAGATATATATTCAAAATATATATGTATTTATTTCTCAAAGTAACCCCTAGTCTCTTTATGAGCACAGGAGCACAAATCGTCAAACAAGATTATCACAGAATACACAGAAGTTGCACTTTATATGGATAGGCCCTGGTGGCCACTCGAACCATATACTAAAATAGTGGTATAAGTACCACGAGCAGGAAAGGGAAAAGGCCTAGGGCCTCTAGAATCGCTGGGCCTACAAGGAGCTAACGTCAGTTAGTGACCAGGAGGTCCACGGGTGGCGTGTGCAGAGCAAATAGTCACCCGCGTGCTCCCATAGGTTTCAATGGGTGCGTAAAAAGTACAAAGTTACTGCAAAAGGAATCTTCCGGATGACCTAGGAACTTAAGATTTGGAACACAGGCACTAGAGATGTAATACTACACTTGGGCACCGGAGTACCAGCTTTACCTCACCCACAGGAAGCGGGTGCATAGGCCTCAAAGTGCGTCGGGTTTCTTCTATCTGTTCCGTTGAGCCTGGGACAAAGATGCTGCAGGCGGTCGGTCGGGAAGAGATGCAGTGGATCCAAGAGTGGATCGGAGATGTTGAAGACCTGTAAGCAGAGGGGACAGTGTTCACAGTCACTAGCCAGTGACCAGCGTGGCACCAGGTGGGTACCAGGCGATGTCGGGCGCAAACAGGTGATGAGGGGTAGCTTGTCTCCGCAGCCACGTGGTCCCTGAAGGTCGACGACGTCCAGGAGTCGGCTCACGAGCTGTCCCACGCAGGCTCTCGCTGTCGGCGACTTGATCGAAGCAAACAAGCCTTGGCAAAAGCAATTGCAGGAGGATTCGGAAATCAGCTGTTGGTTCTGACCAGCAAGGTCAGAGGGATTGCTCCTTTGGAGGGGAGCAAGGGCCAGTCTGGAGCAACCAGACCAGCGGTGTTTGTCGTAGATTTCGTCGCCAAGATGGCCACTAGCCAGCGGGCCAGCAACCGGTTAGGCGCGTCGAGTGGCAAAATGCAGAAGGGCCCCACGCAGATCGTGGAGATGCTGGAGGGCTCACCTTTGGTGCAGATGCTGCTCGAGGGTTGGGCTTCTCAGGACCCAAAGCACAACTTAGAGGGAGCCTCGGTTGTTGCACTGGTCAGCTTGTCGTAGTCGTTCCAAGATGGCTGGCTCCACGTGTCTCGGTGCCTCCACGGGTCTCCTCTTTGCAGGGACTGTGGATCGGGCGGTGAGAGGTCTGGAGGTCCAGGTCTTGTCAGTCTCTGGGCTCGGGCTCCGGCGGGAGGCGGCGGCAAAGCAGACGGTGATTCGCTGGATGGTGCTTGCGTTAGCAAGGTGGTCACTCCCTGACCACAGGGGAGATTTTCTTCAGTCTTCTGTGCAGCAGAATGTCGAAGTTCCCGTCTTCTTCTTAGTTTCAAGTTGATTCCAGGACGTCTGAAGTCTTAGGACACAGCTCCTACCTTTATTCGGATTCTAGGGGCCGGACTACCTGCTAGGTCCCTCCCTATGGGTGGGACCAGGAAGGGGGGTGGTTACACCCCCAATCCTTTGTCCAGCTCGCCCCAGGCCCGGGACTGGTGTGCCCCAGGACCGGTTTGAACTGGCATATGCACCGAGGCTCCTTGTGAGCCACAGGCATGTCTGGTTTCTTTCAAGCCCTACCTGACCAATACACAAAATCCTGTCTGGGGTGGTGCACGCACCTCCCCTGGCAGGAAACCCTTTGTCCACACCTCCCAAGCTGGAAGGACTCCCAGCAGCAGGAGGGCAGACTTGTGTCTGTGGTGGCAGCATCCATTTTGTGGAGCTGAGGCTATGTCTGATTTTACCCGGGTTTCAGGTACTGTACATGTCGTGTCCCTCTAGAAGGGTGGAATGCTAACCCCGTCGCCAGAATTGGCGAGGGGTTAGTATTCCAATTCGTATGACACCTTACTCGACATGTTTTGATAAAGCCAAACCAAAGATAGCATTTAACCGCGAGGTTCATAATGCACTTAAGAGTATATGGTATGACGATATCTGGAAACAGTAGAAGGAAGTTGTTCCGACCACTGCAGACAGGCTCAGCTCATGCCAGAGCACCATCTCACATGGAACCAAGCACTCTGCCTTCAGGATTGTTAAGGCCTGCCATAGGAGTGACTTATAGGTTACCAGGTGTCCCATTTAAGTTTAGGTATAGGTATACTACACCTAAGTAAGAGGTGATTACACCAACTTACCCCAGCTGAGTGATCAGCCAGTTGTGTCAGATTGTTAGGCCAAGCCTGGGGTGGCATAATACATGCTTCAGCCCCTGGCAGGCCTTGGATACACCAATGCCCTGGGTACCTAGTGTACACTGGTACAGGGGCTGACAGGGTGATCCAACCAATTGGGTATGTACCTAGGGTACATGGAGTCCATTTTACAGAGAGAGCAGATAGCCTGAGAGCCTGAATGGCAGGATCTCAGGCCAACTAAGTCGAAAAACCAGCTAGACACTAGGCAAAAATTTGGGGGTAACCATAGTCAGATATCCACCTTCCTACACAACCCCCCCCCCAAACGAAGGGAGATAAGGCTGACCTTGACCAGGTAAGCCTATATTGCCCAAGTGGCCATATAAGGAGGAACCAGCACTGGCATGGTTACCCCCTGTCTCATGGTCCACTAAGCAATCCCTCACCCTAAGGGTATCAGAGGGTCTCCACCATAGGGAATCTCTACCTGTGGTGTGTCTTGGCAAAGTAAAAGGCTGGTGTTGAGATGGAGTACTGAAGTGAGTGTCCTCAAAGTGAGGCCTCAGCTTCCTCCAATCATCCTCCACCATGGATGCCTTTCTTCCTTTAACTGAGTTGCACTGTGCTCTCAGGGTCAGCCTCTGGCTACCTAAAGCTGGAGGCTGGGTCCCTTTTGTGGGCTTACTGGAGGGACAGGTCAGGTTTGGGGCCCTAAGGTCCCATGTTTGCCTGTGCCCAACAGAATCCCCCTGGGGGAGGTCCCTAACTACCTGTAAAGGAGATCCCTCAGGAATGTTTTTACCCATCACCTGACTAGGGCTACTAGCCAGGCAATCCTCATTCTTTTGATGGGGGGGTTCTTGTGGACAGGGGCCCTCTGGGGGTCCACTGGCCTCCCTGACCTCTGCAGCCCTGGGCTGACTGAGGCAGGGTAGAGAGAGGCAGGCTACCTGCACCAGACTGGATCCCACCTTGGAAGGGGCCACTGACATCAGAGGCTCTGCCAGGCCAGGCCTGGCTACCTCTGGGGCAGTTCCTTCACAAGGGGTGAGGTCAGATCCCTGAGGAGGCTGACCTTTTCCTAATGTCTGGGGAGAGGGAGACTTTTCTTCCTCCCCACTACTCTCAGTTTGTGTGGAGTGATCCATTGTTTCAGGCTTCACTACACCTATGTCAGTCTGAGTATAGGCTGAGACCATTACAGCCTTGCCAACCTTTTCAGGGGGGCACTCAGTTTGTGTTTGAGCTGTGACTGTCACAGCTCTGCCAGTCCCTACAGGGAAGTCTGTCTGTGCCTGGGCTGTGGCTACCACTGCCCTTCCAACCTTTTCAGGGAGGAAATCTATTTGGACAGGGGTTGTGAATGGCACAACCCCCCTACCCTTTTGTGAAAGGCCTACCATTTTAAAATGGGTGTCTTGTTCAACTCCAGCCCAAGCTGAGAGTTCTAAGTCATTCCCCAGTAAGCAGTCTACAGGCAAGGTTGGGGACACTGCTACCCTTTTAGGGCCAGTGACCCCTCCCCAGCTGAGACATACCTCTGCCATGGGATGACTGTTCTGTTTGCCATCAATGTTAGTCACCTGGTAGGAGAAACCGGGCAAAAGCTGCTCAGAGGGAACTAGCCAATGGGCCACCATTGTGATGCTAGCTCCAGTGTCTCTGTAGGCCTCAGCTTTTGTACCATTGATGTAGGGCTCCTGTCTGTACCTACCCAAAGTGTTGGGACAGGCAGTGAAGTTGGCAAATCCCATGCCACCATCACAGACAAGAGTGGTTGCTGTAGGGGAATTGGCTAAGCCAGGGTCCCCCTGTGTTCCCCAAGTAAACCCACCCAGATTTCTGGGGGCACTCCCACCACCTGGGGGATTACTGCTGACAGTAATAGGTGGTGTGACAGGAGTAATTGGAGGAACAGTTTTGTTTTTAGCCCTTGGGCAACCGCTGTCAGTTTTCCAATGCCCAGGAGTTTTACACTCATGGCAGTAGGGCTTTTTAGCTGTGGTAGAGGAGGGAGCTTGGGACCCACCACCCTGTGTGGAGTTTTGGGGCCCTGAGGAAGGTTTCTCTTTTTCTTTATCCCCACCCTTCTCTTGAGGCTTGGTGGTATCTTTCTTTTGGTCACCACCCTGGTTTTTAGGCCTGATCCTGGTCCTGACCCATTTATCTGCCCTCTTTCCCAATTCTTGGGGAGAGGTCAAATCTGAGTCTACCAGGTGTTGATGGAGAAGCTGGTTTTGACAATTACTTAAAATCTGCTCTCTCATCATCAAATTGTACAATCCTGTATAATCAGACACCTTACTTCCCAGCAACCAACCCTCCAAAGCCTTAGTGGCACATTCCACATATTCAGACCAGTCCTGAGTCTGTGTCTTCTGGGTGTCTCTGAACATTAACCTGTACTGTTCAGTGGTTAAGCCTAACCCATCAACTAGGACACTCTTCAGGACTCTGTAATTTCTGACATCCTCTTCTCTAACAGTGAGGAGTCTATCTCTGCCTCTCCCCTCAAAGGAGAGCCATAAGATTGCTGCCCACTGGTCTTCAGGAACCTGCTGCACTTTGCAGGCTCTCTCAAGAGCAGTCATCCATTTGTGGATGTCATCCCCACTTTTGTAGGGGGGCACAATCTTGGACAGGTTCCTATTGTCAAAGACCCTATCTTTGTCCCTAGGGACATTGCTGCCACCAGTGGGTATAGACCCACTCTCTCTATGCTGCCTAGCCTTGCTCAGTTTTTCTTCCATCAGGGCTACTTCTAGCTCCTGCTTCCTGATCCTCAGCTGGGCTTCCTGCATTCTGGCCTCATGTTCCCTCCTCTGAGGGGTGGTCAGTCTCCTTCTGGAGTGACCTTGAGAGCCTCTAGAGCCATGGGAAGCATTGGAGTCACCTGAGCGATTCCTTTGCCTTCCAAGCCCTGTGTTAAGTCCACTGGGGAGATCCAATGGGGTGAACCCACTGTCAGTCCCCAATAGCCTTAGTTTAGCTGGGCCAAGTATAACACTTGGCACTGGGCTAGTTCTCCCTTCATCCCCACTCACATCTGTATCCCCATCACTTTCTTCCTCTGTGGTAGGCATCCCATCTAAGGGGTGACTATTGGGAAGGGGTACTTCAGTGGCATCTTCAGAAGGGGGGCCTCCTGTTCCTGTCCCTAAGGGGGCTAACTGGGAAGCTTTCTTGAGTGCTCTCTGATTCTCATCATTCTGTAAGAGCTCTCTGAGCTCAGCAGAGTTTGGGTTCTTGGGCTGTTTAAGGCCTCTAAGAGTTGCCAAATGCCTGAGCTCATTCTGATTAAGGGTAGCAAAGCTGGATGGTGCCCTCTGGGGGTCACTCTCAACAGAGATGGGTACAGTGGACCCCTCTGCCCCGGCCATTGCTCTTAAGTGTGGGTGGATGTGTTGCAATCTACCTACACTTGGGTTTACCTACTAAACCTATCTAGTAGTTGTAGTCAGGGTGTGCTACTCCCTTTGCTCTACAACAACTAAGTTCAGTAGAACTTAAGTATATCTAATCTTGTTTTATATGTACCTACAGGTACCTATGTGATCTTTCAATTGGTAACCAAGAGATTACAATGGTAAAACACAGCAAGCTCAAATCCAACCGCTGCTCACCAATGTGAGAAGTTGGCCTGGTATATGCTGTTCACTAGTTCTAGTGACCACCTTGTACCATGCCAAGCAACCCTTATGGTGTGGTTGTAAGTCAACCTTTTTGGACTAGCTGCCCTAGTGGTAGCGTAGGCTAAGCAGTCTTTGAGGCTAAACTCGTGAAGCGTGTTAAGCAAGCTGTTTTACCAATAGTAACCCCCTTTTATACCAATGAAAGGACACCACACAGATATATATTCAAAATATATATGTATTTATTTCTCAAAGTAACCCCTAGTCTCTTTATGAGCACAGGAGCACAAATCGTCAAACAAGATTATCACAGAATACACAGAAGTTGCACTTTATATGGATAGGCCCTGGTGGCCACTCGAACCATATACTAAAATAGTGGTATAAGTACCACGAGCAGGAAAGGGAAAAGGCCTAGGGCCTCTAGAATCGCTGGGCCTACAAGGAGCTAACGTCAGTTAGTGACCAGGAGGTCCACGGGTGGCGTGTGCAGAGCAAATAGTCACCCGCGTGCTCCCATAGGTTTCAATGGGTGCGTAAAAAGTACAAAGTTACTGCAAAAGGAATCTTCCGGATGACCTAGGAACTTAAGATTTGGAACACAGGCACTAGAGATGTAATACTACACTTGGGCACCGGAGTACCAGCTTTACCTCACCCACAGGAAGCGGGTGCATAGGCCTCAAAGTGCGTCGGGTTTCTTCTATCTGTTCCGTTGAGCCTGGGACAAAGATGCTGCAGGCGGTCGGTCGGGAAGAGATGCAGTGGATCCAAGAGTGGATCGGAGATGTTGAAGACCTGTAAGCAGAGGGGACAGTGTTCACAGTCACTAGCCAGTGACCAGCGTGGCACCAGGTGGGTACCAGGCGATGTCGGGCGCAAACAGGTGATGAGGGGTAGCTTGTCTCCGCAGCCACGTGGTCTCTGAAGGTCGACGACGTCCAGGAGTCGGCTCACGAGCTGTCCCACGCAGGCTCTCGCTGTCGGCGGTGTCGGCGACTTGATCGAAGCAAACAAGCCTTGGCAAAAGCAATTGCAGGAGGATTCGGAAATCAGCTGTTGGTTCTGACCAGCAAGGTCAGAGGGATTGCTCCTTTGGAGGGGAGCAAGGGCCAGTCTGGAGCAACCAGACCAGCGGTGTTTGTCGTAGATTTCGTCGCCAAGATGGCCACTAGCCAGCGGGCCAGCAACCGGTTAGGCGCGTCGAGTGGCAAAATGCAGAAGGGCCCCACGCAGATCGTGGAGATGCTGGAGGGCTCACCTTTGGTGCAGATGCTGCTCGAGGGTTGGGCTTCTCAGGACCCAAAGCACAACTTAGAGGGAGCCTCGGTTGTTGCACTGGTCAGCTTGTCGTAGTCGTTCCAAGATGGCTGGCTCCACGTGTCTCGGTGCCTCCACGGGTCTCCTCTTTGCAGGGACTGTGGATCGGGCGGTGAGAGGTCTGGAGGTCCAGGTCTTGTCAGTCTCTGGGCTCGGGCTCCGGCGGGAGGCGGCGGCAAAGCAGACGGTGATTCGCTGGATGGTGCTTGCGTTAGCAAGGTGGTCACTCCCTGACCACAGGGGAGATTTTCTTCAGTCTTCTGTGCAGCAGAATGTCGAAGTTCCCGTCTTCTTCTTAGTTTCAAGTTGATTCCAGGACGTCTGAAGTCTTAGGACACAGCTCCTACCTTTATTCGGATTCTAGGGGCCGGACTACCTGCTAGGTCCCTCCCTATGGGTGGGACCAGGAAGGGGGGTGGTTACACCCCCAATCCTTTGTCCAGCTCGCCCCAGGCCCGGGACTGGTGTGCCCCAGGACCGGTTTGAACTGGCATATGCACCGAGGCTCCTTGTGAGCCACAGGCATGTCTGGTTTCTTTCAAGCCCTACCTGACCAATACACAAAATCCTGTCTGGGGTGGTGCACGCACCTCCCCTGGCAGGAAACCCTTTGTCCACACCTCCCAAGCTGGAAGGACTCCCAGCAGCAGGAGGGCAGACTTGTGTCTGTGGTGGCAGCATCCATTTTGTGGAGCTGAGGCTATGTCTGATTTTACCCGGGTTTCAGGTACTGTACATGTCGTGTCCCTCTAGAAGGGTGGAATGCTAACCCCGTCGCCAGAATTGGCGAGGGGTTAGTATTCCAATTCGTATGACACCTTACTCGACATGTTTTGATAAAGCCAAACCAAAGATAGCATTTAACCGCGAGGTTCATAATGCACTTAAGAGTATATGGTATGACGATATCTGGAAACAGTAGAAGGAAGTTGTTCCGACCACTGCAGACAGGCTCAGCTCATGCCAGAGCACCATCTCACATGGAACCAAGCACTCTGCCTTCAGGATTGTTAAGGCCTGCCATAGGAGTGACTTATAGGTTACCAGGTGTCCCATTTAAGTTTAGGTATAGGTATACTACACCTAAGTAAGAGGTGATTACACCAACTTACCCCAGCTGAGTGATCAGCCAGTTGTGTCAGATTGTTAGGCCAAGCCTGGGGTGGCATAATACATGCTTCAGCCCCTGGCAGGCCTTGGATACACCAATGCCCTGGGTACCTAGTGTACACTGGTACAGGGGCTGACAGGGTGATCCAACCAATTGGGTATGTACCTAGGGTACATGGAGTCCATTTTACAGAGAGAGCAGATAGCCTGAGAGCCTGAATGGCAGGATCTCAGGCCAACTAAGTCGAAAAACCAGCTAGACACTAGGCAAAAATTTGAGGGTAACCATAGTCAGATATCCACCTTCCTACAGTCTGCCTGTAAAGAACAAACTTTACAGACAACCTGACCACGTCAGGGACTGTATAAAGGCTGAGGTACATAAAATGCTGGAATTAGGTGCCATTGAACCCTCAGAGAGCCCCTGGGCTAGCCCAGTGGTTCTGGTCCCCAAACCTCACACCAAAGATGGCAAGAGAGAGATGAGGTTCTGTGTGGATTACAGAGGACTCAATGCTGTCACCAGGACAGATGCACACCCTATTCCAAGGGCAGATGAGCTCATAGACAAACTAGCTTCTGCAACGTTTTTGAGCACATTTGACTTAACAGCTGGCTATTGGCAAATCAGATTAGCTGAGGAGTCTAAGGCCAAAACAGCATTCTCAACCCCAGGTGGGCACTACCAGTTTGTGGTGATGCCCTTTGGTCTGAAGAATGCACCTGCCACCTTCCAAAGGCTGGTGAACCAAGTCCTTACTGGGTTGGATGACTTTTGCGCAGCATATCTTGATGACATTGCTGTCTTTAGTTCCACCTGGGAGGATCACCTGATCCACCTGAAGAAGGCTCTTGAGGCTCTGCAAAGGGCAGGCCTCACTATCAAGGCTACTAAGTGCCAGATAGGGCAGAGTAAGGTTGTGTATTTGGGCCACCTTGTAGGTGGGGGCCAAGTTCAACCACTGGAGAGTAAGATACAGTCCATCAAGGATTGGTCCCCTCCAACCACCCAGACTCAAGTTCGAGCTTTCTTGGGCTTGACTGGGTATTACAGGAAGTTTGTTAAGAACTATGGGTCCATTGTGACTCCTCTTAATGAACTGACATCCAAGAAGATGCCCAAAAAGGTTCAGTGGACAGTAAGCTGTCAAAAGGCATTTGATGACCTGAAGGAGGCCATGTGCTCTGCACCTATCCTGAAAAGTCCTGACTACTCCAAAGAGTTTATTGTCCAAACAGATGCTTCTGAGTTGGGTGTGGGAGCTGTGCTGTCACAACTTAATGTAGATGGTCAAGACCAACCCATTGCTTTTATTAGCAGAAGGTTGACCCCCAGAGAGAAGAATTGGTCAGCTATTGAGAGGGAGGCCTTTGCTGTGGTGTGGGCCCTGAAGAAGCTGAGGCCATACTTGTTTGGCACTCACTTCAAGATTCAGACCGACCATAAGCCCCTCTTGTGGCTAAATCAGATGAAGGGTGAAAACCCCAAACTGCTTAGGTGGTCCATTTCCCTACAGGGGATGGACTTTACAGTGGAGCACCGGCCAGGTACTGACCATGGGAATGCAGATGGTCTCTCCAGGTACTTCCACTTAGGACATGAAGACGAGACTGGTCAAGGCTAGTTTAATGTCCCAGCGTTTTGGGGGGGGGGGTTGTGTAGGAGAGTAGGGTCTGCTATCCTATGGTCACCCCAAATTTTTGCTTTTTGCTTCACTGGTTTTTGACATATTGAGGCTGTGGGCCTGCCAATCAGACCCCCAGCCTGCTGTTCTCTCTACTAAATTAAAACTATGCACCCTAGGTGCATAACCAATTGGAAGTGGATCACCCTGTCAGCCCCTGTACCAGTGTACACTAGGTACCCAGGGCATTGGTGTACCCAAGGCCTGCCAAGGGCTGCAGCATGTATTATGCCACCCCAGGCTTGGCCTAACAATCTGACACAACTGGCTGATCACTCAGCTGGGGTAAGTTGGTGTAATCACCTCTTACTTAGGTGTAGTATACCTATACCTAACCTTAAATGGGACACCTGGTAACCTATAAGTCACTCCTATGGCAGGCCTTAACAATCCTGAAGGCAGAGTGCTTGGTTCCATGTGAGATGGTGCTCTGGCATGAGCTGAGCCTGTCTGCAGTGGTTGGAACAACTTCCTTCTACTGTTTCCAGATATCGTCATACCATATACTCTTAAGTGCATTATGAACCTCGCGGTTAAATGCTATCTTTGGTTTGGCTTTATCAAAACATGTCGAGTAAGGTGTCATACGAATTGGAATACTAACCCCTCGCCAATTCTGGCGACGGGGTTAGCATTCCACCCTTCTAGAGGGACACGACATGTACAGTACCTGAAACCCGGGTAAAATCAGACATAGCCTCAGCTCCACAAAATGGATGCTGCCACCACAGACACAAGTCTGCCCTCCTGCTGCTGGGAGTCCTTCCAGCTTGGGAGGTGTGGACAAAGGGTTTCCTGCCAGGGGAGGTGCGTGCACCACCCCAGACAGGATTTTGTGTATTGGTCAGGTAGGGCTTGAAAGAAACCAGACATGCCTGTGGCTCACAAGGAGCCTCGGTGCATATGCCAGTTCAAACCGGTCCTGGGGCACACCAGTCCCGGGCCTGGGGCGAGCTGGACAAAGGATTGGGGGTGTAACCACCCCCCTTCCTGGTCCCACCCATAGGGAGGGACCTAGCAGGTAGTCCGGCCCCTAGAATCCGCTTAAAGGTAGGAGCTGTGTCCTAAGACTTCAGACATCCTGGAATCAACTTGAAACTAAGAAGAAGACGGGAACTTCGACATTCTGCTGCACAGAAGACTGAAGAAAATCTCCCCTGTGGTCAGGGAGTGACCACCTTGCTAACGCAAGCACCATCCAGCGCATCAACGTCTGCTTTGCCGCCGCCTCCCGCCGGAGCCCGAGCCCAGAGACTGACAAGACCTGGACCTCCAGACCTCTCACCGCCCGATCCACAGTCCCTGAAAAGAGGAGACCCGTGGAGGCACCGAGACACGTGGAGCCAGCCATCTTGGAACGACTACGACAAGCTGACAAGTGCAACAACCGAGGCTCCCTCCAAGTTGTGCTTTGGGTCCTGAGAAGCCCAACCCTCGAGCAGCATCTGCACCAAAGGTGAGCCCTCCAGCATCTCCACGATCTGCGTGGGGCCCTTCTGCATTTTGCCACTCGACGCGCCTAACCGGTTGCTGGCCCGCTGGCTAGTGGCCATCTTGGCGACGAAATCTACGAAAAACACCACTGGTCTGGTTGCTCCAGACTGGCCCTTGCTCCCCTCCAAAGGAGCAATCCCTCTGACCTTGCTGGTCAGAATCAACAGCTGATTTCCGAATCCTCCTGCAATTGCTTTTGCCAAGGCTTGTTTGCTTTGATCAAGTCGCCGACACCGCCGACAGCGAGAGCCTGCGTGGGACAGCTCGTGAGCCGACTCCTGGACGTCGTCGACCTTCAGGGACCACGTGGCTGCGGAGACAAGCTACCCCTCATCACCTGTTTGCACCCGACATCGCCTGGTACCCACCTGGTGCCACGCTGGTCACTGGCTAGTGACTGTGAACACTGTCCCCTCTGCTTACAGGTCTTCAACATCTCCGATCCACTCTTGGATCCACTGCATCTCTCCCGGACCGACCGCCTGCAGCATCTTTGTCTTCAAGCTCCACGGAACAGATAGAAGAAACCCGACGCACTTTGAGGCCTATGCACCCGCTTCCTGTGGGTGAGGTAAAGCTGGTACTCCGGTGCCCATGTGTAGTAATACATCTCTAGTGCCTGTGTTCCAAATCTTAAGTTCCTAGTCAACCCGGAAGATCTCCTTTGCAGTAACTTTGTACTTTTTACGCACCCATTGAAACCTATGGGAGCACGCGTGTGACTATTTGCTCTGCACACGCCACCCGTGGACCTCCTGGTCACTAACTGACGTTAGCTCCTTGTAGGCCCAGCGATTCTAGAGGCCCTAGGCCTTTTCCCTTTTCTGTTCGTGGTACTTATACCACTATTTTAGTATATGGTTTGAGTGGCCACCAGGGCCTATCCATATAACGTGCAACTTCTGTGTATTCTGTGATAATCTTGTTTGACGATTTGTGCTCCTGTGCTCATAAAGAGACTAGGGGTTACTTTGAGAAATAAATACATATATATTTTGAATATATATCTGTGTGGTGTCCTTTCATTGGTATAAAGGGGGGTTGCATTTGGTAAAACAGCTGGCTTAACACGCTTCACGAGTTTAGCCTCAAAGACTGCTTAGCCTACGCTACCACTAGGGCAGCTAGTCTGAAAAGGTTGACTTACAACCACACCATAAGGGTTGCTTGGCATGGTACAAGGTGATCACTTTAACTAGTGAGCATCATATACCAGGCCAACTTCTCACACCATGTCTGAACTGGGGTAGCAGAGTGGGCTAAAGAACGGTTGTGGATTAAACCCAGATCAGTTGACTGGAGGTGAGTGCTTGCAATGTTCAACATTCCGTCCATCATTTCCTTTGGTTTTGCTTTGTTTGCCATAAGTTGGCAGGGTATGCTCAGACGTGAGTCCCTTGCTCACTTTGCCACTGGATTCAAGCAAGCCTTGCTGAAGACGGCTGAAATGCCAGAAAACGGTCCTAGGAAGCTTGTTCCCGGTCTAGGGAAGACATGGCTTGGCAGTTCAGGCTGGACTGTTCCCATGAGGCACAGGGTCAGACTGATTTGCATATGGCCATGTCTGAACTGGGGTGGCAGAGTGGGCTAAAGAACGGTGGTGGATTAAACCCAGATCAGTTGACGGGGGGTGAGTGCTTGCAATGTTCAACACTCCGTCCATCATTTCCTTTGGTTTTGCTTTGTTCGCCATAAGTTGGCAGGGTATGCTCAGACGTGAGTCCCTTGCTCACTTTGCCACTGGATTCAAGCAAGCCTGGCTGAAGACGGCTGAAATGCCAGAAAACGGTCCTAGGAAGCTTGTTTCCGATCCAGGGAAGACATGGCTTGGCAGTTCGGGCTGGACTGTTCCCTTGAGGCACAGGGTCAGACTGATTTGCATATGGCCATGTCTGAACTGGGGTGGCAGAGTGGGCTAAAGAACGGTTGTGGGTTAAACCCAGATCAGTTGACTGGGGGTGAGTGCTTGCAATGTTCAACACTCCGTCCGTCATTTCCTTTGGATTTGCTTTGTTCGCCATAAGTTGGCAGGGTATGCTCAGACGTGAGTCCCTTGCTCACTTTGCCACTGGATTCAAGCAAGCCTGGCTGAAGATGGCTGAAATGCCAGAAACCGGTCCTAGGAAGCTTGTTTCCGGTCCAGGGAAGACATGGCTTGGCAGTTCGGGCTGGACTGTTCCCATGAGGCACAGGGTCAGACTGATGTGCATATGGCCATGTCTGAACTGGGGTGGCAGAGTGGGCTAAAGAACGGTGGTGGATTAAACCCAGATCAGTTGACTGGGGGTGAGTGCTTGCAATGTTCAACACTCCGTCCATCATTTCCTTTGGATTTGCTTTGTTCGCCATAAGTTGGCAGGGTATGCTCAGACGTGAGTCCCTTGCTCACTTTGCCTCTGGATTCAAGCAAGCCTGGCTGAAGACGGCTGAAATGCCAGAAACAGGTCCTAGGAAGCTTGTTTCCGGTCCAGGGAAGACATGGCTTGGCAGTTTGGGCTGGACCGTTCCCATGAGGCACAGGGTCAGACTGATTTGCATATGGCCATGTCTGAACTGGGGTGGCAGAGTGGGCTAAAGAACGGTGGTGGATTAAACCCAGATCAGTTGACAGGGGGTGAGTGCTTGCAATGTTCAACACTCCGTCCATCATTTCCTTTGGTTTTGCTTTGTTCGCCATAAGTTGGCAGTGTATGCTCAGACGTGAGTCCCTTGCTCACGTTGCCACTGGATTCAAGCAAGCCTGGCTGAAGACGGCTGAAATGCCAGAAAACGGTCCTAGGAATCTTGTTTCCGGTCCAGGGAAGACATGGCTTGGCAGTTCAGGCTGGACTGTTCCCATGAGGCACAGGGTCAGACTGATTTGCATATGGCCATGTCTGAACTGGGGTGGCAGAGTGGGCTAAGGAACGGTGGTGGATTAAACCCAGATCAGTTGACTGGGGGTGAGTGCTTGCAATGTTCAACACTCCGTCCATCATTTCCTTTGGTTTTGCTTTGTTCGCCATAAGTTGGCAGGGTATGCTCAGACGTGAGTTCCTTGCTCACTTTGCCACTGGATTCAAGCAAGCCTGGCTGAAGACGGCTGAAATGCCAGAAAACGGTCCTAGGAGGCTTGTTTCCGGTCCAGGGAAGACATGACTTGGCAGTTCGGGCTGGACTGTTCCCTTGAGGCACAGGGTCAGACTGATTTGCATATGGCTATGTCTGAACTGGGATGGCAGAGTGGGCTAAAGAACGGTGGTGGATTAAACCCAGATCAGTTGACTGGAGGTGAGTGCTTGCAATGTTTAACACCCCATCCATCATTTCCTTTGGATTTGCTTTGTTCGCCATAAGTTGGCAGGGTATGCTCAGACGTGAGTCCCTTGCTCACTTTGCCACTGGATTCAAGCAAGCCTGGCTGAAGACGGCTGAAATGCCAGAAACAGGTCCTAGGAAGCTTGTTTCCGGTCCAGGGAAGACATGGCTTGGCAGTTTGGGCTGGACCGTTCCCATGAGGCACAGGGTCAGACTGATTTGCATATGGCCATGTCTGAACTGGGGTGGCAGAGTGGGCTAAAGAACGGTGGTGGATTAAACCCAGATCAGTTGACTGGGGGTGAGTGCTTGCAATGTTCAACACTCCGTCTATCATTTCCTTTGGTTTTGCTTTGTTCGCCATAAGTTGGCAGGGTATGCTCAGACGTGAGTCCCTTGCTCACTTTGCCACTGGATTCAAGCAAGCCTGGCTGAAGACGGCTGAAATGCCAGAAACCGGTCCTAGGAAGCTTGTTTCCGGTCCAGGGAAGACATGGCTTGACAGTTCGGGCTGGACTGTTCCCATGAGGCACAGGGTCAGACTGATTTGCATGTGGCCATGTCTGAACTGGGGTAGCAGAGTGGGCTAAAGAACGGTTGTGGATTAAACCCAGATCAGTTGACTGGGGGTGAGTGCTTGCAATGTTCAACATTCCGTCCATCATTTCCTTTGGTTTTGCTTTGTTTGCCATAAGTTGGCAGGGTATGCTCAGACGTGAGTCCCTTGCTCACTTTGCCACTGGATTCAAGCAAGCCTTGCTGAAGACGGCTGAAATGCCAGAAAACGGTCCTAGGAAGCTTGTTCCCGGTCTAGGGAAGACATGGCTTGGCAGTTCAGGCTGGACTGTTCCCATGAGGCACAGGGTCAGACTGATTTGCATATGGCCATGTCTGAACTGGGGTGGCAGAGTGGGCTAAAGAACGGTGGTGGATTAAACCCAGATCAGTTGACTGGGGGTGAGTGCTTGCAATGTTCAACACTCCGTCCGTCATTTCCTTTGGATTTGCTTTGTTCGCCATAAGTTGGCAGGGTATGCTCAGACGTGAGTCCCTTGCTCACTTTGCCACTGGATTCAAGCAAGCCTTGCTGAAGACGGCTGAAATGCCAGAAAACGGTCCTAGGAAGCTTGTTCCCGGTCTAGGGAAGACATGGCTTGGCAGTTCAGGCTGGACTGTTCCCATGAGGCACAGGGTCAGACTGATTTGCATATGGCCATGTCTGAACTGGGGTGGCAGAGTGGGCTAAAGAACGGTTGTGGGTTAAACCCAGATCAGTTGACTGGGGGTGAGTGCTTGCAATGTTCAACACTCCGTCCGTCATTTCCTTTGGATTTGCTTTGTTCGCCATAAGTTGGCAGGGTATGCTCAGACGTGAGTCCCTTGCTCACTTTGCCACTGGATTCAAGCAAGCCTGGCTGAAGATGGCTGAAATGCCAGAAACCGGTCCTAGGAAGCTTGTTTCCGGTCCAGGGAAGACATGGCTTGGCAGTTCGGGCTGGACTGTTCCCATGAGGCACAGGGTCAGACTGATGTGCATATGGCCATGTCTGAACTGGGGTGGCAGAGTGGGCTAAAGAACGGTGGTGGATTAAACCCAGATCAGTTGACTGGGGGTGAGTGCTTGCAATGTTCAACACTCCGTCCATCATTTCCTTTGGATTTGCTTTGTTCGCCATAAGTTGGCAGGGTATGCTCAGACGTGAGTCCCTTGCTCACTTTGCCTCTGGATTCAAGCAAGCCTGGCTGAAGACGGCTGAAATGCCAGAAACAGGTCCAAGGAAGCTTGTTTCCGGTCCAGGGAAGACATGGCTTGGCAGTTTGGGCTGGACCGTTCCCATGAGGCACAGGGTCAGACTGATTTGCATATGGCCATGTCTGAACTGGGGTGGCAGAGTGGGCTAAAGAACGGTGGTGGATTAAACCCAGATCAGTTGACAGGGGGTGAGTGCTTGCAATGTTCAACACTCCGTCCATCATTTCCTTTGGTTTTGCTTTGTTCGCCATAAGTTGGCAGTGTATGCTCAGACGTGAGTCCCTTGCTCACGTTGCCACTGGATTCAAGCAAGCCTGGCTGAAGACGGCTGAAATGCCAGAAAACGGTCCTAGGAATCTTGTTTCCGGTCCAGGGAAGACATGGCTTGGCAGTTCAGGCTGGACTGTTCCCATGAGGCACAGGGTCAGACTGATTTGCATATGGCCATGTCTGAACTGGGGTGGCAGAGTGGGCTAAGGAACGGTGGTGGATTAAACCCAGATCAGTTGACTGGGGGTGAGTGCTTGCAATGTTCAACACTCCGTCCATCATTTCCTTTGGTTTTGCTTTGTTCGCCATAAGTTGGCAGGGTATGCTCAGACGTGAGTTCCTTGCTCACTTTGCCAGTGGATTCAAGCAAGCCTGGCTGAAGACGGCTGAAATGCCAGAAAACGGTCCTAGGAGGCTTGTTTCCGGTCCAGGGAAGACATGACTTGGCAGTTCGGGCTGGACTGTTCCCTTGAGGCACAGGGTCAGACTGATTTGCATATGGCTATGTCTGAACTGGGATGGCAGAGTGGGCTAAAGAACGGTGGTGGATTAAACCCAGATCAGTTGACTGGAGGTGAGTGCTTGCAATGTTTAACACCCCATCCATCATTTCCTTTGGATTTGCTTTGTTCGCCATAAGTTGGCAGGGTATGCTCAGACGTGAGTCCCTTGCTCACTTTGCCACTGGATTCTAGCAAGCCTGGCTGAAGACGGCTGAAATGCCAGAAACAGGTCCTAGGAAGCTTGTTTCCGGTCCAGGGAAGACATGGCTTGGCAGTTTGGGCTGGACCGTTCCCATGAGGCACAGGGTCAGACTGATTTGCATATGGCCATGTCTGAACTGGGGTGGCAGAGTGGGCTAAAGAACGGTGGTGGATTAAACCCAGATCAGTTGACTGGGGGTGAGTGCTTGCAATGTTAAACATTCCGTCCATCATTTCCTTTGGTTGTGCTTTGTTTGCCATAAGTTGGCAGGGTATGCTCCCACGTGAGTCCCTTGCTCACTTTGCCACTGGATTCAAGCAAGCCTTGCTGAAGACGGCTGAAATGCCATAAACCGGTCCTAGGAAGCTTGTTCCCGGTCTAGGGAAGACATGGCTTGGCAGTTCAGGCTGGACTGTTCCCATGAGGCACAGGGTCAGACTGATTTGCATATGGCCATGTCTGAACTGGGGTGACAGAGTGGGCTAAAGAACGGTGGTGGATTAAACCCAGATCAGTTGACTGGGGGTGAGTGCTTGCAATGTTCAACACTCCGTCCATCATTTCCTTTGGTTTTGCTTTGTTCGCCATACGTTGGCAGGGTATGCTCCGACGTGAGTCCCTTGCTCACTTTGCCACTGGATTCAAGCAAGCCTGGCTGAGGACAGCTGAAATGCCAGAAACCAGTCCTAGGAAGCTGGTTTCCGGTCCAGGGAAGACATGGCTTGGCAGTTCGGGCTGGACTGTTCCCATGAGGCACAGGGTCAGACTGATTTGCATATGGCCATGTCTGAACTGGGGTAGCAGAGTGGGCTAAAGAACGGTTGTGGATTAAACCCAGATCAGTTGACTGGGGGTGAGTGCTTGCAATGTTCAACACTCCGTCCATCATTTCCTTTGGTTTCGCTTTGTTCGCCATAAGATGGCAGGGTATGCTCAGACGTGAGTCCCTTGCTCACTTTGCCACTGGATTCAAGCAAGCCTGGCTGAAGACGGCTGAAATGCCAGAAAACGGTCCTAGAAAGCTTGTTTCCGATCCAGGGAAGACATGGCTTGGCAGTTCGGGCTGGACTGTTCCCTTGAGGCACAGGGTCAGACTGATTTGCATATGGCCATGTCTGAACTGGGGTGGCAGAGTGGGCTAAAGAACGGTTGTGGGTTAAACCCAGATCAGTTGACTGGGGGTGAGTGCTTGCAATGTTCAACACTCCGTCCGTCATTTCCTTTGGTTTTGCTTTGTTCGCCATAAGTTGGCAGGGTATGCTCAGACGTGAGTCCCTTGCTCACTTTGCCACTGGATTCAAGCAAGCCTGGCTGAAGATGGCTGAAATGCCAGAAACCGGTCCTAGGAAGCTTGTTTCCGGTCCAGGGAAGACATGGCTTGGCAGTTCGGGCTGGACTGTTCCCATGAGGTACAGGGTCAGACTGATTTGCATATGGCCATGTCTGAACTGGGGTGGCAGAGTGGGCTAAAGAACGGTGGTGGATTAAACCCAGATCAGTTGACTGGGGGTGAGTGCTTGCAATGTTCAACACTCCGTCCATCATTTCCTTTTGTTTTGCTTTGTTCGCCATAAGTTGGCAGGGTATGCTCAGACGTGAGTCCCTTGCTCACTTTGCCACTGGATTCAAGCAAGCCTGGCTGAAGACGGCTGAAATGTCAGAAACCGGTCCTAGGAAGCTTGTTTCCGGTCCAGGGAAGACATGGCTTGGCAGTTCGGGCTGGACTGTTCCCATGAGTCACAGGGTCAGACTGATTTGCATATGGCCATGTCTGAACTGGGGTGGCAGAGTGGGCTAAAGAACGGTGGTGGATTAAACCCAGATCAGTTGACTGGGGGTGAGTGCTTGCAATGTTCAACACTCCGTCCATCATTTCCTTTGGTTTTGCTTTGTTCGCCATAAGTTGGCAGGGTATGCTCAGACGTGAGTCCCTTGCTCACTTTGCCACTGGATTCAAGCAAGCCTGGCTGAAGACGGCTGAAATGCCAGAAACAGGCCCTAGGAAGCTTGTTTCCGGTCCAGGGAAGACATGGCTTGGCAGTTTGGGCTGGACTGTTCCCATGAGGCCCAGGGTCAGACTGATTTGCATATGGCCATGTCTGAACTGGGGTGGCAGAGTGGGCTAAAGAACGGTGGTGGATTAAACCCAGATCAGTTGACTGGGGGTGAGTGCTTGCAATGTTTAACACCCCATCCATCATTTCCTTTGGTTTTGCTTTGTTCGCCATAAGTTTGCAGGGTATGCTCAGACGTGAGTCCATTGCTCACTTTGCCACTGGATTCAAGCAAGCCTGGCTGAAGACGGCTGAAATGCCAGAAACCGGTCCTAGGAAGCTTGTTCCCGGTCCAGGGAAGACATGGCTTGGCAGTTCGGGCTGGACTGTTCCCATGAGGCACAGGGTCAGACTGATTTGGATATGGCCATGTCTGAACTGGGGTGGCAGAGTGGGCTAAAGAACGGTGGTGGATTAAACCCTGATCAGTTGACTGGGGGTGAGTGCTTGCAATGTTCAACACTCCGTCCATCATTTCCTTTGGTTTTGCTTTGTTCCCCATAAGTTGGCAGGGTATGCTCAGACGTGAGTCCCTTGCTCACTTTGCCACTGGATTCAAGCAAGCCTGGCTGAAGACGGCTGAAATGCCAGAAACCGGTCCTAGGAAGCTTGTTTCCGGTCCAGGTAAGACATGGCTTGGCAGTTTCGGCTGGACTGTTCCCATGAGGCACAGGGTCAGACTGATTTGCATCTGGCCATATCTGAACTGGGGTAGCAGAGTGGGCTAAAGAACGGTTGTGGATTAAACCCAGATCAGTTGACTGGGGGTGAGTGCTTGCAATGTTCAACACTCCGTCCATCATTTCCTTTGGTTTCGCTTTGTTCGCCATAAGATGGCAGGGTATGCTCAGACGTGAGTCCCTTGCTCACTTTGCCACTGGATTCAAGCAAGCCTGGCTGAAGACGGCTGAAATGCCAGAAAACGGTCCTAGGAAGCTTGTTTCCGATCCAGGGAAGACATGGCTTGGCAGTTCGGGCTGGACTGTTCCCTTGAGGCACAGGGTCAGACTGATTTGCATATGGCCATGTCTGAACTGGGGTGGCAGAGTGGGCTAAAGAACGGCTGTGGGTTAAACCCAGATCAATTGACTGGGGGTGAGTGCTTGCAATGTTCAAAACTCCGTCCGTCATTTCCTTTGGTTTTGCTTTGTTCGCCATAAGTTGGCAGGGTATGCTCAGATGTGAGTTCCTTGCTCACTTTGACACTGGATTCAAGCAAGCCTTGCTGAAGACCGCTGAAATGCCAGAAAACGGTCCTAGGAAGCTTGTTTCCGGTCCAGGGAAGACATGACTTGGCAGTTCGGGCTGGACTGTTCCCATGAGGCACAGGGTCAGACTGATTTGCATATGGCTATGTCTGAACTGGGATGGCAGAGTGGGCTAAAGAACGGTGGTGGATTAAACCCAGATCAGTTGACTGGGGGTGAGTGCTTGCAATGTTTAACACCCCATCCATCATTTCCTTTGGTTTTGCTTTGTTCGCCATAAGTTGGCAGTGTATGCTCAGACGTGAGTCCCTTGCTCACTTTGCCACTGGATTCAAGCAAGCCTGGCTGAAGATGGCTGAAATGCCAGAAACCGGTCCTAGGAAGCTTGTTTCCGGTCCAGGGAAGACATGGCTTGGCAGTTCGGGCTGGACTTTTCCCATGAGGTACAGTGTCAGACTGATTTGCATATGGCCATGTCTGAACTGGGGTGGCAGAGTGGGCTAAAGAACGGTGGTGGATTAAACCCAGATCAGTTCACTGGGGGTGAGTGCTTGCAATGTTCAACATTCCGTCCATCATTTCCTTTGGTTTTGCTTTGTTTGCCATAATTTGGCAGGGTATGCTCAGACGTGAGTCCCTTGCTCACTTTGCCACTGGATTCAAGCAAGCCTTGCTGAAGACGGCTGAAATGCCAGAAACCGGTCCTAGGAAGCTTGTTTCCGTTCCAGGGAAGACATGGCTTGGCAGTTCGGGCTGGACTGTTCCCATGAGGCACAGGGTCAGACTGATTTGCATATGGCCATGTCTGAACTGGGGTGGCAGAGTGGGCTAAAGAACGGTGGTGGATTAAACCCAGATCAGTTGACTGGGGGTGAGTGCTTGCAATGTTCAACATTCCGTCCATCATTTCCTTTGGTTTTGCTTTGTTTGCCATAAGTTGGCAGGGTATGCTCAGACGTGAGTCCCTTGCTCACTTTGCCACTGGATTCAAGCAAGCCTTGCTGAAGACGGCTGAAATGCCAGAAACCGGTCCTAGGAAGCTTGTTCCCGGTCTAGGGAAGACATGGCTTGGCAGTTCAGGCTGGACTGTTCCCATGAGGCACAGGGTCAGACTGATTTTCATATGGCCATGTCTGAACTGGGGTGGCAGAGTGGGCTAAAGAACGGTGGTGGATTAAACCCAGATCAGTTGACTGGGGGTGAGTGCTTGCAATGTTCAACATTCCGTCCATCATTTCCTTTGGTTTTGCTTTGTTTGCCATAAGTTGGCAGGGTATGCTCAGACGTGAGTCCCTTGCTCACTTTGCCACTGGATTCAAGCAAGCCTTGCTGAAGACGGCTGAAATGCCAGAAACCGGTCCTAGGAAGCTTGTTTCCGATCCAGGGAAGACATGGCTTGGCAGTTCGGGCTGGACTGTTCCCTTGAGGCACAGGGTCAGACTGATTTGCATATGGCCATGTCTGAACTGGGGTGGCAGAGTGGGCTAAAGAACGGCTGTGGGTTAAACCCAGATCAGTTGACTGGGGGTGAGTGCTTGCAATGTTCAAAACTCCGTCCGTCATTTCCTTTGGTTTTGCTTTGTTCGCCATAAGTTGGCAGGGTATGCTCCGACGTGAGTCCCTTGCTCACTTTGCCACTGGATTCAAGCAAGCCTGGCTGAAGACAGCTGAAATGCCAGAAACCAGTCCTAGGAAGCTGGTTTCCGGTCCAGGGAAGACGTGGCTTGGCAGTTCGGGCTGGACTGTTCCCATGAGGCACAGGGTCAGACTGATTTGCATATGGCCATGTCTGAACTGGGGTAGCAGAGTGGGCTAAAGAACGGTTGTGGATTAAACCCAGATCAGTTGACTGGGGGTGAGTGCTTGCAATGTTCAACACTCCGTCCATCATTTCCTTTGGTTTCGCTTTGTTCGCCATAAGATGGCAGGGTATGCTCAGACGTGAGTCCCTTGCTCACTTTGCCACTGGATTCAAGCAAGCCTGGCTGAAGACGGCTGAAATGCCAGAAAACGGTCCTAGGAAGCTTGTTTCCGATCCAGGGAAGACATGGATTGGCAGTTCGGGCTGGACTGTTCCCTTAAGGCACAGGGTCAGACTGATTTGCATATGGCCATGTCTGAACTGGGGTGGCAGAGTGGGCTAAAGAACGGTTGTGGGTTAAACCCAGATCAGTTAACTGGGGGTGAGTGCTTGCAATGTTCAACACTCCGTCCGTCATTTCCTTTGGTTTTGCTTTGTTCGCCATAAGTTGGCAGGGTATGCTCAGACGTGAGTCCCTTTCTCACTTTGCCACTGGATTCAAGCAAGCCTGGCTGAAGATGGCTGAAATGCCAGAAACCGGTCCTAGGAAGCTTGTTTCCGGTCCAGGGAAGACATGGCTTGGCAGTTCGGGCTGGACTGTTCCCATGAGGTACAGGGTCAGACTGATTTGCATATGGCCATGTCTGAACTGGGGTGGCAGAGTGGGCTAAAGAACGGTGGTGGATTAAACCCAGATCAGTTGACTGGGGGTGAGTGCTTGCAATGTTCAACACTCCGTCCATCATTTCCTTTGGTTTTGCTTTCTTCGCCATAAGTTGGCAGGGTATGCTCAGACGTGAGTCCCTTGCTCACTTTGCCACTGGATTCAAGCAAGCCTGGCTGAAGACGGCTGAAATGTCAGAAACCGGTCCTAGGAAGCTTGTTTCTGGTCCAGGGAAGACATGGCTTGGCAGTTCGGGCTGGACTGTTCCTATGAGGCACAGGGTCAGACTGATTTGCATATGGCCATGTCTGAACTGGGGTGGCAGAGTGGGCTAAAGAACGGTGGTGGATTAAACCCAGATCAGTTGACTGGGGGTGAGTGCTTGCAATGTTCAACACTCCGTCCATCATTTCCTTTGGTTTTGCTTTGTTCGCCATAAGTTGGCAGGGTATGCTCTGTCGTGAGTTCCTTGCTCACTTTGCCACTGGATTCAAGCAAGCCTGGCTGAAGACGGCTGAAATGCCAGAAAACGGTCCTAGGAAGCTTGTTTCCGGTCCAGGGAAGACATGACTTGGCAGTTCGGGCTGGACTGTTCCCATGAGGCACAGGGTCAGACTGATTTGCATATGGCTATGTCTGAACTGGGATGGCAGAGTGGGCTAAAGAACGGTGGTGGATTAAACCCAGATCAGTTGACTGGGGGTGAGTGCTTGCAATGTTTAACACCCCATCCATCATTTCCTTTGGTTTTGCTTTGTTCGCCATAAGTTTGCAGGGTATGCTCAGACGTGAGTCCCTTGCTCACTTTGCCACTGGATTCAAGCAAGCCTGGCTGAAGACGGCTGAAATGCCAGAAACCGGTCCTAGGAAGCTTGTTCCCGGTCCAGGGAAGACATGGCTTGGCAGTTCGGGCTGGACTGTTCCCATGAGGCACAGGGTCAGACTGATTTGCATATGGCCATGTCTGAACTGGGGTGGCAGAGTGGGCTAAAGAACGGTGGTGGATTAAACCCAGATCAGTTGACTGGGGGTGAGTGCTTGCAATGTTCAACACTCCGTCCATCATTTCCTTTGGTTTTGCTTTGTTCGCCATAAGTTGGCAGGGTATGCTCAGACGTGAGTCCCTTGCTCACTTTGCCACTGGATTCAAGCAAGCCTGGCTGAAGACGGCTGAAATGCCAGAAACAGGCCCTAGGAAGCTTGTTTCTGGTCCAGGGAAGACATGGCTTGGCAGTTTGGGCTGGACTGTTCCCATGAGGCACAGGGTCAGACTGATTTGCATATGGCCATGTCTGAACTGGTGTGGCAGAGTGGGCTAAAGAACGGTGGTGGATTAAACCTAGATCAGTTGACTGGGGGTGAGTGCTTGCAATGTTCAACACTCTGTCCATCATTTCCTTTGGTTTTGCTTTGTTCGCCATAAGTTGGCAGTGTATGCTCAGACGTGAGTCCCTTGCTCACTTTGCCACTGGATTCAAGCAAGCCTTGCTGAAGACGGCTGAAATGACAGAAAACGGTCCTAGGAAGCTTGTTTCCGGTCCAGGGAAGACATGGCTTGGCAGTTCGGGCTGGACTGTTCCCATGAGGCACAGGGTCAGACTGATTTGCATATGGCCATGTCTGAACTGGGGTGGCAGAGTGGGCTAAGGAACGGTGGTGGATTAAACCCAGATCAGTTGACTGGGGGTGAGTGCTTGCAATGTTCAACACTCCGTCCATCATTTCCTTTGGTTTTGCTTTGTTCGCCATAAGTTGGCAGGGTATGCTCTGTCGTGAGTTCCTTGCTCACTTTGCCACTGGATTCAAGCAAGCCTGGCTGAAGACGGCTGAAATGCCAGAAAATGGTCCTAGGAAGCTTGTTTCCGGTCCAGGGAAGACATGACTTGGCAGTTCGGGCTGGACTGTTCCCATGAGGCACAGGGTCAGACTGATTTGCATATGGCTATGTCTGAACTGGGATGGCAGAGTGGGCTAAAGAACGGTGGTGGATTAAACCCAGATCAGTTTACTGGGGGTGAGTGCTTGCAATGTTTAACACCCCATCCATCATTTCATTTGGTTTTGCTTTGTTCGCCATAAGTTGGCAGGGTAGGCTCAGACGTGAGTCCCTTGCTCACTTTGCCACTGGATTCAAGCAAGCCTTGCTGAAGACGGCTGAAATGCCAGAAACCGGTCCTAGGAAGCTTGTTCCCGGTCTAGGGAAGACATGGCTTGGCAGTTCAGGCTGGACTGTTCCCATGAGGCACAGGGTCAGACTGATTTGCATATGGCCATGTCTGAACTGGGGTGGCAGAGTGGGCTAAAGAACGGTGGTGGATTAAACCCAGATCAGTTGACTGGGGGTGAGTGCTTGCAATGTTCAACACTCCGTCCATCATTTCCTTTGGTTTTGCTTTGTTCGCCATAAGTTGGCAGGGTATGCTCAGACGTGAGTCCCTTGCTCACTTTGCCACTGGATTCAAGCAAGCCTGGCTGAAGACGGCTGAAATGCCAGAAAACGGTCCTAGGAAGCTTGTTTCCGATCCAGGGAAGACATGGCTTGGCAGTTCGGGTTGGACTGTTCCCTTGAGGCACAGGGTCAGACTGATTTGCATATGGCCATGTCTGAACTGGGGTGGCAGAGTGGGCTAAAGAACGGTTGTGGGTTAAACCCAGATCAGTTGACTGGGGGTGAGTGCTTGCAATGTTCAACACTCCGTCCGTCATTTCCTTTGGTTTTGCTTTGTTCGCCATAAGTTGGCAGGGTATGCTCAGACGTGAGTCCCTTGCTCACTTTGCCACTGGATTCAAGCAAGCCTGGCTGAAGATGGCTGAAATGCCAGAAACCGGTCCTAGGAAGCTTGTTTCCGGTCCAGGGAAGACATGGCTTGGCAGTTCGGGCTGGACTGTTCCCATGAGGTACAGGGTCAGACTGATTTGCATATGGCCATGTCTGAACTGGGGTGGCAGAGTGGGCTAAAGAACGGTGGTGGATTAAACCCAGATCAGTTGACTGGGGGTGAGTGCTTGCAATGTTCAACACTCCGTCCATCATTTCCTTTGGATTTGCTTTGTTCGCCATAAGTTGGCAGGGTATGCTCAGACGTAGGTCCCTTGCTCACTTTGCCACTGGATTCAAGCAAGCCTGCCTGAAGACGGCTGAAATGCCAGAAACAGGTCCTAGGAAGCTTGTTTCCGGTCCAGGGAAGACATGGCTTGGCAGTTTGGGCTGGACCGTTCCCATGAGGCACAGGGTCAGACTGATTTGCATATGGCCATGTCTGAACTGGTGTGGCAGAGTGGGCTAAAGAACGGTGGTGGATTAAACCCAGATCAGTTGACTGGGGGTGAGTGCTTGCAATGTTCAACACTCCGTCCATCATTTCCTTTGGTTTTGCTTTGTTCGCCATAAGTTGGCAGTGTATGCTCAGACGTGAGTCCCTTGCTCACTTTGCCACTGGATTCAAGCAAGCCTGGCTGAAGACGGCTGAAATGCCAGAAAACGGTCCTAGGAGGCTTGTTTCTGGTCCAGGGAAGACATGACTTGGCAGTTCGGGCTGGACTGTTCCCATGAGGCACATGGTCAGACTGATTTGCATATGGGTATGTCTGAACTGGGATGGCAGAGTGGGCTAAAGAACGGTGGTGGATTAAACCCAGATCAGTTGACTGGGGGTGAGTGCTTGCAATGTTTAACACCCCATCCATCATTTCCTTTGGATTTGCTTTGTTCGCCATAAGTTGGCAGGGTATGCTCAGACGTGAGTCTCTTGCTCACTTTGCCACTGGATTCAAGCAAGACTGGCTGAAGACGGCTGAAATGCCAGAAAACGGTCCTAGGAAGCTTGTTTCCGGTCCAGGGAAGACATGGCTTGGCAGTTTGGGCTGGACCGTTCCCATGAGGCACAGGGTCAGACTGATTTGCATATGGCCATGTCTGAACTGGGGTGGCAGAGTGGGCTAAAGAACGGTGGTGGATTAAACCCAGATCAGTTGCCTGGGGGTGAGTGCTTGCAATGTTCAACACTCCGTCCATCATTTCCTTTGGTTTTGCTTTGTTCGCCATAAGTTGGCAGGGTATGCTCAGACGTGAGTTCCTTGCTCACTTTGCCACTGGATTCAAGCAAGCCTGGCTGAAGACGGCTGAAATGCCAGAAAACGGTCCTAGGAAGCTTGTTTCCGGTCCAGGGAAGACATGACTTGGCAGTTCGGGCTGGACTGTTCCCATGAGGCACAGAGTCAGACTGATTTGCATATGGCTATGTCTGAACTGGGATGGCAGAGTGGGCTAAAGAACGGTGGTGGATTAAACCCAGATCAGTTGACTGGGGGTGAGTGCTTGCAATGTTTAACACCCCATCCATCATTTCCTTTGGTTTTGCTTTGTTCGCCATAAGTTGGCAGTGTATGCTCAGACGTGAGTCCCTTGCTCACTTTGCCACTGGATTCAAGCAAGCCTGGCTGAAGATGGCTGAAATGCCAGAAACTGGTCCTAGGAAGCTTGTTTCCGGTCCAGGGAAGACATGGCTTGGCAGTTCGGGCTGGACTGTTCCCATGAGGTACAGTGTCAGACTGATTTGCATATGGCCATGTCTGAACTGGGGTGGCAGAGTGGGCTAAAGAACGGTGGTGGATTAAACCCAGATCAGTTCACTGGGGGTGAGTGCTTGCAATGTTCAACATTCCGTCCATCATTTCCTTTGGTTTTGCTTTGTTTGCCATAAGTTGGCAGGGTATGCTCAGACGTGAGTCCCTTGCTCACTTTGCCACTGGATTCAAGCAAGCCTTGCTGAAGATGGCTGAAATGCCAGAAACCGGTCCTAGGAAGCTTGTTCCCGGTCTAGGGAAGACATGGCTTGGCAGTTCAGGCTGGACTGTTCCCATGAGGCACAGGGTCAGACTGATTTGCATATGGCCATGTCTGAACTGGGGTGGCAGAGTGGGCTAAAGAACGGTGGTGGATTAAACCCAGATCAGTTGACTGGGGGTGAGTGCTTGCAATGTTCAACACTCCGTCCATCATTTCCTTTGGTTTTGCTTGGTTCGCCATAAGTTGGCAGGGTATGCTCAGACGTGAGTCCCTTGCTCACTTTGCCACTGGATTCAAGCAAGCCTTGCTGAAGACGGCTGAAATGACAGAAAACGGTCCTAGGAAGCTTGTTTCCGGTCCAGGGAAGACATGGCTTGGCAGTTCGGGCTGGACTGTTCCCATGAGGCACAGGGTCAGACTGATTTGCATATGGCCATGTCTGAACTGGGGTGGCAGAGTGGGCTAAGGAACGGTGGTGGATTAAACCCAGATCAGTTGACTGGGGGTGAGTGCTTGCAATGTTCAACCCTCCGTCCATCATTTCCTTTGGTTTTGCTTTGTTCGCCATAAGTTGGCAGGGTATGCTCTGTCGTGAGTTCCTTGCTCACTTTGCCACTGGATTCAAGCAAGCCTGGCTGAAGACGGCTGAAATGCCAGAAAACGGTCCTAGGAAGCTTGTTTCCGGTCCAGGGAAGACATGACTTGGCAGTTCGGGCTGGACTGTTCCCATGAGGCACAGGGTCAGACTGATTTGCATATGGCCATGTCTGAACTGGGGTGGCAGAGTGGGCTAAAGAACGGTGGTGGATTAAACCCAGATCAGTTGACTGGGGGTGAGTGCTTGCAATGTTCAACACTCCGTCCATCATTTCCTTTGGTTTTGCTTTGTTCGCCATAAGTTGGCAGGGTATGCTCAGACGTGAGTCCCTTGCTCACTTTGCCACTGGATTCAAGCAAGCCTGGCTGAAGACGGCTGAAATGCCAGAAAACGGTCCTAGGAAGCTTGTTTCCGGTCCAGGGAAGACATGGCTTGGCAGTTCGGGCTGGACTGTTCCCATGAGGTACAGGGTCAGACTGATTTGCATATGGCCATGTCTGAACTGGGGTGGCAGAGTGGGCTAAAGAACGGTGGTGGATTAAACCCAGATCAGTTGACTGGGGGTGAGTGCTTGCAATGTTCAACACTCCGTCCATCATTTCCTTTGGATTTGCTTTGTTCGCCATAAGTTGGCAGGGTATGCTCAGACGTGAGTCCCTTGCTCACTTTGCCACTGGATTCAAGCAAGCCTGCCTGAAGACGGCTGAAATGCCAGAAACAGGTCCTAGGAAGCTTGTTTCCGGTCCAGGGAAGACATGGCTTGGCAGTTTGGGCTGGACCGTTCCCATGAGGCACAGGGTCAGACTGATTTGCATATGGCCATGTCTGAACTGGGGTGGCAGAGTGGGCTAAAGAACGGTGGTGGATTAAACCCAGATCAGTTGACTGGGGGTGAGTGCTTGCAATGTTCAACACTCCGTCCATCATTTCCTTTGGTTTTGCTTTGTTCGCCATAAGTTGGCAGTGTATGCTCAGACGTGAGTCCCTTGCTCACTTTGCCACTGGATTCAAGCAAGCCTGGCTGAAGACGGCTGAAATGCCAGAAAACGGTCCTAGGAGGCTTGTTTCCGGTCCAGGGAAGACATGACTTGGCAGTTCGGGCTGGACTGTTCCCATGAGGCACATGGTCAGACTGATTTGCATATGGGTATGTCTGAACTGGGATGGCAGAGTGGGCTAAAGAACGGTGGTGGATTAAACCCAGATCAGTTGACTGGGGGTGAGTGCTTGCAATGTTTAACACCCCATCCATCATTTCCTTTGGATTTGCTTTGTTCGCCATAAGTTGGCAGGGTATGCTCAGACGTGAGTCTCTTGCTCACTTTGCCACTGGATTCAAGCAAGACTGGCTGAAGACGGCTGAAATGCCAGAAAACGGTCCTAGGAAGCTTGTTTCCGGTCCAGGGAAGACATGGCTTGGCAGTTTGGGCTGGACCGTTCCCATGAGGCACAGGGTCAGACTGATTTGCATATGGCCATGTCTGAACTGGGGTGGCAGAGTGGGCTAAAGAACGGTGGTGGATTAAACCCAGATCAGTTGCCTGGGGGTGAGTGCTTGCAATATTCAACACTCCGTCCATCATTTCCTTTGGTTTTGCTTTGTTCGCCATAAGTTGGCAGGGTATGCTCAGACGTGAGTTCCTTGCTCACTTTGCCACTGGATTCAAGCAAGCCTGGCTGAAGATGGCTGAAATGCCAGAAACTGGTCCTAGGAAGCTTGTTTCCGGTCCAGGGAAGACATGGCTTGGCAGTTCGGGCTGGACTGTTCCCATGAGGTACAGTGTCAGACTGATTTGCATATGGCCATGTCTGAACTGGGGTGGCAGAGTGGGCTAAAGAACGGTTGTGGATTAAACCCAGATCAGTTCACTGGGGGTGAGTGCTTGCAATGTTCAACATTCCGTCCATCATTTCCTTTGGTTTTGCTTTGTTTGCCATAAGTTGGCAGGGTATGCTCAGACGTGAGTCCCTTGCTCACTTTGCCACTGGATTCAAGCAAGCCTTGCTGAAGATGGCTGAAATGCCAGAAACCGGTCCTAGGAAGCTTGTTCCCGGTCTAGGGAAGACATGGCTTGGCAGTTCAGGCTGGACTGTTCCCATGAGGCACAGGGTCAGACTGATTTGCATATGGCCATGTCTGAACTGGGGTGGCAGAGTGGGCTAAAGAACGGTGGTGGATTAAACCCAGATCAGTTGACTGGGGGTGAGTGCTTGCAATGTTCAACACTCCGTCCATCATTTCCTTTGGTTTTGCTTGGTTCGCCATAAGTTGGCAGGGTATGCTCAGACGTGAGTCCCTTGCTCACTTTGCCACTGGATTCAAGCAAGCCTGGCTGAAGACGGCTGAAATTCCAGAAACCGGTCCGAGGAAGCTTGTTTCCGTTCCAGGGAAGACATGGCTTGGCAGTTCGGGCTGGACTGTTCCCATGAGGCACAGGGTCAGACTGATTTACATATGGCCATGTCTGAACTGGGGTGGCAGAGTGGGCTAAAGAACGGTGGTGGATTAAACCCAGATCAGTTGACTGGGGGTGAGTGCTTGCAATGTTCAACACTCCGTCTATCATTTCCTTTGGTTTTGCTTTGTTCGCCATAAGTTTGCAGGGTATGCTCAGACGTGAGTCCCTTGCTCACTTTGCCACTGGATTCAAGCAAGCCTGGCTGAAGACGGCTGAAATGCCAGAAACCGGTCCTAGGAAGCTTGTTCCCGGTCCAGGGAAGACATGGCTTGGCAGTTCGGGCTGGACTGTTCCCATGAGGCACAGGGTCAGACTGATTTGCATATGGCCATGTCTGAACTGGGGTAGCAGAGTGAGCTAAAGAACGGTTGTGTATTAAACCCAGATCAGTTGACTGGGGGTGAGTGCTTGCAATGTTCAACACTCCGTCCATCATTTCCTTTGGTTTTGCTTTGTTCGCCATAAGATGGCAGGGTATGCTCAGACGTGAGTCCCTTGCTCACTTTGCCACTGGATTCAAGCAAGCCTGGCTGAAGACGGCTGAAATGCCAGTAACCGGTCCTAGGAAGCTTGTTTCCGATCCAGGGAAGACATGGCTTGGCAGTTCGGGCTGGACTGTTCCCTTGAGGCACAGGGTCAGACTGATTTGCATATGGCCATGTCTGAACTGGGGTGGCAGAGTGGGCTAAAGAACGGTTGTGGGTTAAACCCAGATCAGTTGACTGGGGGTGAGTGCTTGCAATGTTCAACACTCCGTCCGTCATTTCCTTTGGTTTTGCTTTGTTCGCCATAAATTGGCAGGGTATGCTCAGACGTAAGTCCCTTGCTCACTTGCCACTGGATTCAAGCAAGCCTGAATGAAGATGGCTGAAATGCCAGAAACCGGTCCTAGGAAGCTTGTTTCCGGTCCAGGGAAGACATGGCTTGGCAGTTCGGGCTGGACTGTTCCCATGAGGTACAGGGTCAGACTGATTTGCATATGGCCATGTCTGAACTGGGGTAGCAGAGTGGGCTAAAGAACGGTGGTGGATTAAACCCAGATCAGTTGACTGGGGGTGAGTGCTTGCAATGTTCAACATTCCGTCCATCATTTCCTTTGGTTTTGCTTTGTTTGCCATAAGTTGGCAGGGTATGCTCAGACGTGAGTCCCTTGCTCACTTTGCCACTGGATTCAAGCAAGCCTGGCTGAAGACGGCTGAAATGTCAGAAACCGGTCCTAGGAAGCTTGTTTCCGGTCCAGGGAAGACATGGCTTGGCAGTTCGGGCTGGACTGTTCCCATGAGGCACAGGGTCAGACTGATTTGCATATGGCCATGTCTGAACTGGGGTGGCAGAGTGGGCTAAAGAACGGTGGTGGATTAAACCCAGATCAGTTAACTGGGGGTGAGTGCTTGCAATGTTCAACACTCCGTCCATCATTTCCTTTGGTTTTGCTTTGTTCGCCATAAGTTTGCAGGGTATGCTCAGACGTGAGTCCCTTGCTCACTTTGCCACTGGATTCAAGCAAGCCTGGCTGAAGACGGCTGAAATGCCAGAAACCGGTCCTAGGAAGCTTGTTCCCGGTGCAGGGAAGACATGGCTTGGCAGTTCGGGCTGGACTGTTCCCATGAGGCACAGGGTCAGACTGATTTGCATATGGCCATGTCTGAACTGGGGTGGCAGAGTGGGCTAAAGAACGGTGGTGGATTAAACCCAGATCAGTTGACTGGGGGTGAGTGCTTGCAATGTTCAACACTCCGTCCATCATTTCCTTTGGTTTTGCTTTGTTCGCCATAAATTGGCAGGGTATGCTCAGACGTGAGTCCATTGCTCACTTTGCCACTGGATTCAAGCAAGCCTGGCTGAAGACGGCTGAAATTCCAGAAACTGGTCCAAGGAAGCTTGTTTCCGGTCCAGGGAAGACATGGCTTGGCAGTTCGGGCTGGACTGTTCCCATGAGGCACAGGGTCAGACTGATTTGCATATGGCCATGTCTGAACTGGGGTGGCAGAGTGGGCTAAAGAACGGTGGTGGATTAAACCCAGATCAGTTAACTGGGGGTGAGTGCTTGCAATGTTCAACACTCCGTCTATCATTTCCTTTGGTTTTGCTTTGTTCGCCATAAGTTGGCAGGGTATGCTCAGACGTGAGTCCCTTGCTCACTTTGCCACTGGATTCAAGCAAGCCTGGCTGAAGACGGCTGAAATGCCAGAAACCGGTCCTAGGAAGCTTGTTTCCGGTCCAGGGAAGACATGACTTGGCAGTTCGGGCTGGACAGTTCCCATGAGGCACAGGGTCAGACTGATTTGCATATGGCTATGTCTGAACTGGGATGGCAGAGTGGGCTAAAGAACGGTGGTGGATTAAACCCAGATCAGTTGACTGGGGGTGAGTGCTTGCAATGTTTAACACCCCATCCATCATTTCCTTTGGTTTTGCTTTGTTCGCCATAAGTTGGCAGTGTATGCTCAGACGTGAGTCCCTTGCTCACTTTGCCACTGGATTCAAGCAAGCCTGGCTGAAGATGGCTGAAATGCCAGAAACCGGTCCTAGGAAGCTTGTTTCCGGTCCAGGGAAGACATGGCTTGGCAGTTCGGGCTGGACTGTTCCCATGAGGTACAGTGTCAGACTGATTTGCATATGGCCATGTCTGAACTGGGGTGGCAGAGTGGGCTAAAGAACGGTGGTGGATTAAACCCAGATCAGTTCACTGGGGGTGATTGCTTGAAATGTTCAACATTCCGTCCATCATTTTCTTTGGTTTTGCTTTGTTTGCCATAAGGTGGCAGGGTATGCTCAGACGTGAGTCCCTTGCTCACTTTGCCACTGGATTCAAGCAAGCCTTGCTGAAGACGGCTGAAATGCCAGAAACCGGTCCTAGGAAGCTTGTTCCCGGTCTAGGGAAGACATGGCTTGGCAGTTCAGGCTGGACTGTTCCCATGAGGCACAGGGTCAGACTGATTTGCATATGGCCATGTCTGAACTGGGGTGGCAGAGTGGGCTAAAGAACGGTGGTGGATTAAACCCAGATCAGTTGACTGGGGGTGAGTGCTTGCAATGTTCAACACTCCGTCCATCATTTCCTTTAGTTTTGCTTTGTTCGCCATAAGTTGGCAGGGTATGCTCAGACGTGAGTCCCTTGCTCACTTTGCCACTGGATTCAAGCAAGCCTGGCTGAAGATGGCTGAAATTCCAGAAACCGGTCCGAGGAAGCTTGTTTCCGTTCCAGGGAAGACATGGCTTGGCAGTTCGGGCTGGACTGTTCCCATGAGGCACAGGGTCAGACAGATTTGCATATGGCCATGTCTGAACTGGGGTGGCAGAGTGGGCTAAAGAACGGTGGTGGATTAAACCCAGATCAGTTGACTGGGGGTGAGTGCTTGCAATGTTCAACACTCCGTCCATCATTTCCTTTGGTTTTGCTTTGTTCGCCATAAATTGGCAGGGTATGCTCAGACGTGAGTCCCTTGCTCACTTTGCCACTGGATTCAAGCAAGCCTGGCTGAAAACGGCTGAAATGCCAGAAACCGGTTCTAGGAAGCTTGTTCCCGGTCTAGGGAAGACATGGCTTGGCAGTTCGGGCTGGACTGTTCCCATGAGGCACAGGGTCAGACTGATTTGCATATGGCCATGTCTTAACTGGGGTGGCAGAGTGGGCTAAAGAACGGTGGTGGATTAAACCCAGATCAGTTGACTGGGGGTGAGTGCTTGCAATGTTCAACACTCAGTCCATCGTTTCCTTTGGTTTTGCTTTGTTCGCCATAAGTTGGCAGGGTATGCTCCGACGTGAGTCCCTTGCTCACTTTGCCACTGGATTCAAGCAAGCCTGGCTGAAGACAGCTGAAATGCCAGAAACCAGTCCTAGGAAGCTGGTTTCCGGTCCAGGGAAGACATGGCTTGGCAGTTCGGGCTGGACTGTTCCCATGAGACACAGGGTCAGACTGATTTGCATATGGCCATGTCTGAACTGGGGTAGCAGAGTGGGCTAAAGAACGGTTGTGGATTAAACCCAGATCAGTTGACTGGGGGTGAGTGCTTGCAATGTTCAACACTCCGTCCATCATTTCCTTTGGTTTTGCTTTGTTCGCCATAAGTTGACAGGGTATGCTCAGACGTGAGTCCCTTGCTCACTTTGCCACTGGATTCAAGCAAGCCTGGCTGAAGATGGCTGAAATGCCAGAAAACGGTCCTAGGAAGCTTGTTTCTGATCCAGGGAAGACATGGCTTGGCAGTTCGGGCTGGACTGTTCCCTTGAGGCACAGGGTCAGACTGATTTGCATATGGCCA
This sequence comes from Triturus cristatus, assembly GCF_964204655.1. Classification (NCBI taxonomy): domain Eukaryota; kingdom Metazoa; phylum Chordata; class Amphibia; order Caudata; family Salamandridae; genus Triturus; species Triturus cristatus. The sequence goes on along the minus strand of NW_028188159.1, from coordinate 797,315 downwards.
TGTCTGAACTGGGGTGGCAGAGTGGGCTAAAGAACGGTGGTGGATTAAACCCAGATCAGTTGACTGGGGGTGAGTGCTTGCAATGTTCAACACTCCGTCCATCATTTCCTTTGGTTTTGCTTTGTTCGCCATAAGTTGGCAGGGTATGCTCAGACGTGAGTCCTTTGCTCACTTTGCCACTGGATTCAAGCAAGCCTGGCTGAAGACGGCTGAAATGTCAGAAACCGGTCCTAGGAAGCTTGTTTCCGGTCCAGGGAAGACATGGCTTGGCAGTTTGGGCTGGACTGTTCCCATGAGGCACAGGGTCAGACTGATTTGCATATGGCCATGTCTGAACTGGGGTGGCAGAGTGGGCTAAAGAACGGTGGTGGATTAAACCCAGATCAGTTGACTGGGGGTGAGTGCTTGCAATGTTTAACACCCCATCCATCATTTCCTTTGGTTTTGCTTTGTTCGCCATAAATTTGCAGGGTATGCTCAGACGTGAGTCCCTTGCTCACTTTGCCACTGGATTCAAGCAAGCCTGGCTGAAGACGGCTGAAATGCCAGAAACCGGTCCTAGGAAGCTTGTTCCCGGTCCAGGGAAGACATGGCTTGGCAGTTCGGGCTGGACTGTTCCCATGAGGCACAGGGTCAGACTGATTTGCATATGGCCATGTCTGAACTGGGGTGGCAGAGTGGGCTAAAGAACGGTGGTGGATTAAACCCAGATCAGTTGACTGGGGGTGAGTGCTTGCAATGTTCAACACTCCGTCCATCATTTCCTTTGGTTTTGCTTTGTTCGCCATAAGTTGGCAGGGTATGCTCAGACGTGAGTCCATTGCTCACTTTGCCACTGGATTCAAGCAAGCCTGGCTGAAGACGGCTGAAATTCCAGAAACTGGTCCAAGGAAGCTTGTTTCCGGTCCAGGGAAGACATGGCTTGGCAGTTCGGGCTGGACTGTTCCCATGAGGCACAGGGTCAGACTGATTTGCATATGGCCATGTCTGAACTGGGGTGGCAGAGTGGGCTAAAGAACGGTGGTGGATTAAACCCAGATCAGTTAACTGGGGGTGAGTGCTTGCAATGTTCAACACTCCGTCTATCATTTCCTTTGGTTTTGCTTTGTTCGCCATAAGTTGGCAGGGTATGCTCAGACGTGAGTCCCTTGCTCACTTTGCCACTGGATTCAAGCAAGCCTGGCTGAAGACGGCTGAAATGCCAGAAACCGGTCCTAGGAAGCTTGTTTCCGGTCCAGGGAAGACATGGCTTGGCAGTTCGGGCTGGACTGTTCCCATGAGGCACAGGGTCAGACTGATTTGCATATGGCCATGTCTGAACTGGGGTAGCAGAGTGGGCTAAAGAACGGTTGTGGATTAAACCCAGATCAGTTGACGGGGGTGAGTGCTTGCAATGTTCAACATTCCGTCCATCATTTCCTTTGGTTTTGCTTTGTTTGCCATAAGTTGGCAGGGTATGCTCAGACGTGAGTCCCTTGCTCACTTTGCCACTGGATTCAAGCAAGCCTTGCTGAAGACGGCTGAAATGCCAGAAACCGGTCCTAGGAAGCTTGTTCCCGGTCTAGGGAAGACATGGCTTGGCAGTTCAGGCTGGACTGTTCCAATGAGGCACAGGGTCAGACTGATTTGCATATGGCCATGTCTGAACTGGGGTGGCAGAGTGGGCTAAAGAACGGTGGTGGATTAAACCCAGATCAGTTGACTGGGGGTGAGTGCTTGCAATGTTCAACACTCCGTCCATCATTTCCTTTGGTTTTGCTTTGTTCGCCATAAGTTGGCAGGGTATGCTCAGACGTGAGTCCCTTGCTCACTTTGCCACTGGATTCAAGCAAGCCTGGCTGAAGACGGCTGAAATGCCAGAAAACGGTCCTAGGAACCTTGTTTCCGATCCAGGGAAGACATGGCTTGGCAGTTCGGGCTGGACTGTTCCCTTGAGGCACAGGGTCAGACTGATTTGCATATGGCCATGTCTGAACTGGGGTGGCAGAGTGGGCTAAAGAACGGTTGTGGGTTAAACCCAGATCAGTTGACTGGGGGTGAGTGCTTGCAATGTTCAACACTCCGTCCGTCATTTCCTTTGGTTTTGCTTTGTTCGCCATAAGTTGGCAGGGTATGCTCAGACGTGAGTCCCTTGCTCACTTTGCCACTGGATTCAAGCAAGCCTGGCTGAAGATGGCTGAAATGCCAGAAACCGGTCCTAGGAAGCTTGTTTCCGGTCCAGGGAAGACATGGCTTGGCAGTTCGGGCTGGACTGTTCCCATGATGTACAGGGTCAGACTGATTTGCATATGGCCATGTCTGAACTGGGGTGGCAGAGTGGGCTAAAGAACGGTGGTGGATTAAACCCAGATCAGTTGACTGGGGGTGAGTGCTTGCAATGTTCAACACTCCGTCTATCATTTCCTTTGGTTTTGCTTTGTTCGCCATAAGTTTGCAGGGTATGCTCAGACGTGAGTCCCTTGCTCACTTTGCCACTGGATTCAAGCAAGCCTGGCTGAAGACGGCTGAAATGCCAGAAACCGGTCCTAGGAAGCTTGTTCCCGGTCCAGGGAAGACATGGCTTGGCAGTTCGGGCTGGACTGTTCCCATGAGGCACAGGGTCAGACTGATTTGCATATGGCCGTGTCTGAACTGGGGTGGCAGAGTGGGCTAAAGAACGGTGGTGGAATAAACCCAGATCAGTTGACTGGGGGTGAGTGCCTGCAATGTTCAACACTCCGTCCATCATTTCCTTTGGTTTTGCTTTGTTCGCCATAAGTTGGCAGGGTATGCTCAGACGTGAGTCCATTGCTCACTTTGCCACTGGATTCAAGCAAGCCTGGCTGAAGACGGCTGAAATTCCAGAAACCGGTCCAAATAAGCTTGTTTCCGGTCCAGGGAAGGCATGGCTTGGCAGTTCGGGCTGGACTGTTCCCATGAGGCACAGGGTCAGACTGATTTGCATATGGCCATGTCTGAACTGGGGTAGCAGAGTGGGCTAAAGAACGGTTGTGGATTAAACCCAGATCAGTTGACTGGGGGTGAGTGCTTGCAATGTTCAACACTCCGTCCATCATTTCCTTTGGTTTTGCTTTGTTCGCCATAAGTTGGCAGGGTATGCTCAGACGTGAGTCCCTTGCTCACTTTGCCACTGGATTCAAGCAAGCCTGGCTGAAGACGGCTGAAATGCCAGAAACCGGTCCTAGGAAGCTTGTTCCCGGTCCAGGGAAGACATGGCTTGGCAGTTCGGGCTGGACTGTTCCCATGAGGCACAGGGTCAGACTGATTTGCATATGGCCATGTCTGAACTGGGGAAGCAGAGTGAGCTAAAGAACGGTTGTGTATTAAACCCAGATCAGTTGACTGGGGTTGAGTGCTTGCAATGTTCAACACTCCGTCCATCATTTCCTTTGGTTTTGCTTTGTTCGCCATAAGTTGGCAGGGTATGCTCAGACGTGAGTCCCTTGCTCACTTTGCCACTGGATTCAAGCAAGCCTGGCTGAAGACGGCTGAAATGCCAGAAACCGGTCCTAGGAAGCTTGTTCCCGGTGCAGGGAAGACATGGCTTTGCAGTTCGGGCTGGACTGTTCCCATGAGGCACAGGGTCAGACTGATTTGCATATGGCCATGTCTGAACTGGGGTGGCAGAGTGGGCTAAAGAACGGTGGTGGATTAAATCCAGATCAGTTGACTGGGGGTGAGTGCTTGCAATGTTCAACACTCCGTCCATCATTTCCTTTGGTTTTGCTTTGTTCGCCATAAATTGGCAGGGTATGCTCAGACGTGAGTCCATTGCTCACTTTGCCACTGGATTCAAGCAAGCCTGGCTGAAGACGGCTGAAATTCCAGAAACTGGTCCAAGGAAGCTTGTTTCCGGTCCAGGGAAGACATGGCTTGGCAGTTCGGGCTGGACTGTTCCCATGAGGCACAGGGTCAGACTGATTTGCATATGGCCATGTCTGAACTGGGGTGGCAGAGTGGGCTAAAGAACGGTGGTGGATTAAACCCAGATCAGTTAACTGGGGGTGAGTGCTTACAATGTTCAACACTCCGTCTATCATTTCCTTTGGTTTTGCTTTGTTCGCCATAAGTTGGCAGGGTATGCTCAGACGTGAGTCCCTTGCTCACTTTGCCACTGGATTCAAGCAAGCCTGGCTGAAGACGGCTGAAATGCCAGAAACCGGTCCTAGGAAGCTTGTTTCCGGTCCAGGGAAGACATGACTTGGCAGTTCGGGCTGGACTGTTCCCATGAGGCACAGGGTCAGACTGATTTGCATATGGCTATGTCTGAACTGGGATGGCAGAGTGGGCTAAAGAACGGTGGTGGATTAAACCCAGATCAGTTGACTGGGGGTGAGTGCTTGCAATGTTTAACACCCCATCCATCATTTCCTTTGGTTTTGCTTTGTTCGCCATAAGTTGGCAGTGTATGCTCAGACGTGAGTCCCTTGCTCACTTTGCCACTGGATTCAAGCAAGCCTGGCTGAAGATGGCTGAAATGCCAGAAACCGGTCCTAGGAAGCTTGTTTCCGGTCCAGGGAAGACATGGCTTGGCAGTTCGGGCTGGACTGTTCCCATGAGGTACAGTGTCAGACTGATTTGCATATGGCCATGTCTGAACTGGGGTGGCAGAGTGGGCTAAAGAACGGTGGTGGATTAAACCCAGATCAGTTCACTGGGGGTGATTGCTTGCAATGTTCAACATTCCGTCCATCATTTTCTTTGGTTTTGCTTTGTTTGCCATAAGGTGGCAGGGTATGCTCAGACGTGAGTCCCTTGCTCACTTTGCCACTGGATTCAAGCAAGCCTTGCTGAAGACGGCTGAAATGCCAGAAACCGGTCCTAGGAAGCTTGTTCCCGGTCTAGGGAAGACATGGCTTGGCAGTTCAGGCTGGACTGTTCCCATGAGGCACAGGGTCAGACTGATTTGCATATGGCCATGTCTGAACTGGGGTGGCAGAGTGGGCTAAAGAACGGTGGTGGATTAAACCCAGATCAGTTGACTGGGGGTGAGTGCTTGCAATGTTCAACACTCCGTCCATCATTTCCTTTGGTTTTGCTTTGTTCGCCATAAGTTGGCAGGGTATGCTCAGACGTGAGTCCCTTGCTCACTTTGCCACTGGATTCAAGCAAGCCTGGCTGAAGACGGCTGAAATTCCAGAAACCGGTCCGAGGAAGCTTGTTTCCGTTCCAGGGAAGACATGGCTTGGCAGTTCGGGCTGGACTGTTCCCATGAGGCACAGGGTCAGACTGATTTGCATATGGCCATGTCTGAACTGGGGTGGCAGAGTGGGCTAAAGAACGGTGGTGGATTAAACCCAGATCAGTTGACTGGGGGTGAGTGCTTGCAATGTTCAACACTCCGTCCATCATTTCCTTTGGTTTTGCTTTGTTCGCCATAAATTGGCAGGGTATGCTCAGACGTGAGTCCATTGCTCACTTTGCCACTGGATTCAAGCAAGCCTGGCTGAAGACGGCTGAAATTCCAGAAACTGGTCCAAGGAAGCTTGTTTCCGGTCCAGGGAAGACATGGCTTGGCAGTTCGGGCTGGACTGTTCCCATGAGGCACAGGGTCAGACTGATTTGCATATGGCCATGTCTGAACTGGGGTGGCAGAGTGGGCTAAAGAACGGTGGTGGATTAAACCCAGATCAATTAACTGGGGGTGAGTGCTTGCAATGTTCAACACTCCGTCTATCATTTCCTTTGGTTTTGCTTTGTTCGCTATAAGTTGGCAGGGTATGCTCAGACGTGAGTCCCTTGCTCACTTTGCCACTGGATTCAAGCAAGCCTGGCTGAAGACGGCTGAAATGCCAGAAACCGGTCCTAGGAAGCTTGTTCCCGGTGCAGGGAAGACATGGCTTGGCAGTTCGGGCTGGACTGTTCCCATGAGGCACAGGGTCAGACTGATTTGCATATGGCCATGTCTGAACTGGGGTGGCAGAGTGGGCTAAAGAACGGTGGTGGATTAAATCCAGATCAGTTGACTGGGGGTGAGTGCTTGCAATGTTCAACACTCCGTCCATCATTTCCTTTGGTTTTGCTTTGTTCGCCATAAATTGGCAGGGTATGCTCAGACGTGAGTCCATTGCTCACTTTGCCACTGGATTCAAGCAAGCCTGGCTGAAGACGGCTGAAATTCCAGAAACTGGTCCAAGGAAGCTTGTTTCCGGTCCAGGGAAGACATGGCTTGGCAGTTCGGGCTGGACTGTTCCCATGAGGCACAGAGTCAGACTGATTTGCATATGGCCATGTCTGAACTGGGGTGGCAGAGTGGGCTAAAGAACGGTGGTGGATTAAACCCAGATCAGTTAACTGGGGGTGAGTGCTTACAATGTTCAACACTCCGTCTATCATTTCCTTTGGTTTTGCTTTGTTCGCCATAAGTTGGCAGGGTATGCTCAGACGTGAGTCCCTTGCTCACTTTGCCACTGGATTCAAGCAAGCCTGGCTGAAGACGGCTGAAATGCCAGAAACCGGTCCTAGGAAGCTTGTTTCCGGTCCAGGGAAGACATGACTTGGCAGTTCGGGCTGGACTGTTCCCATGAGGCACAGGGTCAGACTGATTTGCATATGGCTATGTCTGAACTGGGATGGCAGAGTGGGCTAAAGAACGGTGGTGGATTAAACCCAGATCAGTTGACTGGGGGTGAGTGCTTGCAATGTTTAACACCCCATCCATCATTTCCTTTGGTTTTGCTTTGTTCGCCATAAGTTGGCAGTGTATGCTCAGACGTGAGTCCCTTGCTCACTTTGCCACTGGATTCAAGCAAGCCTGGCTGAAGATGGCTGAAATGCCAGAAACCGGTCCTAGGAAGCTTGTTTCCGGTCCAGGGAAGACATGGCTTGGCAGTTCGGGCTGGACTGTTCCCATGAGGTACAGTGTCAGACTGATTTGCATATGGCCATGTCTGAACTGGGGTGGCAGAGTGGGCTAAAGAACGGTGGTGGATTAAACCCAGATCAGTTCACTGGGGGTGATTGCTTGCAATGTTCAACATTCCGTCCATCATTTTCTTTGGTTTTGCTTTGTTTGCCATAAGGTGGCAGGGTATGCTCAGACGTGAGTCCCTTGCTCACTTTGCCACTGGATTCAAGCAAGCCTTGCTGAAGACGGCTGAAATGCCAGAAACCGGTCCTAGGAAGCTTGTTCCCGGTCTAGGGAAGACATGGCTTGGCAGTTCAGGCTGGACTGTTCCCATGAGGCACAGGGTCAGACTGATTTGCATATGGCCATGTCTGAACTGGGGTGGCAGAGTGGGCTAAAGAACGGTGGTGGATTAAACCCAGATCAGTTGACTGGGGGTGAGTGCTTGCAATGTTCAACACTCCGTCCATCATTTCCTTTGGTTTTGCTTTGTTCGCCATAAGTTGGCAGGGTATGCTCAGACGTGAGTCCCTTGCTCACTTTGCCACTGGATTCAAGCAAGCCTGGCTGAAGACGGCTGAAATTCCAGAAACCGGTCCGAGGAAGCTTGTTTCCGTTCCAGGGAAGACATGGCTTCGCAGTTCGGGCTGGACTGTTCCCATGAGGCACAGGGTCAGACTGATTTGCATATGGCCATGTCTGAACTGGGGTGGCAGAGTGGGCTAAAGAACGGTGGTGGATTAAACCCAGATCAGTTGACTGGGGGTGAGTGCTTGCAATGTTCAACACTCCGTCCATCATTTCCTTTGGTTTTGCTTTGTTCGCCATAAATTGGCAGGGTATGCTCAGACGTGAGTCCATTGCTCACTTTGCCACTGGATTCAAGCAAGCCTGGCTGAAGATGGCTGAAATGCCAGAAACCGGTCCTAGGAAGCTTGTTCCCGGTCTAGGGAAGACATGGCTTGGCAGTTCAGGCTGGACTGTTCCCATGAGGCACAGGGTCAGACTGATTTGCATATGGCCATGTCTGAACTGGGGTGGCAGAGTGGGCTAAAGAACGGTGGTGGATTAAACCCAGATCAGTTGACTGGGGGTGAGTGCTTGCAATGTTCAACACTCCGTCCATCATTTCCTTTGGTTTTGCTTTGTTCGCCATAAGTTGGCAGGGTATGCTCAGACGTGAGTCCCTTGCTCACTTTGCCACTGGATTCAAGCAAGCCTGGCTGAATACGGCTGAAATGTCAGAAACCGGTCCTAGGAAGCTTGTTTCCGGTCCAGGGAAGACATGGCTTGGCAGTTCGGGCTGGACTGTTCCCATGAGGCACAGGGTCAGACTGATTTGCCTATGGCCATGTCTGAACTGGGGTGGCAGAGTGGGCTAAAGAACGGTGGTGGATTAAACCCAGATCAGTTAACTGGGGGTGAGTGCTTGCAATGTTCAACACTCCGTCTATCATTTCCTTTGGTTTTGCTTTGTTCGCCATAAGTTGGCAGGGTATGCTCAGACGTGAGTCCCTTGCTCACTTTGCCACTGGATTCAAGCAAGCCTGGCTGAAGACGGCTGAAATGCCAGAAACCGGTCCTAGGAAGCTTGTTTCCGGTCCAGGGAAGACATGACTTGGCAGTTCGGGCTGGACTGTTCCCATGAGGCACAGGGTCAGACTGATTTGCATATGGCTATGTCTGAAACTGGGATGGCAGAGTGGGCTAAAGAACGGTGGTGGATTAAACCCAGATCAGTTGACTGGGGGTGAGTGCTTGCAATGTTTAACACCCCATCCATCATTTCCTTTGGTTTTGCTTTGTTCGCCATAAGTTGGCAGTGTATGCTCAGACGTGAGTCCCTTGCTCACTTTGCCACTGGATTCAAGCAAGCCTGGCTGAAGATGGCTGAAATGCCAGAAACCGGTCCTAGGAAGCTTGTTTCCGGTCCAGGGAAGACATGGCTTGGCAGTTCGGGCTGGACTGTTCCCATGAGGTACAGTGTCAGACTGATTTGCATATGGCCATGTCTGAACTGGGGTGGCAGAGTGGGCTAAAGAACGGTGGTGGATTAAACCCAGATCAGTTCACTGGGGGTGATTGCTTGCAATGTTCAACATTCCGTCCATCATTTTCTTTGGTTTTGCTTTGTTTGCCATAAGGTGGCAGGGTATGCTCAGACGTGAGTCCCTTGCTCACTTTGCCACTGGATTCAAGCAAGCCTTGCTGAAGACGGCTGAAATGCCAGAAACCGGTCCTAGGAAGCTTGTTCCCGGTCTAGGGAAGACATGGCTTGGCAGTTCAGGCTGGACTGTTCCCATGAGGCACAGGGTCAGACTGATTTGCATATGGCCATGTCTGAACTGGGGTGGCAGAGTGGGCTAAAGAACGGTGGTGGATTAAACCCAGATCAGTTGACTGGGGGTGAGTGCTTGCAATGTTCAACACTCCGTCCATCATTTCCTTTGGTTCTGCTTTGTTCGCCATAAGTTGGCAGGGTATGCTCAGACGTGAGTCCCTTGCTCACTTTGCCACTGGATTCAAGCAAGCCTGGCTGAAGACGGCTGAAATTCCAGAAACCGGTCCGAGGAAGCTTGTTTCCGTTCCAGGGAAGACATGGCTTGGCAGTTCGGGCTGGACTGTTCCCATGAGGCACAGGGTCAGACTGATTTGCATATGGCCATGTCTGAACTGGGGTGGCAGAGTGGGCTTAAGAACGGTGGTGGATTAAACCCAGATCAGTTGACTGGGGGTGAGTGCTTGCAATGTTCAACACTCCGTCCATCATTTCCTTTGGTTTTGCTTTGTTCGCCATAAGTTGGCAGGGTATGCTCCGACGTGAGTCCCTTGCTCACTTTGCCACTGGATTCAAGCAAGCCTGGCTGAAGACAGCTGAAATGCCAGAAACCAGTCCTAGGAAGCTGGTTTCCGGTCCAGGGAAGACATGGCTTGGCAGTTCGGGCTGGACTGTTCCCATGAGGCACAGGGTCAGACTGATTTGCATATGGCCATGTCTGAACTGGGGTAGCAGAGTGGGCTAAAGAACGGTTGTGGATTAAACCCAGATCAGTTGACTGGGGGTGAGTGCTTGCAATGTTCAACACTCCGTCCATCATTTCCTTTGGTTTCGCTTTGTTCGCCATAAGATGGCAGGGTATGCTCAGACGTGAGTCCCTTGCTCACTTTGCCACTGGATTCAAGCAAGCCTGGCTGAAGACGGCTGAAATGCCAGAAAACGGTCCTAGGAAGCTTGTTTCTGATCCAGGGAAGACATGGCTTGGCAGTTCGGGCTGGACTGTTCCCTTGAGGCACAGGGTCAGACTGATTTGCATATGGCCATGTCTGAACTGGGGTGGCAGAGTGGGCTAAAGAACGGTTGTGGGTTAAACCCAGATCAGTTGACTGGGGGTGAGTGCTTGCAATGTTCAACACTCCGTCCGTCATTTCCTTTGGTTTTGCTTTGTTCGCCATAAGTTGGCAGGGTATGCTCAGACGTTAGTCCCTTGCTCACTTTGCCACTGGATTCAAGCAAGCCTGGCTGAAGATGGCTGAAATGCCAGAAACCGGTCCTAGGAAGCTTGTTTCCGGTCCAGGGAAGACATGGCTTGGCAGTTCGGGCTGGACTGTTCCCATGAGGTACAGGGTCAGACTGATTTGCATATGGCCATGTCTGAACTGGGGTGGCAGAGTGGGCTAAAGAACGGTGGTGGATTAAACCCAGATCAGTTGACTGGGGGTGAGTGCTTGCAATGTTCAACACTCCGTCCATCATTTCCTTTGGTTTTGCTTTGTTCGCCATAAGTTGGCAGGGTATGCTCAGACGTGAGTCCCTTGCTCACTTTGCCACTGGATTCAAGCAAGCCTGGCTGAAGACGGCTGAAATGTCAGAAACCGGTCCTAGGAAGCTTGTTTCCGGTCCAGGGAAGACATGGCTTGGCAGTTCGGGCTGGACTGCTCCCATGAGGCACAGGGTCAGACTGATTTGCATATGGCCATGTCTGAACTGGGGTGGCAGATTGGGCTAAAGAACGGTGGTGGATTAAACCCAGATCAGTTGACTGGGGGTGAGTGCTTGCAATGTTCAACACTCCGTCCATCATTTCCTTTGGTTTTGCTTTGTTCGCCATAAGTTGGCAGGGTATGCTCAGACGTGAGTCCCTTGCTCACTTTGCCACTGGATTCAAGCAAGACTGGCTGAAGACGGCTGAAATGCCAGAAACAGGCCCTAGGAAGCTTGTTTCCGGTCCAGGGAAGACATGGCTTGGCAGTTTGGGCTGGACTGTTCCCATGAGGCACAGGGTCAGACTGATTTGCATAAAATGCCAGAAACAGGCCCTAGGAAGCTTGTTTCCGGTCCAGGGAAGACATGGCTTGGCAGTTTGGGCTGGACTGTTCCCATGAGGCACAGGGTCAGACTGATTTGCATATGGCCATGTCTGAACTGGGCAAACGTTTAAGTTGGCAGGGTATGCTCTGTCGTGAGTTCCTTGCTCACTTTGCCACTGGATTCAAGCAAGCCTGGCTGAAGACGGCTGAAATGCCAGAAAACGGTCCTAGGAAGCTTGTTTCCAGTCCAGGGAATACATGACTTGGCAGTTCGGGCTGTACTGTTCCCATGAGGCACAGGGTCAGACTGATTTGCATATGGCCATGTCTGAACTGGGATGGCAGAGTGGGCTAAAGAACGGTGGTGGATTAAACCCAGATCAGTTGACTGGGGGTGAGTGCTTGCAATGTTTAACACCCCATCCATCATTTCCTTTGGTTTTGCTTTGTTCGCCATAAATTTGCAGGGTATGCTCAGATGTGAGTCCCTTGCTCACTTTGCCACTGGATTCAAGCAAGCCTGGCTGAAGACGGCTGAAATGCCAGAAAACGGTCCTAGGAAGCTTGTTTCAGATCCAGGGAAGACATGGCTTGGCAGTTCGGGCTGGACTGTTCCCTTGAGGCACAGGGTCAGACTGATTTGCATATGGCCATGTCTGAACTGGGGTGGCAGAGTGGGCTAAAGAACGGTTGTGGGTTAAACCCAGATCAGTTGACTGGGGGTGAGTGCTTGCAATGTTCAACACTCCGTCCGTCATTTCCTTTGGTTTTGCTTTGTTCGCCATAAGTTGGCAGGGTATGCTCAGACGTGAGTCCCTTGCTCACTTTGCCACTGGATTCAAGCAAGCCTGGCTGAAGATGGCTGAAATGCCAGAAACCGGTCCTAGGAAGCTTGTTTCCGGTCCAGGGAAGACATGGCTTGGCAGTTCGGGCTGGACTGTTCCCATGAGGTACAGGGTCAGACTGATTTGCATATGGCCATGTCTGAACTGGGGTGGCAGAGTGGGCTAAAGAACGGTGGTGGATTAAACCCAGATCAGTTGACTGGGGGTGAGTGCTTGCAATGTTCAACACTCCGTTTATCATTTCCTTTGGTTTTGCTTTGTTCGCCATAAGTTGGCAGGGTATGCTCAGACGTGAGTCCCTTGCTCACTTTGCCACTGGATTCAAGCAAGCCTGGCTGAAGACGGCTGAAATGTCAGAAACCGGTCCTAGGAAGCTTGTTTCCGGTCCAGGGAAGACATGGCTTGGCAGTTCGGGCTGGACTGCTCCCATGAGGCACAGGGTCGGACTGATTTGCATATGGCCATGTCTGAACTGGGGTGGCAGATTGGGCTAAAGAACGGTGGTGGATTAAACCCAGATCAGTTGACTGGGGGTGAGTGCTTGCAATGTTCAACACTCCGTCCATCATTTCCTTTGGTTTTGCTTTGTTCGCCATAAGTTGGCAGGGTATGCTCAGACGTGAGTCCCTTGCTCACTTTGCCACTGGATTCAAGCAAGACTGGCTGAAGACGGCTGAAATGCCACAAACAGGCCCTAGGAAGCTTGTTTCCGGTCCAGGGAAGACATGGCTTGGCAGTTTGGGCTGGACTGTTCCCATGAGGCACAGGGTCAGACTGATTTGCATATGGCCATGTCTGAACTGGGGTGGCAGAGTGGGCTAAAGAACGGTGGTGGATTAAACCCAGATCAGTTGACTGGGGGTGAGTGCTTGCAATGTTCAACACTCCGTCCATCATTTCCTTTGGTTTTGCTTTGTTCGCCATAAGTTGGCAGGGTATGCTCTGTCGTGAGTTCCTTGCTCACTTTGCCACTGGATTCAAGCAAGCCTGGCTGAAGACGGCTGAAATGCCAGAAAACGGTCCTAGGAAGCTTGTTTCCGGTCCAGGGAAGACATGACTTGGCAGTTCGGGCTGGACTGTTCCCATGAGGCACAGGGTCAGACTGATTTGCATATGGCTATGTCTGAACTGGGATGGCAGAGTGGGCTAAAGAACGGTGGTGGATTAAACCCAGATCAGTTGACTGGGGGTGAGTGCTTGCAATGTTTAACACCCCATCCATCATTTCCTTTGGTTTTGCTTTGTTCGCCATAAATTTGCAGGGTATGCTCAGATGTGAGTCCCTTGCTCACTTTGCCACTGGATTCAAGCAAGCCTGGCTGAAGACGGCTGAAATGCCAGAAACCGGTCCTAGGAAGCTTGTTCCCGGTCCAGGGAAGACATGGCTTGGCAGTTCGGGCTGGACTGTTCCCATGAGGCACAGGGTCAGACTGATTTGCATATGGCCATGTCTGAACTGGGGTGGCAGAGTGGGCTAAAGAACGGTGGTCGATTAAACCCAGATCAGTTGACTGGGGGTGAGTGCTTGCAATTTTCATCACTCCGTCCATCATTTCCTTTGGTTTTGCTTTGTTCGCCATAAGTTGGCAGGGTATGCTCAGACGTGAGTCCATTGCTCACTTTGCCACTGGATTCAAGCAAGCCTGGCTGAAGACGGCTGAAATTCCAGAAACTGGTCCAAGGAAGCTTGTTTCCGGTCCAGGGAAGACATGGCTTGGCAGTTAGGGCTGGACTGTTCCCATGAGGCACAGGGTCAGACTGATTTGCATATGGCCATGTCTGAACTGGGGTGGCAGAGTGGGCTAAAGAACGGTGGTGGATTAAACCCAGATCAGTTAACTGGGGGTGAGTGCTTGCAATGTTCAACACTCCGTCTATCATTTCCTTTGGTTTTGCTTTGTTCGCCATAAGTTGGCAGGGTATGCTCAGACGTGAGTCCCTTGCTCACTTTGCCACTGGATTCAAGCAAGCCTGGCTGAAGACGGCTGAAATGCCAGAAACCGGTCCTAGGAAGCTTGTTTCCGGTCCAGGGAAGACATGGCTTGGCAGTTCGGGCTGGACTGTTCTCATGAGGCACAGGGTCAGACTGATTTGCATATGGCCATGTCTGAACTGGGGTAGCAGAGTGGGCTAAAGAACGGTTGTGGATTAAACCCAGATCAGTTGACTGGGGGTGAGTGCTTGCAATGTTCAACATTCCGTCCATCATTTCCTTTGGTTTTGCTTTGTTTGCCATAAGTTGGCAGGGTATGCTCAGACGTGAGTCCCTTGCTCACTTTGCCACTGGATTCAAGCAAGCCTTGCTGAAGACGGCTGAAATGCCAGAAACCGGTCCTAGGAAGCTTGTTCCCGGTCTAGGGAAGACATGGCTTGGCAGTTCAGGCTGGACTGTTCCAATGAGGCACAGGGTCAGACTGATTTGCATATGGCCATGTCTGAACTGGGGTGGCAGAGTGGGCTAAAGAACGGTGGTGGATTAAACCCAGATCAGTTGACTGGGGGTGAGTGCTTGCAATGTTCAACACTCCGTCCATCATTTCCTTTGGTTTTGCTTTGTTCGCCATAAGTTGGCAGGGTATGCTCAGACGTGAGTCCCTTGCTCACTTTGCCACTGGATTCAAGCAAGCCTGGTTGAAGATGGCTGAAATGCCTGAAACCGGTCCTAGGAAGCTTGTTTCCGGTCCAGGGAAGACATGGCTTGGCAGTTCGGGCTGGACTGTTCCCATGAGGTACAGGGTCAGACTGATTTGCATATGGCCATGTCTGAACTGGGGTGGCAGAGTGGGCTAAAGAACGGTGGTGGATTAAACCCAGATCAGTTGACTGGGGGTGAGTGCTTGCAATGTTCAACACTCCGTCCATCATTTCCTTTGGATTTGCTTTGTTCGCCATAAGTTGGCAGGGTATGCTCAGACGTGAGTCCCTTGCTCACTTTGCCACTGGATTCAAGCAAGCCTGGCTGAAGACGGCTGAAATGCCAGAAACAGGTCCTAGGAAGCTTGTTTCCGGTCCAGGGAAGACATGGCTTGGCAGTTTGGGCTGGACCGTTCCCATGAGGCACAGGGTCAGACTGATTTGCATATGGCCATGTCTGAACTGGGGTGGCAGAGTGGGCTAAAGAACGGTGGTGGATTAAACCCAGATCAGTTGACTGGGGGTGAGTGCTTGCAATGTTCAACACTCCGTCCATCATTTCCTTTGGTTTTGCTTTGTTCGCCATAAGTTGGCAGTGTATGCTCAGACGTGAGTCCCTTGCTCACTTTGCCACTGGATTCAAGCAAGCCTGGCTGAAGACGGCTGAAATGCCAGAAACAGGTCCTAGGAAGCTTGTTTCCGGTCCAGGGAAAACATGGCTTGGCAGTTTGGGCTGGACCGTTCCCATGAGGCACAGGGTCAGACTGATTTGCATATGGCCATGTCTGAACTGGGGTGGCAGAGTGGGCTAAAGAACGGTGGTGGATTAAACCCAGATCAGTTGACTGGGGGTGAGTGCATGCAATGTTCAACACTCCGTCCATCATTTCCTTTGGTTTTGCTTTGTTCGCCATAAGTTGGCAGGGTATGCTCAGACGTGAGTTCCTTGCTCACTTTGCCACTGGATTCAAGCAAGCCTGGCTGAAGACGGCTGAAATGCCAGAAAACGGTCCTAGGAGGCTTGTTTCCGGTCCAGGGAAGACATGACTTGTCAGTTCAGGCTGGACTGTTCCCATGAGGCACATGGTCAGACTGATTTGCATATGGGTATGTCTGAACTGGGATGGCAGAGTGGGCTAAAGAACGGTGGTGGATTAAACCCAGATCAGTTGACTGGGGGTGAGTGCTTGCAATGTTTAACACCCCATCCATCATTTCCTTTGGATTTGCTTTGTTCGCCATAAGTTGGTAGGGTATGCTCAGACGTGAGTCCCTTGCTCACTTTGCCACTGGATTCAAGCAAGCCTGGCTGAAGACGGCTGAAATGCCAGAAACAGGTCCTAGGAAGCTTGTTTCCGGTCCAGGGAAGACATGGCTTGGCAGTTTGGGCTGGACCGTTCCCATGAGGCACAGGGTCAGACTGATTTGCATATGGCCATGTCTGAACTGGGGTGGCAGAGTGGGCTAAAGAACGGTGGTGGATTAAACCCAGATCAGTTGACTGGGGGTGAGTGCTTGCAATGTTCAACACTCCGTCCATCATTTCCTTTGGTTTTGCTTTGTTCGCCATAAGTTGGCAGTGTATGCTCAGACGTGAGTCCCTTGCTCACTTTGCCACTGGATTCAAGCAAGACTGGCTGAAGACGGCTGAAATGCCATAAAACGGTCCTAGGAAGCTTGTTTCCGGTCCAGGGAAGACATGGCTTGGCAGTTTGGGCTGGACCGTTTCCATGAGGCACAGGGTCAGACTGATTTGCATATGGCCATGTCTGAACTGGGGTGGCAGAGTGGGCTAAAGAACGGTGGTGGATTAAACCCAGATCAGTTGACTGGGGGTGAGTGCTTGCAATGTTCAACACTCCGTCCATCATTTCCTTTGGTTTTGCTTTGTTCGCCATAAGTTGGCAGGGTATGCTCAGACGTGAGTTCCTTGCTCACTTTGCCACTGGATTCAAGCAAGCCTGGCTGAAGACGGCTGAAATGCCAGAAAACGGTCCTAGGAAGCTTGTTTCCGGTCCAGGGAAGACATGACTTGGCAGTTCGGGCTGGACTGTTCCCATGAGGCACAGGGTCAGACTGATTTGCATATGGCTATGTCTGAACTGGGATGGCAGAGTGGGCTAAAGAACGGTGATGGATTAAACCCAGATCAGTTGACTGGGGGTGAGTGCTTGCAATGTTCAACATTCCGTCCATCATTTCCTTTGGTTTTGCTTTGTTTGCCATTAGTTGGCAGGGTATGCTCAGACGTGAGTCCCTTGCTCACTTTGCCACTGGATTCAAGCAAGCCTTGCTGAAGATGGCTGAAATGCCAGAAACCGGTCCTAGGAAGCTTGTTCCCGGTCTAGGGAAGACATGGCTTGGCAGTTCAGGCTGGACTGTTCCCATGAGGCACAGGGTCAGACTGATTTGCATATGGCCATGTCTGAACTGGGGTGGCAGAGTGGGCTAAAGAACGGTGGTGGATTAAACCCAGATCAGTTGACTGGGGGTGAGTGCTTGCAATGTTCAACACTCCGTCCATCATTTCCTTTGGTTTTGCTTTGTTCGCCATAAGTTGGCAGGGTATGCTCAGACGTGAGTCCCTTGCTCACTTTGCCACTGGATTCAAGCAAGCCTGGCTGAAGACGGCTGAAATGCCAGTAACCGGTCCTAGGAAGCTTGTTTCCGATCCAGGGAAGACATGGCTTGGCAGTTCGGGCTGGACTGTTCCCTTGAGGCACAGGGTCGGACTGATTTGCATATGGCCATGTCTGAACTGGGGTGGCAGAGTGGGCTAAAGAACGGTTGTGGGTTAAACCCAGATCAGTTGACTGGGGGTGAGTGCTTGCAATGTTCAACACTCCGTCAGTCATTTCCTTTGGTTTTGCTTTGTTCGCCATAAGTTGGCAGGGTATGCTCAGACGTGAGTCCCTTGCTCACTTTGCCACTGGATTCAAGCAAGCCTGGCTGAAGATGGCTGAAATGCCAGAAACCGGTCCTAGGAAGCCTGTTTCCGGTCCAGGGAAGACATGGCTTGGCAGTTCGGGCTGGACTGTTCCCATGAGGTACAGGGTCAGACTGATTTGCATATGGCCATGTCTGAACTGGGGTGGCAGAGTGGGCTAAAGAACGGTGGTTTTTTAAACCCAGATCAGTTGACTGGGGTTGAGTGCTTGCAATGTTCAACACTCCGTCCATCATTTCCTTTGGTTTTGCTTTGTTCGCCATAAGTTGGCAGGGTATGCTCAGACGTGAGTCCCTTGCTCACTTTGCCACTGGATTCAAGCAAGCCTGGCTGAAGACGGCTGAAATGTCAGAAACCGGTCCTAGGAAGCTTGTTTCCGGTCCAGGGAAGACATGGCTTGGCAGTTCGGGCTGGACTGTTCCCATGAGGCACAGGGTCAGACTGATTTGCATATGGCCATGTCTGAACTGGGGTGGCAGAGTGGGCTAAAGAACGGTGGTGGATTAAACCCAGATCAGTTAACTGGGGGTGAGTGCTTGCAATGTTCAACACTCCGTCCATCATTTCCTTTGGTTTTGCTTTGTTCGCCATAAGTTTGCAGGGTATGCTCAGACGTGAGTCCCTTGCTCACTTTGCCACTGGATTCAAGCAAGCCTGGCTGAAGACGGCTGAAATGCCAGAAACCGGTCCAAGGAAGCTTGTTCCCGGTCCAGGGAAGACATGGCTTGGCAGTTCGGGCTGGACTGTTCCCATGAGGCACAGGGTCAGACTGATTTGCATATGGCCATGTCTGAACTGGGGTGGCAGAGTGGACTAAAGAACGGTGGTGGATTAAACCCAGATCAGTTGACTGGGGGTGAGTGCTTGCAATGTTCAACACTCTGTCCATCATTTCCTTTGGTTTTGCTTTGTTCGCCATAAGTTGGCAGGGTATGCTCAGACGTGAGTCCATTGCTCACTTTGCCACTGGATTCAAGCAAGCCTGGCTGAAGACGGCTGAAATTCCAGAAACTGGTCCAAGGAAGCTTGTTTCCGGTCCAGGGAAGACATGGCTTGGCAGTTTAGGCTGGACTGTTCCCATGAGGCACAGGGTCAGACTGATTTGCATATGGCCATGTCTGAACTGGGGTGGCAGAGTGGGCTAAAGAACGGTGGTGGATTAAACCCAGATCAGTTAACTGGGGGTGAGTGCTTGCAATGTTCAACACTCCGTCTATCATTTCCTTTGGTTTTGCTTTGTTCGCCATAAGTTGGCAGGGTATGCTCAGACGTGAGTCCCTTGCTCACTTTGCCACTGGATTCAAGCAAGCCTGGCTGAAGACGGCTGAAATGCCAGAAACCGGTCCTAGGAAGCTTGTTTCCGGTCCAGGGAAGACATGGCTTGGCAGTTCGGGCTGGACTGTTCCCATGAGGCACAGGGTCAGACTGATTTGCATATGGCCATGTCTGAACTGGGGTAGCAGAGTGGGCTAAAGAACGGTTGTAGATTAAACCCAGATCAGTTGACTGGGGGTGAGTGCTTGCAATGTTCAACATTCGGACCATCATTTCCGTTGGTTTTGCTTTGTTCGCCATAAGTTGGCAAGGTATGCTCAGACGTTAGTCCCTTGCTCACTTTGCCACTGGATTCAAGCAAGACTTGCTGAAGATGGCTGAAATGCCAGAAACCGGTCCTAGGAAGCTTGTTCCCGGTCTAGGGAAGACATGGCTTGGCAGTTCAGGCTGGACTGTTCCCATGAGGCACAGGGTCAGACTGATTTGCATATGGCCATGTCTGAACTGGGGTGGCAGAGTGGGCTAAAGAACGGTTGTGGATTAAACCCAGATCAGTTGACTGGGGGTGAGTGCTTGCAATGTTCAACATTCGGACCATCATTTCCTTTGGTTTTCCTTTGTTTGCCATAAGTTGGCAGGGTATGCTCAGACGTTAGTCCCTTGCTCACTTTGCCACTGGATTCAAGCAAGCCTGGCTGAAGACGGCTGAAATGCCAGAAAACGGTCCTAGGAAGCTTGTTCCCGGTCTAGGGAAGACATGGCTTGGCAGTTCAGGCTGGACTGTTCCCATGAGGCACAGGGTCAGACTGATTTGCATATGGCCATGTCTGAACTGGGGTGGCAGAGTGGGCTAAAGAACGGTGGTGGATTAAACCCAGATCAGTTGACTGGGGGTGAGTGCTTGCAATGTTCAACACTCCGTCCATCATTTCCTTTGGTTTTGCTTTGTTCGCCATAAGTTGGCAGGGTATGCTCAGACGTGAGTCCCTTGCTCACTTTGCCACTGGATTCAAGCAAGCCTGGCTGAATACGGCTGAAATGCCAGAAAACGGTCCTAGGAAGCTTGTTTCCGATCCAGGGAAGATATGGCTTGGCAGTTCAGGCTGGACTGTTCCCTTGAGGCACAGGGTCAGACTGATTTGCATATGGCCATGTCTGAACTGGGGTGGCAGAGTGGGCTAAAGAACGGTTGTGGGTTAAACCCAGATCAGTTGACTGGGGGTGAGTGCTTGCAATGTTCAACACTCCGTCTCTCATTTCCTTTGGTTTTCCTTTGTTCGCCATAAGTTGGCAGGGTATGCTCAGACGTGAGTCCCTTGCTCACTTTGCCACTGGATTCAAGCAAGCCTGGCTGAAGACGGCTGAAATGCCAGAAACCGGTCCTAGGAAGCTTGTTTCCGGTCCAGGGAAGACATGGCTTGGCAGTTCGGGCTGGACTGTTCCCATGAGGCACAGGGTCAGACTGATTTGCATATGGCCATGTCTGAACTGGGGTAGCAGAGTGGGCTAAAGAACGGTGGTGGATTAAACCCAGATCAGTTGACTGGGGGTGAGTGCTTGCAATGTTCAATATTCCGTCCATCATTTCCTTTGGTTTTGCTTTGTTTGCCATAAGTTGGCAGGGTATGCTCAGACGTGAGTCCCTTGCTCACTTTGCCACTGGATTCAAGCAAGCCTTGCTGAAGACGGCTGAAATGCCAGAAACCGGTCCTAGGAAGCTTGTTCCCGGTCTAGGGAAGACATGGCTTGGCAGTTCAGGCTGGACTGTTCCCATGAGGCACAGGGTCAGACTGATTTGCATATGGCCATGTCTGAACTGGGGTGGCAGAGTGGGCTAAAGAACGGTGGTGGATTAAACCCAGATCAGTTGACTGGGGGTGAGTGCTTGCAATGTTCAACACTCCGTCCATCATTTCCTTTGGTTTTGCTTTGTTCGCCATAAGTTGGCAGGGTATGCTCAGACGTGAGTCCCTTGCTCACTTTGCCACTGGATTCAAGCAAGCCTGGCTGAATACGGCTGAAATGCCAGAAACCAGTCCTAGGAAGCTGGTTTCCGGTCCAGGGAAGACATGGCTTGGCAGTTCGGGCTGGACTGTTCCCATGAGGCACAGGGTCAGACTGATTTGCATATGGCCATGTCTGAACTGGGGTAGCAGAGTGGGCTAAAGAACGGTTGTGGATTAAACCCGATCAGTTGACTGGGGGTGAGTGCTTGCACTGTTCAACACTCCGTCCATCATTTCCTTTGGTTTCGCTTTGTTCGCCATAAGATGGCAGGGTATGCTCAGACGTGAGTCCCTTGCTCACTTTGCCACTGGATTCAAGCAAGCCTGGCTGAAGACGGCTGAAATGCCAGAAAACAGTCCTAGGAAGCTTGTTTCTGATCCAGGGAAGACATGGCTTGGCAGTTCGGGCTGGACTGTTCCCTTGAGGCACAGGGTCAGACTGATTTGCATATGGCCATGTCTGAACTGGGGTGGCAGAGTGGGCTAAAGAACGGTTGTGGGTTAAACCCAGATCAGTTGACTGGGGGTGAGTGCTTGCAATGTTCAACACTCCGTCCGTCATTTCCTTTGGTTTTGCTTTGTTCGCCATAAGTTTGCAGGGTATGCTCAGACGTGAGTCCCTTGCTCACTTTGCCACTGGATTCAAGCAAGCCTGGCTGAAGATGGCTGAAATGCCAGAAACCGGTCCTAGGAAGCTTGTTTCCGGTCCAGGGAAGACATGGCTTGGCAGTTCGGGCTGGACTGTTCCCATGAGGTACAGGGTCAGACTGATTTGCATATGGCCATGTCTGAACTGGGGTGGCAGAGTGGGCTAAAGAACGGTGGTGGATTAAACCCAGATCAGTTGACTGGGGGTGAGTGCTTGCAATGTTCAACACTCCGTCCATCATTTCCTTTGGTTTTGCTTTGTTCGCCATAAGTTGGCAGGGTATGCTCAGACGTGAGTCCCTTGCTCACTTTGCCACTGGATTCAAGCAAGCCTGGCTGAAGACGGCTGAAATGTCAGAAACCGGTCCTAGGAAGCTTGTTTCCGGTCCAGGGAAGACATGGCTTGGCAGTTCGGGCTGGACTGTTCCCATGAGGCACAGGGTCAGACTGATTTGCATATGGCCATGTCTGAACTGGGGTGGCAGAGTGGGCTAAAGAACGGTGGTGGATTAAACCCAGATCAGTTGACTGGGGGTGAGTGCTTGCAATGTTCAACACTCCGTCCATCATTTCCTTTGGTTTTGCTTTGTTCGCCATAAGTTGGCAGGGTATGCTCAGACGTGAGTCCCTTGCTCACTTTGCCACTGGATTCAAGCAAGCCTGGCTGAAGACGGCTGAAATGCCAGAAACAGGCCCTAGGAAGCTTGTTTCCGGTCCAGGGAAGACATGGCTTGGCAGTTTGGGCTGGACTGTTCCCATGAGGCACAGGGTCAGACTGATTTGCATATGGCCATGTCTGAACTGGGGTGGCAGAGTGGGCTAAAGAACGGTGGTGGATTAAACCCAGATCAGTTGACTGGGGGTGAGTGCTTGCAATGTTCAACACTCCGTCCATCATTTCCTTTGGTTTTGCTTTGTTCGCCATAAGTTGGCAGGGTATGCTCTGTCGTGAGTTCCTTGCTCACTTTGCCACTGGATTCAAGCAAGCCTGGCTGAAGACGGCTGAAATGCCAGAAAACGGTCCTAGGAAGCTTGTTTCCGGTCCAGGGAAGACATGACTTGGCAGTTCGGGCTGGACTGTTCCCATGAGGCACAGGGTCAGACTGATTTGCATATGGCTATGTCTGAACTGGGATGGCAGAGTGGGCTAAAGAACGGTGGTGGTTTAAACCCAGATCAGTTGACTGGGGGTGAGGGCTTGCAATGTTTAACACCCCATCCATCATTTCCTTTGGTTTTGCTTTGTTCGCCATAAATTTGCAGGGTATGCTCAGACGTGAGTCCCTTGCTCACTTTGCCACTGGATTCAAGCAAGCCTGGCTGAAGACGGCTGAAATGCCAGAAACCGGTCCTAGGAAGCTTGTTCCCGGTCCAGGGAAGACATGGCTTGGCAGTTCGGGCTGGACTGTTCCCATGAGGCACAGGGTCAGACTGATTTGCATATGGCCATGTCTGAACTGGGGTGGCAGAGTGGGCTAAAGAACGGTGGTGGATTAAACCCAGATCAGTTGACTGGGGGTGAGTGCTTGCAATGTTCAACACTCCGTCCATCATTTCCTTTGGTTTTGCTTTGTTCGCCATAAGTTGGCAGGGTATGCTCAGACGTGAGTCCATTGCTCACTTTGCCACTGGATTCAAGCAAGCCTGGCTGAAGACGGCTGAAATTCCAGAAACTGGTCCAAGGAAGCTTGTTTCCGGTCCAGGGAAGACATGGCTTGGCAGTTCGGGCTGGACTGTTCCCATGAGGCACAGGGTCAGACTGATTTGCATATGGCCATGTCTGAACTGGGGTGGCAGAGTGGGCTAAAGAACGGTGGTGGATTAAACCCAGATCAGTTAACTGGGGGTGAGTGCTTGCAATGTTCAACACTCCGTCTATCATTTCCTTTGGTTTTGCTTTGTTCGCCATAAGTTGGCAGGGTATGCTCAGACGTGAGTCCCTTGCTCACTTTGCCACTGGATTCAAGCAAGCCTGGCTGAAGACGGCTGAAATGCTAGAAACCGGTCCTAGGAAGCTTGTTTCCGGTCCAGGGAAGACATGGCTTGGCAGTGCGGGCTGGACTGTTCCCATGAGGCACAGGGTCAGACTGATTTGCATATGGCCATGTCTGAACTGGGGTAGCAGAGTGGGCTAAAGAACGGTTGTGGATTAAACCCAGATCAGTTGACTGGGGGTGAGTGCTTGCAATGTTCAACATTCCGTCCATCATTTCCTTTGGTTTTGCTTTGTTTGCCATAAGTTGGCAGGGTATGCTCAGACGTGAGTCCCTTGCTCACTTAGCCACTGGATTCAAGCAAGCCTTGCTGAAGACGGCTGAAATGCCAGAAACCGGTCCTAGGAAGCTTGTTCCCGGTCTAGGGAAGACATGGCTTGGCAGTTCAGGCTGGACTGTTCCAATGAGGCACAGGGTCAGACTGATTTGCATATGGCCATGTCTGAACTGGGGTGGCAGAGTGGGCTAAAGAACGGTGGTGGATTAAACCCAGATCAGTTGACTGGGGGTGAGTGCTTGTAATGTTCAACACTCCGTCCATCATTTCCTTTGGTTTTGCTTTGTTCGCCATAAGTTGGCAGGGTATGCTCAGACGTGAGTCCCTTGCTCACTTTGCCACTGGATTCAAGCAAGCCTGGCTGAAGACGGCTGAAATGCCAGAAACCGGTCCTAGGAAGCTTGTTTCCGGTCCAGGGAAGACATGGCTTGGCAGTTCGGGCTGGACTGTTCCCATGAGGTACAGGGTCAGACTGATTTGCATATGGCCATGTCTGAACTGGGGTGGCAGAGTGGGCTAAAGAACGGTGGTGGATTAAACCCAGATCAGTTGACTGGGGGTGAGTGCTTGCAATGTTCAACACTCCGTCCATCATTTCCTTTGGATTTGCTTTGTTCGCCATAAGTTGGCAGGGTATGCTCAGACGTGAGTCCCTTGCTCACTTTGCCACTGGATTCAAGCAAGCCTGGCTGAAGACGGCTGAAATGCCAGAAACAGGTCCTAGGAAGCTTGTTTCCGGTCCAGGGAAGACATGGCTTGGCAGTTTGGGCTGGACCGTTCCCATGAGGCACAGGGTCAGACTGATTTGCATATGGCCATGTCTGAACTGGGGTGGCAGAGTGGGCTAAAGAACGGTGGTGGATTAAACCCAGATCAGTTGACTGGGGGTGAGTGCTTGCAATGTTCAACACTCCGTCCATCATTTCCTTTGGTTTTGCTTTGTTCGCCATAAGTTGGCAGGGTATGCTCAGACGTGAGTTCCTTGCTCACTTTGCCACTGGATTCAAGCAAGCCTGGCTGAAGACGGCTGAAATGCCAGAAAACGGTCCTAGGAGGCTTGTTTCCGGTCCAGGGAAGACATGACTTGGCAGTTCGGGCTGGACTGTTCCCATGAGGCACAGGGTCAGACTGATTTGCATATGGCTATGTCTGAACTGGGATGGCAGAGTGGGCTAAAGAACGGTGGTGGATTAAACCCAGATCAGTTGACTGGGGGTGAGTGCTTGCAATGTTTAACACCCCATCCATCATTTCCTTTGGTTTTGCTTTGTTCGCCATAAGTTGGCAGTGTATGCTCAGACGTGAGTCCCTTGCTCACTTTGCCACTGGATTCAAGCAAGCCTGGCTGAAGATGGCTGAAATGCCAGAAACTGGTCCTAGGAAGCTTGTTTCCGGTCCAGGGAAGACATGGCTTGGCAGTTCGGGCTGGACTGTTCCCATTAGGTACAGTGTCAGACTGATTTGCATATGGCCATGTCTGAACTGGGGTGGCAGAGTGGGCTAAAGAACGGTGGTGGATTAAACCCAGATCAGTTCACTGGGAGTGAGTGCTTGCAATGTTCAACATTCCGTCCATCATTTCCTTTGGTTTTGCTTTGTTTGCCATAAGTTGGCAGGGTATGCTCAGACGTGAGTCCCTTGCTCACTTTGCCACTGGATTCAAGCAAGCCTTGCTGAAGATGGCTGAAATGCCAGAAACCAGTCCTAGGAAGCTTGTTCCCGGTCTAGGGAAGACATGGCTTGGCAGTTCAGGCTGGACTGTTCCCATGAGGCACAGGGTCAGACTGATTTGCATATGGCCATGTCTGAACTGGGGTGGCAGAGTGGGCTAAAGAACGGTGGTGGATTAAACCCAGATCAGTTGACTGGGGGTGAGTGCTTGCAATGTTCAACACTCCGTCCATCATTACCTTTGGTTTTGCTTTGTTCGCCATAAGTTGGCAGGGTATGCTCAGACGTGAGTCCCTTGCTCACTTTGCCACTGGATTCAAGCAAGCCTGGCTGAAGACGGCTGAAATTCCAGAAACCGGTCTGAGGAAGCTTGTTTCCGTTCCAGGGAAGACATGGCTTGGCAGTTCGGGCTGGACTGTTCCCATGAGGCACAGGGTCAGACTGATTTACATATGGCCATGTCTGAACTGGGGTGGCAGAGTGGGCTAAAGAACGGTGGTGGATTAAACCCAGATCAGTTGACTGGGGGTGAGTGCTTGCAATGTTCAACACTCCGTCTATCATTTCCTTTGGTTTTGCTTTGTTTGCCATAAGTTGGCAGGGTATGCTCAGACGTGAGTCCCTTGCTCACTTTGCCACTGGATTCAAGCAAGCCTTGCTGAAGATGGCTGAAATGCCAGAAACCGGTCCTAGGAAGCTTGTTCCCGGTCTAGGGAAGACATGGCTTGGCAGTTCAGGCTGGACTGCTCCCATGAGGCACAGGGTCAGACTGATTTGCATATGGCCATGTCTGAACTGGGGTGGCAGAGTGGGCTAAAGAACGGTGGTGGATTAAACCCAGATCAGTTGACTGGGGGTGAGTGCTTGCAATGTTCAACACTCCGTCCATCATTTCCTTTGGTTTTGCTTTGTTCGCCATAAGTTGGCAGGGTATGCTCAGACGTGAGTCCCTTGCTCACTTTGCCACTGGATTCAAGCAAGCCTGGCTGAAGACGGCTGAAATTCCAGAAACCGGTCCGAGGAAGCCTGTTTCCGTTCCAGGGAAGACATGGCTTGGCAGTTCGGGCTGGACTGTTCCCATGAAGCACAGGGTCAGACTGATTTACATATGGCCATGTCTGAACTGGGGTGGCAGAGTGGGCTAAAGAACGGTGGTGGATTAAACCCAGATCAGTTGACTGGGGGTGAGTGCTTGCAATGTTCAACACTCAGTCTATCATTTCCTTTGGTTTTGCTTTGTTCGCCATAAGTTTGCAGGGTATGCTCAGACGTGAGTCCCTTGCTCACTTTGCCACTGGATTCAAGCAAGCCTGGCTGAAGACGGCTGAAATGCCAGAAACAGGTCCTAGGAAGCTTGTTTCCGGTCCAGGGAAGACATGGCTTGGCAGTTTGGGCTGGACCGTTCCCATGAGGCACAGGGTCAGACTGATTTGCATATGGCCATGTCTGAACTGGGGTGGCAGAGTGGGCTAAAGAACGGTGGTGGATTAAACCCAGATCAGTTGACTGGGGGTGAGTGCTTGCAATGTTCAACACTCCGTCCATCATTTCCTTTGGTTTTGCTTTGTTCGCCATAAGTTGGCAGTGTATGCTCAGACGTAAGTCCCTTGCTCACTTTGCCACTGGATTCAAGCAAGACTGGCTGAAGACGGCTGAAATGCCAGAAAACGGTCCTAGGAAGCTTGTTTCCGGTCCAGGGAAGACATGGCTTGGCAGTTTGGGCTGGACCGTTCCCATGAGGCACAGGGTCAGACTGATTTGCATATGGCCATGTCTGAACTGGGGTGGCAGAGTGGGCTAAAGAACGGTGGTGGATTAAACCCAGATCAGTTGACTGGGGGTGAGTGCTTGCAATGTTCAACACTCCGTCCATCATTTCCTTTGGTTTTGCTTTGTTCGCCATAAGTTGGCAGGGTATGCTCAGACGTGAGTTCCTTGCTCACTTTGCCACTGGATTCAAGCAAGCCTGGCTGAAGACGGCTGAAATGCCAGAAAACGGTCCTAGGAAGCTTGTTTCCGGTCCAGGGAAGACATGACTTGGCAGTTCGGGCTGGACTGTTCCCATGAGGCACAGGGTCAGACTGATTTACATATGGCCATGTCTGAACTGGGGTGGCAGAGTGGGCTAAAGAACGGTGGTGGATTAAACCCAGATCAGTTGACTGGGGGTGAGTGCTTGCAATGTTCAACACTCCGTCTATCATTTCCTTTGGTTTTGCTTTGTTCGCCATAAGTTTGCAGGGTATGCTCAGACGTGAGTCCCTTGCTCACTTTGCCACTGGATTCAAGCAAGCCTGGCTGAAGACGGCTGAAATGCCAGAAACCGGTCCTAGGAAGCTTGTTCCCGGTCCAGGGAAGACATGGCTTGGCAGTTCGGGCTGGACTGTTCCCATGAGGCACAGGGTCAGACTGATTTGCATATGGCCGTGTCTGAACTGGGGTGGCAGAGTGGGCTAAAGAACGGTGGTGGAATAAACCCAGATCAGTTGACTGGGGGTGAGTGCTTGCAATGTTCAACACTCCGTCCATCATTTCCTTTGGTTTTGCTTTGTTCGCCATAAGTTGGCAGGGTATGCTCAGACGTGAGTCCATTGCTCACTTTGCCACTGGATTCAAGCAAAGCCTGGCTGAAGACGGCTGAAATTCCAGAAACCGGTCCAAGGAAGCTTGTTTCCGGTCCAGGGAAGACATGGCTTGGCAGTTCGGGCTGGACTGTTCCCTTGAGGCACAGGGTCAGACTGATTTGCATATGGCCATGTCTGAACTGGGTTGGCAGAGTGGGCTAAAGAACGGTTGTGGGTTAAACCCAGATCAGTTGACTGGGGGTGAGTGCTTGCAATGTTCAACACTCCGTCCATCATTTCCTTTGGTTTTGCTTTGTTCGCCATAAGTTTGCAGGGTATGCTCAGACGTGAGTCCCTTGCTCACTTTGCCACTGGATTCAAGCAAGCCTGCCTGAAGACGGCTGAAATGCCAGAAACCGGTCCTAGGAAGCTTGTTCCCGGTCCAGGGAAGACATGGCTTGGCAGTTCGGGCTGGACTGTTCCCATGAGGCACAGGGTCAGACTGATTTGCATATGGCCATGTCTGAACTGGGGTGGCAGAGTGGGCTAAAGAACGGTGGTGGATTAAACCCAGATCAGTTGACTGGGGGTGAGTGCTTGCAATGTTCAACACTCCGTCCATCATTTCCTTTGGTTTTGCTTTGTTCGCCATAAGTTGGCAGGGTATGCTCAGACGTGAGTCCATTGCTCACTTTGCCACTGGATTCAAGCAAGCCTGGCTGAAGACGGCTGAAATTCCAGAAACTGGTCCAAGGAAGCTTGTTTCCGGTCCAGGGAAGACATGGCTTGGCAGTTTGGGCTGGACTGTTCCCATGAGGCACAGGGTCAGACTGATTTGCATATGGCCATGTCTGAACTGGGGTGGCAGAGTGGGCTAAAGAACGGTGGTGGATTAAACCCAGATCAGTTGACTGGGGGTGAGTGCTTGCAATGTTCAACACTCCGTCCATCATTTCCTTTGGTTTTGCTTTGTTCGCCATAAGTTGGCAGGGTATGCTCTGTCGTGAGTTCCTTGCTCACTTTGCCACTGGATTCAAGCAAGCCTGGCTGAAGACGGCTGAAATGCCAGAAAACGGTCCTAGGAAGCTTGTTTCCGGTCCAGGGAAGACATGACTTGGCAGTTCGGGCTGGACTGTTCCCATGAGGCACAGGGTCAGACTGATTTGCATATGGCTATGTCTGAACTGGGATGGCAGAGTGGGCTAAAGAACGGTGGTGGTTTAAACCCAGATCAGTTGACTGGGGGTGAGGGCTTGCAATGTTTAACACCCCATCCATCATTTCCTTTGGTTTTGCTTTGTTCGCCATAAATTTGCAGGGTATGCTCAGACGTGAGTCCCTTGCTCACTTTGCCACTGGATTCAAGCAAGCCTGGCTGAAGACGGCTGAAATGCCAGAAACCGGTCCTAGGAAGCTTGTTCCCGGTCCAGGGAAGACATGGCTTGGCAGTTCGGGCTGGACTGTTCCCATGAGGCACAGGGTCAGACTGATTTGCATATGGCCATGTCTGAACTGGGGTGGCAGAGTGGGCTAAAGAACGGTGGTGGATTAAACCCAGATCAGTTGACTGGGGGTGAGTGCTTGCAATGTTCAACACTCCGTCCATCATTTCCTTTGGTTTTGCTTTGTTCGCCATAAGTTGGCAGGGTATGCTCAGACGTGAGTCCATTGCTCACTTTGCCACTGGATTCAAGCAAGCCTGGCTGAAGACGGCTGAAATTCCAGAAACTGGTCCAAGGAAGCTTGTTTCCGGTCCAGGGAAGACATGGCTTGGCAGTTCGGGCTGGACTGTTCCCATGAGGCACAGGGTCAGACTGATTTGCATATGGCCATGTCTGAACTGGGGTGGCAGAGTGGGCTAAAGAACGGTGGTGGATTAAACCCAGATCAGTTAACTGGGGGTGAGTGCTTGCAATGTTCAACACTCCGTCTATCATTTCCTTTGGTTTTGCTTTGTTCGCCATAAGTTGGCAGGGTATGCTCAGACGTGAGTCCCTTGCTCACTTTGCCACTGGATTCAAGCAAGCCTGGCTGAAGACGGCTGAAATGCTAGAAACCGGTCCTAGGAAGCTTGTTTCCGGTCCAGGGAAGACATGGCTTGGCAGTGCGGGCTGGACTGTTCCCATGAGGCACAGGGTCAGACTGATTTGCATATGGCCATGTCTGAACTGGGGTAGCAGAGTGGGCTAAAGAACGGTTGTGGATTAAACCCAGATCAGTTGACTGGGGGTGAGTGCTTGCAATGTTCAACATTCCGTCCATCATTTCCTTTGGTTTTGCTTTGTTTGCCATAAGTTGGCAGGGTATGCTCAGACGTGAGTCCCTTGCTCACTTAGCCACTGGATTCAAGCAAGCCTTGCTGAAGACGGCTGAAATGCCAGAAACCGGTCCTAGGAAGCTTGTTCCCGGTCTAGGGAAGACATGGCTTGGCAGTTCAGGCTGGACTGTTCCAATGAGGCACAGGGTCAGACTGATTTGCATATGGCCATGTCTGAACTGGGGTGGCAGAGTGGGCTAAAGAACGGTGGTGGATTAAACCCAGATCAGTTGACTGGGGGTGAGTGCTTGTAATGTTCAACACTCCGTCCATCATTTCCTTTGGTTTTGCTTTGTTCGCCATAAGTTGGCAGGGTATGCTCAGACGTGAGTCCCTTGCTCACTTTGCCACTGGATTCAAGCAAGCCTGGCTGAAGACGGCTGAAATGCCAGAAACCGGTCCTAGGAAGCTTGTTTCCGGTCCAGGGAAGACATGGCTTGGCAGTTCGGGCTGGACTGTTCCCATGAGGTACAGGGTCAGACTGATTTGCATATGGCCATGTCTGAACTGGGGTGGCAGAGTGGGCTAAAGAACGGTGGTGGATTAAACCCAGATCAGTTGACTGGGGGTGAGTGCTTGCAATGTTCAACACTCCGTCCATCATTTCCTTTGGATTTGCTTTGTTCGCCATAAGTTGGCAGGGTATGCTCAGACGTGAGTCCCTTGCTCACTTTGCCACTGGATTCAAGCAAGCCTGGCTGAAGACGGCTGAAATGCCAGAAACAGGTCCTAGGAAGCTTGTTTCCGGTCCAGGGAAGACATGGCTTGGCAGTTTGGGCTGGACCGTTCCCATGAGGCACAGGGTCAGACTGATTTGCATATGGCCATGTCTGAACTGGGGTGGCAGAGTGGGCTAAAGAACGGTGGTGGATTAAACCCAGATCAGTTGACTGGGGGTGAGTGCTTGCAATGTTCAACACTCCGTCCATCATTTCCTTTGGTTTTGCTTTGTTCGCCATAAGTTGGCAGGGTATGCTCAGACGTGAGTTCCTTGCTCACTTTGCCACTGGATTCAAGCAAGCCTGGCTGAAGACGGCTGAAATGCCAGAAAACGGTCCTAGGAGGCTTGTTTCCGGTCCAGGGAAGACATGACTTGGCAGTTCGGGCTGGACTGTTCCCATGAGGCACAGGGTCAGACTGATTTGCATATGGCTATGTCTGAACTGGGATGGCAGAGTGGGCTAAAGAACGGTGGTGGATTAAACCCAGATCAGTTGACTGGGGGTGAGTGCTTGCAATGTTTAACACCCCATCCATCATTTCCTTTGGTTTTGCTTTGTTCGCCATAAGTTGGCAGTGTATGCTCAGACGTGAGTCCCTTGCTCACTTTGCCACTGGATTCAAGCAAGCCTGGCTGAAGATGGCTGAAATGCCAGAAACTGGTCCTAGGAAGCTTGTTTCCGGTCCAGGGAAGACATGGCTTGGCAGTTCGGGCTGGACTGTTCCCATTAGGTACAGTGTCAGACTGATTTGCATATGGCCATGTCTGAACTGGGGTGGCAGAGTGGGCTAAAGAACGGTGGTGGATTAAACCCAGATCAGTTCACTGGGAGTGAGTGCTTGCAATGTTCAACATTCCGTCCATCATTTCCTTTGGTTTTGCTTTGTTTGCCATAAGTTGGCAGGGTATGCTCAGACGTGAGTCCCTTGCTCACTTTGCCACTGGATTCAAGCAAGCCTTGCTGAAGATGGCTGAAATGCCAGAAACCAGTCCTAGGAAGCTTGTTCCCGGTCTAGGGAAGACATGGCTTGGCAGTTCAGGCTGGACTGTTCCCATGAGGCACAGGGTCAGACTGATTTGCATATGGCCATGTCTGAACTGGGGTGGCAGAGTGGGCTAAAGAACGGTGGTGGATTAAACCCAGATCAGTTGACTGGGGGTGAGTGCTTGCAATGTTCAACACTCCGTCCATCATTACCTTTGGTTTTGCTTTGTTCGCCATAAGTTGGCAGGGTATGCTCAGACGTGAGTCCCTTGCTCACTTTGCCACTGGATTCAAGCAAGCCTGGCTGAAGACGGCTGAAATTCCAGAAACCGGTCTGAGGAAGCTTGTTTCCGTTCCAGGGAAGACATGGCTTGGCAGTTCGGGCTGGACTGTTCCCATGAGGCACAGGGTCAGACTGATTTACATATGGCCATGTCTGAACTGGGGTGGCAGAGTGGGCTAAAGAACGGTGGTGGATTAAACCCAGATCAGTTGACTGGGGGTGAGTGCTTGCAATGTTCAACACTCCGTCTATCATTTCCTTTGGTTTTGCTTTGTTTGCCATAAGTTGGCAGGGTATGCTCAGACGTGAGTCCCTTGCTCACTTTGCCACTGGATTCAAGCAAGCCTTGCTGAAGATGGCTGAAATGCCAGAAACCGGTCCTAGGAAGCTTGTTCCCGGTCTAGGGAAGACATGGCTTGGCAGTTCAGGCTGGACTGCTCCCATGAGGCACAGGGTCAGACTGATTTGCATATGGCCATGTCTGAACTGGGGTGGCAGAGTGGGCTAAAGAACGGTGGTGGATTAAACCCAGATCAGTTGACTGGGGGTGAGTGCTTGCAATGTTCAACACTCCGTCCATCATTTCCTTTGGTTTTGCTTTGTTCGCCATAAGTTGGCAGGGTATGCTCAGACGTGAGTCCCTTGCTCACTTTGCCACTGGATTCAAGCAAGCCTGGCTGAAGACGGCTGAAATTCCAGAAACCGGTCCGAGGAAGCCTGTTTCCGTTCCAGGGAAGACATGGCTTGGCAGTTCGGGCTGGACTGTTCCCATGAAGCACAGGGTCAGACTGATTTACATATGGCCATGTCTGAACTGGGGTGGCAGAGTGGGCTAAAGAACGGTGGTGGATTAAACCCAGATCAGTTGACTGGGGGTGAGTGCTTGCAATGTTCAACACTCAGTCTATCATTTCCTTTGGTTTTGCTTTGTTCGCCATAAGTTTGCAGGGTATGCTCAGACGTGAGTCCCTTGCTCACTTTGCCACTGGATTCAAGCAAGCCTGGCTGAAGACGGCTGAAATGCCAGAAACAGGTCCTAGGAAGCTTGTTTCCGGTCCAGGGAAGACATGGCTTGGCAGTTTGGGCTGGACCGTTCCCATGAGGCACAGGGTCAGACTGATTTGCATATGGCCATGTCTGAACTGGGGTGGCAGAGTGGGCTAAAGAACGGTGGTGGATTAAACCCAGATCAGTTGACTGGGGGTGAGTGCTTGCAATGTTCAACACTCCGTCCATCATTTCCTTTGGTTTTGCTTTGTTCGCCATAAGTTGGCAGTGTATGCTCAGACGTAAGTCCCTTGCTCACTTTGCCACTGGATTCAAGCAAGACTGGCTGAAGACGGCTGAAATGCCAGAAAACGGTCCTAGGAAGCTTGTTTCCGGTCCAGGGAAGACATGGCTTGGCAGTTTGGGCTGGACCGTTCCCATGAGGCACAGGGTCAGACTGATTTGCATATGGCCATGTCTGAACTGGGGTGGCAGAGTGGGCTAAAGAACGGTGGTGGATTAAACCCAGATCAGTTGACTGGGGGTGAGTGCTTGCAATGTTCAACACTCCGTCCATCATTTCCTTTGGTTTTGCTTTGTTCGCCATAAGTTGGCAGGGTATGCTCAGACGTGAGTTCCTTGCTCACTTTGCCACTGGATTCAAGCAAGCCTGGCTGAAGACGGCTGAAATGCCAGAAAACGGTCCTAGGAAGCTTGTTTCCGGTCCAGGGAAGACATGACTTGGCAGTTCGGGCTGGACTGTTCCCATGAGGCACAGGGTCAGACTGATTTACATATGGCCATGTCTGAACTGGGGTGGCAGAGTGGGCTAAAGAACGGTGGTGGATTAAACCCAGATCAGTTGACTGGGGGTGAGTGCTTGCAATGTTCAACACTCCGTCTATCATTTCCTTTGGTTTTGCTTTGTTCGCCATAAGTTTGCAGGGTATGCTCAGACGTGAGTCCCTTGCTCACTTTGCCACTGGATTCAAGCAAGCCTGGCTGAAGACGGCTGAAATGCCAGAAACCGGTCCTAGGAAGCTTGTTCCCGGTCCAGGGAAGACATGGCTTGGCAGTTCGGGCTGGACTGTTCCCATGAGGCACAGGGTCAGACTGATTTGCATATGGCCGTGTCTGAACTGGGGTGGCAGAGTGGGCTAAAGAACGGTGGTGGAATAAACCCAGATCAGTTGACTGGGGGTGAGTGCTTGCAATGTTCAACACTCCGTCCATCATTTCCTTTGGTTTTGCTTTGTTCGCCATAAGTTGGCAGGGTATGCTCAGACGTGAGTCCATTGCTCACTTTGCCACTGGATTCAAGCAAAGCCTGGCTGAAGACGGCTGAAATTCCAGAAACCGGTCCAAGGAAGCTTGTTTCCGGTCCAGGGAAGACATGGCTTGGCAGTTCGGGCTGGACTGTTCCCTTGAGGCACAGGGTCAGACTGATTTGCATATGGCCATGTCTGAACTGGGTTGGCAGAGTGGGCTAAAGAACGGTTGTGGGTTAAACCCAGATCAGTTGACTGGGGGTGAGTGCTTGCAATGTTCAACACTCCGTCCATCATTTCCTTTGGTTTTGCTTTGTTCGCCATAAGTTTGCAGGGTATGCTCAGACGTGAGTCCCTTGCTCACTTTGCCACTGGATTCAAGCAAGCCTGCCTGAAGACGGCTGAAATGCCAGAAACCGGTCCTAGGAAGCTTGTTCCCGGTCCAGGGAAGACATGGCTTGGCAGTTCGGGCTGGACTGTTCCCATGAGGCACAGGGTCAGACTGATTTGCATATGGCCATGTCTGAACTGGGGTGGCAGAGTGGGCTAAAGAACGGTGGTGGATTAAACCCAGATCAGTTGACTGGGGGTGAGTGCTTGCAATGTTCAACACTCCGTCCATCATTTCCTTTGGTTTTGCTTTGTTCGCCATAAGTTGGCAGGGTATGCTCAGACGTGAGTCCATTGCTCACTTTGCCACTGGATTCAAGCAAGCCTGGCTGAAGACGGCTGAAATTCCAGAAACTGGTCCAAGGAAGCTTGTTTCCGGTCCAGGGAAGACATGGCTTGGCAGTTTGGGCTGGACTGTTCCCATGAGGCACAGGGTCAGACTGATTTGCATATGGCCATGTCTGAACTGGGGTGGCAGAGTGGGCTAAAGAACGGTTGTGGATTAAACCCAGATCAGTTGACTGGGGGTGAGAGCTTGCAATGTTCAACATTCGGACCATCATTTCCTTTGGTTTTGCTTTGTTTGCCATAAGTTGGCAAGGTATGCTCAGACGTTAGTCCCTTGCTCACTTTGCCACTGGATTCAAGCAAGCCTTGCTGAAGATGGCTGAAATGCCAGAAACCGGTCCTAGGAAGCTTGTTCCCGGTCTAGGGAAGACATGGCTTGGCAGTTCAGGCTGGACTGTTCCCATGAGGCACAGGGTCAGACTGATTTGCATATGGCCATGTCTGAACTGGGGTGGCAGAGTGGGCTAAAGAACGGTGGTGGATTAAACCCAGATCAGTTGACTGGGGGTGAGTGCTTGCAATGTTCAACACTCCGTCCATCATTTCCTTTGGTTTTGCTTTGTTCGCCATAAGTTGGCAGGGTATGGTCAGACGTGAGTCCCTTGCTCACTTTGCCACTGGATTCAAGCAAGCCTGGCTGAAGACGGCTGAAATGCCAGAAAACGGTCCTAGGAAGCTTGTTTCCGATCCAGGGAAGACATGGCTTGGCAGTTCAGGCTGGACTGTTCCCTTGAGGCACAGGGTAAGACTGATTTGCATATGGCCATGTCTGAACTGGGGTGGCAGAGTGGGCTAAAGAACGGTTGTAGGTTAAACCCAGATCAGTTGACTGGGGGTGAGTGCTTGCAATGTTCAACACTCCGTCTCTCATTTCCTTTGGTTTTCCTTTGTTCGCCATAAGTTGGCAGGGTATGCTCAGACGTGAGTCCCTTGCTCACTTTGCCACTGGATTCAAGCAAGCCTGGCTGAAGACGGCTGAAATGCCAGAAATCGGTCCTAGGAAGCTTGTTTCCGGTCCAGGGAAGACATGGCTTGGCAGTTCGGGCTGGACTGTTCCCATGAGGCACAGGGTCAGACTGATTTGCATATGGCCATGTCTGAACTGGGGTGGCAGAGTGGGCTAAAGAACGGTGGTGGATTAAACCCAGATCAGTTGACTGGGGGTGAGTGCTTGCAATGTTCAACACTCCGTCCATCATTTCCTTTGGTTTTACTTTGTTCGCCATAAGTTGGCAGGGTATGCTCAGACGTGAGTCCATTGCTCACTTTGCCACTGCATTCAAGCAAGCCTGGCTGAAGACGGCTGAAATTACAGAAACTGGTCCAAGGAAGCTTGTTTCCGGTCCAGAGAAGACATGGCTTGGCAGTTTGGGCTGGACTGTTCCCATGAGGCACAGGGTCAGACTGATTTGCATATGGCCATGTCTGAACTGGGGTGGCAGAGTGGGCTAAAGAACGGTGGTGGATTAAACCCAGATCAGTTAACTGGGGGTGAGTGCTTGCAATGTTCAACACTCCGTCTATCATTTCCTTTGGTTTTGCTTTGTTCGCCATAAGTTGGCAGGGTATGCTCAGACGTGAGTCCCTTGCTCACTTTGCCACTGGATTCAAGCAAGCCTGGCTGAAGACGGCTGAAATGCCAGAAACCGGTCCTAGGAAGCTTGTTTCCGGTCCAGGGAAGACATGGCTTGGCAGTTCGGGCTGGACTGTTCCCATGAGGCACAGGGTCAGACTGATTTGCATATGGCCATGTCTGAACTGGGGTAGCAGAGTGGGCTAAAGAACGGTTGTGGATTAAACCCAGATCAGTTGACTGGGGGTGAGTGCTTGCAATGTTCAACATTCGGACCATCATTTCCTTTGGTTTTGCTTTGTTTGCCATAAGTTGGCAGGGTATGCTCAGACGTTAGTCCCTTGCTCACTTTGCCACTGGATTCAAGCAAGCCTTGCTGAAGATGGCTGAAATGCCAGAAACCGGTCCTAGGAAGCTTGTTCCCGGTCTAGGGAAGACATGGCTTGGCAGTTCAGGCTGGACTGTTCCCATGAGGCACAGGGTCAGACTGATTTGCATATGGCCATGTCTGAACTGGGGTGGCAGAGTGGGCTAAAGAACGGTTGTGGGTTAAACCCAGATCAGTTGACTGGGGGTGAGTGCTTGCAATGTTCAACACTCCGTCTCTCATTTCCTTTGGTTTTCCTTTGTTCGCCATAAGTTGGCAGGGTATGCTCAGACGTGAGTCCCTTGCTCACTTTGCCACTGGATTCAAGCAAGCCTGGCTGAAGACGGCTGAAATGCCAGAAACCGGTCCTAGGAAGTTTGTTTCCGGTCCAGGGAAGACATGGCTTGGCAGTTCGGGCTGGACTGTTCCCATGAGGTACAGGGTCAGACTGATTTGCATATGGCCATGTCTGAACTGGGGTGGCAGAGTGGGCTAAAGAACGGTGGTGGATTAAACCCAGATCAGTTGACTGGGGGTGAGTGCTTGCAATGTTCAACACTCCGTCCATCATTTCCTTTGGTTTTGCTTTGTTCGCCATAAGTTGGCAGGGTATGCTCAGACGTGAGTCCCTTGCTCACTTTGCCACTGGATTCAAGCAAGCCTGGCTGAATACGGCTGAAATGTCAGAAACCGGTCCTAGGAAGCTTGTTTCCGGTCCAGGGAAGACATGGCTTGGCAGTTCGGGCTGGACTGTTCCCATGAGGCACAGGGTCAGACTGATTTGCCTATGGCCATGTCTGAACTGGGGTGGCAGAGTGGGCTAAAGAACGGTGGTGGATTAAACCCAGATCAGTTGACTGGGGGTGAGTGCTTGCAATGTTCAACACTCCGTCCATCATTTCCTTTGGTTTTGCTTTGTTCGCCATAAGTTGGCAGGGTATGCTCAGACGTGAGTCCCTTGCTCACTTTGCCACTGGATTCAAGCAAGCCTGGCTGAAGACGGCTGAAATGCCAGAAAACGGTCCTAGGAAGCTTGTTTCCGATCCAGGGAAGACATGGCTTGGCAGTTCAGGCTGGACTGTTCCCTTGAGGCACAGGGTCAGACTGATTTGCATATGGCCATGTCTGAACTGTGGTGGCAGAGTGGGCTAAAGAACGGTTGTGGGTTAAACCCAGATCAGTTGACTGGGGGTGAGTGCTTGCAATGTTCAACACTCCGTCTCTCATTTCCTTTGGTTTTCCTTTGTTCGCCATAAGTTGGCAGGGTATGCTCAGACGTGAGTCCCTTGCTCACTTTGCCACTGGATTCAAGCAAGCCTGGCTGAAGACGGCTGAAATGCCAGAAATCGGTCCTAGGAAGCTTGTTTCCGGTCCAGGGAAGACATGGCTTGGCAGTTCGGGCTGGACTGTTCCCATGAGGCACAGGGTCAGACTGATTTGCATATGGCCATGTCTGAACTGGGGTAGCAGAGTGGGCTAAAGAACGGTGGTGGATTAAACCCAGATCAGTTGACTGGGGGTGAGTGCTTGCAATGTTCAACATTCCGTCCATCATTTCCTTTGGTTTTGCTTTGTTTGCCATAAGTTGGCAGGGTATGCTCAGACGTGAGTCCCTTACTCACTTCGCCACTGGATTCAAGCAAGCCTTGCTGAAGACGGCTGAAATGCCAGAAACCGGTCCTAGGAAGCTTGTTCCCGGTCTAGGGAAGACATGGCTTGGCAGTTCAGGCTGGACTGTTCCCATGAGGCACAGGGTCAGACTGATTTGCATATGGCCATGTCTGAACTGGGGTGGCAGAGTGGGCTAAAGAACGGTGGTGGATTAAACCCAGATCAGTTGACTGGGGGTGAGTGCTTGCAATGTTCAACACTCCGTCCATCATTTCCTTTGGTTTTGCTTTGTTCGCCATAAGTTGGCAGGGTATGCTCAGACGTGAGTCCCCTGCTCACTTTGCCACTGGATTCAAGCAAGCCTGGCTGAAGACGGCTGAAATGCCAGAAAACGGTCCTAGGAAGCTTGTTTCCGATCCAGGGAAGACATGGCTTGGCAGTTCGGGCTGGACTGTTCCCTTGAGGCACAGGGTCAGACTGATTTGCATATGGCCATGTCTGAACTGGGGTGGCAGAGTGGGCTAAAGAACGGTTGTGGGTTAAACCCAGATCAGTTGACTGGGGGTGAGTGCTTGCAATGTTCAACACTCTGTCCGTCATTTCCTTTGGTTTTGCTTTGTTCGCCATAAGTTGGCAGGGTATGCTCAGACGTGAGTCCCTTGCTCACTTTGCCACTGGATTCAAGCAAGCCTGGCTGAAGATGGCTGAAATGCCAGAAACCGATCCTAGGAAGCTTGTTTCCGGTCCAGGGAAGACATGGCTTGGCAGTTCGGGCTGGACTGATCCCATGAGGTACAGGGTCAGACTGATTTGCACATGGCCATGTCTGAACTGGGGTGGCAGAGTGGGCTAAAGAACGGTGGTGGATTAAACCCAGATCAGTTGACTGGGGGTGAGTGCTTGCAATGTTCAACACTCCGTCCATCATTTCCTTTGGTTTTGCTTTGTTCGCCATAAGTTGGCAGGGTATGCTCAGACGTGAGTCCCTTGCTCACTTTGCCACTGGATTCAAGCAAGCCTGGCTGAAGACGGCTGAAATGCCAGAAACAGGTCCTAGGAAGCTTGTTTCCGGTCCAGGGAAGACATGGCTTGGCAGTTTGGGCTGGACCGTTCCCATGAGGCACAGGGTCAGACTGATTTGCATATGGCCATGTCTGAACTGGGGTGGCAGAGTGGGCTAAAGAACGGTGGTGGATTAAACCCAGATCAGTTGACTGGGGGTGAGTGCTTGCAATGTTCAACACTCCGTCCATCATTTCCTTTGGTTTTGCTTTGTTCGACATAAGTTGGCAGTGTATGCTCAGACGTGAGTCCCTTGCTCACTTTGCCACTGGATTCAAGCAAGCCTGGCTGAAGACGGCTGAAATGCCAGAAAACGGTCCTAGGAAGCTTGTTTCCGGTCCAGGGAAGACATGGCTTGGCAGTTCGGGCTGGACTGTTCCCATGAGGCACAGGGTCAGACTGATTTGCATATGGCCATGTCTGAACTGGGGTGGCAGAGTGGGCTAAGGAACGGTGGTGGATTAAACCCAGATCAGTTGACTGGGGGTGAGTGCTTGCAATGTTCAACACTCCGTCCATCATTTCCTTTGGTTTTGCTTTGTTCGCCATAAGTTGGCAGTGTATGCTCAGACGTGAGTCCCTTGCTCACTTTGCCACTGGATTCAAGCAAGCCTGGCTGAAGACGGCTGAAATGCCAGAAAACTGTCCTAGGAAGCTTGTTTCCGGTCCAGGGAAGACATGGCTTGGCAGTTCGGGCTGGACTGTTCCCATGAGGCACAGGGTCAGACTGATTTGCATATGGCCATGTCTGAACTGGGGTGGCAGAGTGGGCTAAGGAACGGTGGTGGATTAAACCCAGATCAGTTGACTGGGGGTGAGTGCTTGCAATGTTCAACACTCCGTCCATCATTTCCTTTGGTTTTGCTTTGTTCGCCATAAGTTGGCAGTGTATGCTCAGACGTGAGTCCCTTGCTCACTTTGCCACTGGATTCAAGCAAGCCTGGCTGAAGATGGCTGAAATGCCAGAAACCGGTCCTAGGAAGCTTGTTTCCGGTCCAGGGAAGACATGGCTTGGCAGTTCGGGCTGGACTGTTCCCATGAGGCACAGGGTCAGACTGATTTGCATATGGCCATGTCTGAACTGGGGTGGCAGAGTGGGCTAAAGAACGGTGGTGGATTAAACCCAGATCAGTTGACTGGGGGTGAGTGCTTGCAATGTTCAACACTCTGTCCATCATTTCCTTTGGTTTTGCTTTGTTCGCCATAAGTTGGCAGGGTATGCTCAGACGTGAGTCCCTTGCTCACTTTGCCACTGGATTCAAGCAAGCCTGGCTGAAGACGGCTGAAATTCCAGAAACCGGTCCAAGGAAGCTTGTTTCCGTTCCAGGGAAGACATGGCTTGGCAGTTCGGGCTGGACTGTTCCCATGAGGCACAGGGTCAGACTGATTTACATATGGCCATGTCTGAACTGGGGTGGCAGAGTGGGCTAAAGAACGGTGGTGGATTAAACCCAGATCAGTTGACTGGTGGTGAGTGCTTGCAATGTTCAACACTCCGTCTATCATTTCCTTTGGTTTTGCTTTTTTCGCCATAAGTTTGCAGGGTATGCTCAGACGTGAGTCCCTCGCTCACTTTGCCACTGGATTCAAGCAAGCCTGGCTGAAGACGGCTGAAATGCCAGAAACCGGTCCTAGGAAGCTTGTTCCCGGTCCAGGGAAGACATGGCTTGGCAGTTCGGGCTGGACTGTTCCCATGAGGCACAGGGTCAGACTGATTTGCATATGGCCATGTCTGAACTGGGGTGGCAGAGTGGGCTAAAGAACGGTGGTGGATTAAACCCAGATCAGTTGACTGGGGGTGAGTGCTTGCAATGTTCAACACTCCGTCCATCATTTCCTTTGGTTTTGCTTTGTTCGCCATAAGTTGGCAGGGTATGCTCAGACGTGAGTCCATTGCTCACTTTGCCACTGGATTCAAGCAAGCCTGGCTGAAGACGGCTGAAATTCCAGAAACCGGTCCAAGGAAGCTTGTTTCCGGTCCAGGGAAGACATG
The DNA here is from genome assembly GCF_964204655.1 of Triturus cristatus. Lineage (NCBI taxonomy): Eukaryota > Metazoa > Chordata > Amphibia > Caudata > Salamandridae > Triturus > Triturus cristatus. The sequence goes on along the minus strand of NW_028188159.1, from coordinate 755,394 downwards.
GCTTGGCAGTTCGGGCTGGACTGTTCCCATGAGGCACAGGGTCAGACTGATTTGCATATGGCCATGTCTGAACTGGGGTGGCAGAGTGGGCTAAAGAACGGTGGTGGATTAAACCCAGATCAGTTAACTGGGGGTGAGTGCTTGCAATGTTCAACACTCCGTCTATCATTTCCTTTGGTTTTGCTTTGTTCGCCATAAGTTGGCAGGGTATGCTCAGACGTGAGTCCCTTGCTCACTTTGCCACTGGATTCAAGCAAGCCTGGCTGAAGACGGCTGAAATGCCAGAAACCGGTCCTAGGAAGCTTGTTTCCGGTCCAGGGAAGACATGGCTTGGCAGTTCGGGCTGGACTGTTCCCATGAGGCACAGGGTCAGACTGATTTGCATATGGCCATGTCTGAACTGGGGTGGCAGAGTGGGCTAAAGGACGGTGGTAGATTAAACCCAGATCAGTTGACTGGGGGTGAATGCTTGCAATGTTCAACACTCCGTCCATCATTTCCTTTGGTTTTGCTTTGTTCGCCATAAGTTGGCAGGGTATGCTCAGACGTGAGTCCCTTGCTCACTTTGCCACTGGATTCAAGCAAGCATGGCTGAAGACGGCTGAAATGCCAGAAAACGGTCCTAGGAAGCTTGTTTCCGATCCAGGGAAGACATGGCTTGGCAGTTCGGGCTGGACTGTTCCCTTGAGGCACAGGGTCAGACTGATTTGCATATGGCCATGTCTGAACTGGGGTGGCAGAGTGGGCTAAAGAACGGTTGTGAGTTAAACCCAGATCAGTTGACTGGGGGTGAGTGCTTGCAATGTTCAACACTCCGTCCGTCATTTCCTTTGGTTTTGCTTTGTTCGCCATAAGTTGGCAGGGTATGCTCAGACGTGAGTCCCTTGCTCACTTTGCCACTGGATTCAAGCAAGCCTGGCTGAAGATGGCTGAAATGCCAGAAACCGATCCTAGGAAGCTTGTTTCCGGTCCAGGGAAGACATGGCTTGGCAGTTCGGGCTGGACTGTTCCCATGAGGTACAGGGTCAGACTGATTTGCATATGGCCATGTCTGAACTGGGGTGGCAGAGTGGGCTAAAGAACGGTGGTGGGTTAAACCCAGATCAGTTGACTGGGGGTGAGTGCTTGCAATGTTCAACACTCCGTCCATCATTTCCTTTGGTTTTGCTTTGTTCGCCATAAGTTGGCAGGGTATGCTCAGACGTGAGTCCCTTGCTCACTTTGCCACTGGATTCAAGCAAGCCTGGCTGAAGACGGCTGAAATGTCAGAAACCGGTCCTAGGAAGCTTGTTTCCGGTCCAGGGAAGACATGGCTTGGCAGTTCGGGCTGGACTGTTCCCATGAGGCACAGGGTCAGACTGATTTGCATATGGCCATGTCTGAACTGGGGTGGCAGAGTGGGCTAAAGAACGGTGGTGGATTAAACCCAGATCAGTTGACTGGGGTTGAGTGCTTGCAATGTTCAACACTCCGTTCATCATTTCCTTTGGTTTTGCTTTGTTCGCCATAAGTTGGCAGGGTATGCTCAGACGTGAGTCCCTTGCTCACTTTGCCACTGGATTCAAGCAAGCCTGGCTGAAGACGGCTGAAATGCCAGAAACAGGTCCTAGGAAGCTTGTTTCCATGTCCAGGGAAGACATGGCTTGGCAGTTTGGGCTGGACCGTTCCCATGAGGCACAGGGTCAGACTGATTTGCATATGGCCATGTCTGAACTGGGGTGGCAGAGTGGGCTAAAGAACGGTGGTGGATTAAACCCAGATCAGTTGACTGGGGGTGAGTGCTTGCAATGTTCAACACTCCGTCCATCATTTCCTTTGGTTTTGCTTTGTTCGCCATAAGTTGGCAGTGTATGCTCAGACGTGAGTCCCTTGCTCACTTTGCCACTGGATTCAAGCAAGCCTGGCTGAAGACGGCTGAAATGCCAGAAAACGGTCCTAGGAAGCTTGTTTCCGGTCCAGGGAAGACATGGCTTGGCAGTTCGGGCTGGACTGTTCCCATGAGGCACAGGGTCAGACTGATTTGCATATGGCCATGTCTGAACTGGGGTGGCAGAGTGGGCTAAGGAACGGTGGTGGATTAAACCCAGATCAGTTGACTGGGGGTGAGTGCTTGCAATGTTCAACACTCCGTCCATCATTTCCTTTGGTTTTGCTTTGTTTGCCATAAGTTGGCAGGGTATGCTCAGACGTGAGTTCCTTGCTCACTTTGCCACTGGATTCAAGCAAGCCTGGCTGAAGACGGCTGAAATGCCAGAAAACGGTCCTAGGAAGCTTGTTTCCGGTCCAGGGAAGACATGACTTGGCAGTTCGGGCTGGACTGTTCCCATGAGGCACAGGGTCAGACTGATTTGCATATGGCTATGTCTGAACTGGGATGGCAGAGTGGGCTAAAGAACGGTGGTGGATTAAACCCAGATCAGTTGACTGGGGGTGAGTGCTTGCAATGTTTAACACCCCATCCATCATTTCCTTTGGTTTTGCTTTGTTCGCCATAAGTTGGCAGTGTATGCTCAGACGTGAGTCCCTTGCTCACTTTGCCACTGGATTCTAGCAAGCCTTGCTGAAGACGGCTGAAATGCCAGAAACAGGTCCTAGGAAGCTTGTTCCCGGTCTAGGGAAGAAATGGCTTGGCAGTTCAGGCTGGACTGTTCCCATGAGGTACAGTGTCAGACTGATTTGCATATGGCCATGTCTGAACTGGGGTGGCAGAGTGGGCTAAAGAACGGTGGTGGATTAAACCCAGATCAGTTGACTGGGGGTGAGTGCTTGCAATGTTCAACACTCTGTCCATCATTTCCTTTGGTTTTGCTTTGTTCGCCATAAGTTGGCAGGGTATGCTCAGACGTGAGTCCCTTGCTCACTTTGCCACTGGATTCAAGCAAGCCTGGCTGAAGACGGCTGAAATTCCAGAAACCGGTCCAAGGAAGCTTGTTTCCGTTCCAGGGAAGACATGGCTTGGCAGTTCGGGCTGGACTGTTCCCATGAGGCACAGGGTCAGACTGATTTACATATGGCCATGTCTGAACTGGGGTGGCAGAGTGGGCTAAAGAACGGTGGTGGATTAAACCCAGATCAGTTGACTGGTGGTGAGTGCTTGCAATGTTCAACACTCCGTCTATCATTTCCTTTGGTTTTGCTTTGTTCGCCATAAGTTTGCAGGGTATGCTCAGACGTGAGTCCCTCGCTCACTTTGCCACTGGATTCAAGCAAGCCTGGCTGAAGACGGCTGAAATGCCAGAAACCGGTCCTAGGAAGCTTGTTCCCGGTCCAGGGAAGACATGGCTTGGCAGTTCGGGCTGGACTGTTCCCATGAGGCACAGGGTCAGACTGATTTGCATATGGCCATGTCTGAACTGGGGTGGCAGAGTGGGCTAAAGAACGGTGGTGGATTAAACCCAGATCAGTTGACTGGGGGTGAGTGCTTGCAATGTTCAACACTCCGTCCATCATTTCCTTTGGTTTTGCTTTGTTCGCCATAAGTTGGCAGGGTATGCTCAGACGTGAGTCCATTGCTCACTTTGCCACTGGATTCAAGCAAGCCTGGCTGAAGACGGCTGAAATTCCAGAAACCGGTCCAAGGAAGCTTGTTTCCGGTCCAGGGAAGACATGGCTTGGCAGTTCGGGCTTGACTGTTCCCATGAGGCACAGGGTCAGACTGATTTGCATATGGCCATGTCTGAACTGGGGTGGCAGAGTGGGCTCAAGAACGGTGGTGGATTAAACCCAGATCAGTTAACTGGGGGTGAGTGCTTGCAATGTTCAACACTCCGTCTATCATTTCCTTTGGTTTTGCTTTGTTCGCCATAAGTTGGCAGGGTATGCTCAGACGTGAGTCCCTTGCTCACTTTGCCACTGGATTCAAGCAAGCCTGGCTGAAGACGGCTGAAATGCCAGAAACCGGTCCTAGGAAGCTTGTTTCCGGTCCAGGGAAGACATGGCTTGGCAGTTCGGGCTGGACTGTTCCCATGAGGCACAGGGTCAGACTGATTTGCATATGGCCATGTCTGAACTGGGGTAGCAGAATGGGCTAAAGAACGGTTGTGGATTAAACCCAGATCAGTTGACTGGGGGTGAGTGCTTGCAATGTTCAACATTCCGTCCATCATTTCCTTTGGTTTTGCTTTGTTTGCCATAAGTTGGCAGGGTATGCTCAGACGTGAGTCCCTTGCTCACTTTGCCACTGGATTCAAGCAAGCCTTGCTGAAGACGGCTGAAATGCCAGAAACCGGTCCTAGGAAGCTTGTTCCAGGTCTAGGGAAGACATGGCTTGGCAGTTCAGGCTGGACTGTTCCCATGAGGCACAGGGTCAGACTGATTTGCATATGGCCATGTCTGAACTGGGGTGGCAGAGTGGGCTAAAGAACGGTGGTGGATTAAACCCAGATCAGTTGACTGGGGGTGAGTGCTTGCAATGTTCAACATTCCGTCCATCATTTCCTTTGGTTTTGCTTTGTTCGCCATAAGTTGGCAGGGTATGCTCAGACGTGAGTTCCTTGCTCACTTTGCCACTGGATTCAAGCAAGCCTGGCTGAAGACGGCTGAAATGCCAGAAAACGGTCCTAGGAAGCTTGTTTCCGGTCCAGGGAAGACATGACTTGGCAGTTCGGGCTGGACTGTTCCCATGAGGCACAGGGTCAGACTGATTTACATATGGCCATGTCTGAACTGGGGTGGCAGAGTGGGCTAAAGAACGGTGGTGGATTAAACCCAGATCAGTTGACTGGGGGTGAGTGCTTGCAATGTTCAACACTCCGTCTATCATTTCCTTTGGTTTTGCTTTGTTCGCCATAAGTTTGCAGGGTATGCTCAGACGTGAGTCCCTTGCTCACTTTGCCACTGGATTCAAGCAAGCCTGGCTGAAGACGGCTGAAATGCCAGAAACCGGTCCTAGGAAGCTTGTTCCCGGTCCAGGGAAGACATGGCTTGGCAGTTCGGGCTGGACTGTTCCCATGAGGCACAGGGTCAGACTGATTTGCATATGGCCGTGTCTGAACTGGGGTGGCAGAGTGGGCTAAAGAACGGTGGTGGAATAAACCCAGATCAGTTGACTGGGGGTGAGTGCTTGCAATGTTCAACACTCCGTCCATCATTTCCTTTGGTTTTGCTTTGTTCGCCATAAGTTGGCAGGGTATGCTCAGACGTGAGTCCATTGCTCACTTTGCCACTGGATTCAAGCAAAGCCTGGCTGAAGACGGCTGAAATTCCAGAAACCGGTCCAAGGAAGCTTGTTTCCGGTCCAGGGAAGACATGGCTTGGCAGTTCGGGCTGGACTGTTCCCTTGAGGCACAGGGTCAGACTGATTTGCATATGGCCATGTCTGAACTGGGTTGGCAGAGTGGGCTAAAGAACGGTTGTGGGTTAAACCCAGATCAGTTGACTGGGGGTGAGTGCTTGCAATGTTCAACACTCCGTCAGTCATTTCCTTTGGTTTTGCTTTGTTCGCCATAAGTTGGCAGGGTATGCTCAGACGTGAGTCCCTTGCTCACTTTGCCACTGGATTCAAGCAAGCCTGGCTGAAGATGGCTGAAATGCCAGAAACCGGTCCTAGGAAGCCTGTTTCTGGTCCAGGGAAGACCTGGCTTGGCAGTTCGGGCTGGACTGTTCCCATGAGGTACAGGGTCAGACTGATTTGCATATGGCCATGTCTGAACTGGGGTGGCAGAGTGGGCTAAAGAACGGTGGTTTTTTAAACCCAGATCAGTTGACTGGGGGTGAATGCTTGCAATGTTCAACACTCCGTCCATCATTTCCTTTGGTTTTGCTTTGTTCGCCATAAGTTGGCAGGGTATGCTCAGACGTGAGTCCCTTGCTCACTTTGCCACTGGATTCAAGCAAGCATGGCTGAAGACGGCTGAAATGCCAGAAAACGGTCCTAGGAAGCTTGTTTCCGATCCAGGGAAGACATGGCTTGGCAGTTCGGGCTGGACTGTTCCCTTGAGGCACAGGGTCAGACTGATTTGCATATGGCCATGTCTGAACTGGGGTGGCAGAGTGGGCTAAAGAACGGTTGTGAGTTAAACCCAGATCAGTTGACTGGGGGTGAGTGCTTGCAATGTTCAACACTCCGTCCGTCATTTCCTTTGGTTTTGCTTTGTTCGCCATAAGTTGGCAGGGTATGCTCAGACGTGAGTCCCTTGCTCACTTTGCCACTGGATTCAAGCAAGCCTGGCTGAAGATGGCTGAAATGCCAGAAACCGATCCTAGGAAGCTTGTTTCCGGTCCAGGGAAGACATGGCTTGGCAGTTCGGGCTGGACTGTTCCCATGAGGTACAGGGTCAGACTGATTTGCATATGGCCATGTCTGAACTGGGATGGCAGAGTGGGCTAAAGAACGGTGGTGGGTTAAACCCAGATCAGTTGACTTGGGGTGAGTGCTTGCAATGTTCAACACTCCGTCCATCATTTCCTTTGGTTTTGCTTTGTTCGCCATAAGTTGGCAGGGTATGCTCAGACGTGAGTCCCTTGCTCACTTTGCCACTGGATTCAAGCAAGCCTGGCTGAAGACGGCTGAAATGTCAGAAACCGGTCCTAGGAAGCTTGTTTCCGGTCCAGGGAAGACATGGCTTGGCAGTTCGGGCTGGACTGTTCCCATGAGGCACAGGGTCAGACTGATTTGCATATGGCCATGTCTGAACTGGGGTGGCAGAGTGGGCTAAAGAACGGTGGTGGATTAAACCCAGATCAGTTGACTGGGGTTGAGTGCTTGCAATGTTCAACACTCCGTCCATCATTTCCTTTGGTTTTGCTTTGTTCGCCATAAGTTGGCAGGGTATGCTCAGACGTGAGTCCCTTGCTCACTTTGCCACTGGATTCAAGCAAGCCTGGCTGAAGACGGCTGAAATGCCAGAAACAGGTCCTAGGAAGCTTGTTTCCATGTCCAGGGAAGACATGGCTTGGCAGTTTGGGCTGGACCGTTCCCATGAGGCACAGGGTCAGACTGATTTGCATATGGCCATGTCTGAACTGGGGTTTGCAGAGTGGGCTAAAGAACGGTGGTGGATTAAACCCAGATCAGTTGACTGGGGGTGAGTGCTTGCAATGTTCAACACTCCGTCCATCATTTCCTTTGGTTTTGCTTTGTTCGCCATAAGTTGGCAGTGTATGCTCAGACGTGAGTCCCTTGCTCACTTTGCCACTGGATTCAAGCAAGCCTGGCTGAAGACGGCTGAAATGCCAGAAAACGGTCCTAGGAAGCTTGTTTCCGGTCCAGGGAAGACATGGCTTGGCAGTTCGGGCTGGACTGTTCCCATGAGGCACAGGGTCAGACTGATTTGCATATGGCCATGTCTGAACTGGGGTGGCAGAGTGGGCTAAGGAACGGTGGTGGATTAAACCCAGATCAGTTGACTGGGGGTGAGTGCTTGCAATGTTCAACACTCCGTCCATCATTTCCTTTGGTTTTGCTTTGTTTGCCATAAGTTGGCAGGGTATGCTCAGACGTGAGTTCCTTGCTCACTTTGCCACTGGATTCAAGCAAGCCTGGCTGAAGACGGCTGAAATGCCAGAAAACGGTCCTAGGAAGCTTGTTTCCGGTCCAGGGAAGACATGACTTGGCAGTTCGGGCTGGACTGTTCCCATGAGGCACAGGGTCAGACTGATTTGCATATGGCTATGTCTGAACTGGGATGGCAGAGTGGGCTAAAGAACGGTGGTGGATTAAACCCAGATCAGTTGACTGGGGGTGAGTGCTTGCAATGTTTAACACCCCATCCATCATTTCCTTTGGTTTTGCTTTGTTCGCCATAAGTTGGCAGTGTATGCTCAGACGTGAGTCCCTTGCTCACTTTGCCACTAGATTCAAGCAAGCCTGGCTGAAGATGGCTGAAATGCCAGAAACCTGTCCTAGGAAGCTTGTTTCCGGTCCAGGGAAGACATGGCTTGGCAGTTCGGGCTGGACTGTTCCCATGAGGTACAGTGTCAGACTGATTTGCATATGGCCATGTCTGAACTGGGGTGGCAGAGTGGGCTAAAGAACGGTGGTGGATTAAACCCAGATCAGTTCACTGGGGGTGAGTGCTTGCAATGTTCAACATTCCGTCCATCATTTCCATTGGTTTTGCTTTGTTTGCCATAAGTTGGCAGGGTATGCTCAGACGTGAGTCCCTTGCTCACTTTGCCACTGGATTCTAGCAAGCCTTGCTGAAGACGGCTGAAATGCCAGAAACAGGTCCTAGGAAGCTTGTTCCCGGTCTAGGGAAGAAATGGCTTGGCAGTTCAGGCTGGACTGTTCCCATGAGGCACAGGGTCAGACTGATTTGCATATGGCCATGTCTGAACTGGGGTGGCAGAGTGGGCTAAAGAACGGTGGTGGATTAAACCCAGATCAGTTGACTGGGGGTGAGTGCTTGCAATGTTCAACACTCTGTCCATCATTTCCTTTGGTTTTGCTTTGTTCGCCATAAGTTGGCAGGGTATGCTCAGACGTGAGTCCCTTGCTCACTTTGCCACTGGATTCAAGCAAGCCTGGCTGAAGACGGCTGAAATTCCAGAAACCGGTCCAAGGAAGCTTGTTTCCGTTCCAGGGAAGACATGGCTTGGCAGTTCGGGCTGGACTGTTCCCATGAGGCACAGGGTCAGACTGATTTACATATGGCCATGTCTGAACTGGGGTGGCAGAGTGGGCTAAAGAACGGTGGTGGATTAAACCCAGATCAGTTGACTGGTGGTGAGTGCTTGCAATGTTCAACACTCCGTCTATCATTTCCTTTGGTTTTGCTTTGTTCGCCATAAGTTTGCAGGGTATGCTCAGACGTGAGTCCCTCGCTCACTTTGCCACTGGATTCAAGCAAGCCTGGCTGAAGACGGCTGAAATGCCAGAAACCGGTCCTAGGAAGCTTGTTCCCGGTCCAGGGAAGACATGGCTTGGCAGTTCGGGCTGGACTGTTCCCATGAGGCACAGGGTCAGACTGATTTGCATATGGCCATGTCTGAACTGGGGTGGCAGAGTGGGCTAAAGAACGGTGGTGGATTAAACCCAGATCAGTTGACTGGGGGTGAGTGCTTGCAATGTTCAACACTCCGTCCATCATTTCCTTTGGTTTTGCTTTGTTCGCCATAAGTTGGCAGGGTATGCTCAGACGTGAGTCCATTGCTCACTTTGCCACTGGATTCAAGCAAGCCTGGCTGAAGACGGCTGAAATTCCAGAAACCGGTCCAAGGAAGCTTGTTTCCGGTCCAGGGAAGACATGGCTTGGCAGTTCGGGCTTGACTGTTCCCATGAGGCACAGGGTCAGACTGATTTGCATATGGCCATGTCTGAACTGGGGTAGCAGAATGGGCTAAAGAACGGTTGTGGATTAAACCCAGATCAGTTGACTGGGGGTGAGTGCTTGCAATGTTCAACATTCCGTCCATCATTTCCTTTGGTTTTGCTTTGTTTGCCATAAGTTGGCAGGGTATGCTCAGACGTGAGTCCCTTGCTCACTTTGCCACTGGATTCAAGCAAGCCTTGCTGAAGACGGCTGAAATGCCAGAAACCGGTCCTAGGAAGCTTGTTCCAGGTCTAGGGAAGACATGGCTTGGCAGTTCAGGCTGGACTGTTCCCATGAGGCACAGGGTCAGACTGATTTGCATATGGCCATGTCTGAACTGGGGTGGCAGAGTGGGCTAAAGAACGGTGGTGGATTAAACCCAGATCAGTTGACTGGGGGTGAGTGCTTGCAATGTTCAACATTCCGTCCATCATTTCCTTTGGTTTTGCTTTGTTCGCCATAAGTTGGCAGGGTATGCTCAGACGTTAGTCCCTTGCTCACTTTGCCACTGGATTCAAGCAAGCCTGGCTGAAGACGGCTGAAATGCCAGAAAACGGTCCTAGGAAGCTTGTTTCCGGTCTAGGGAAGACATGGCTTGGCAGTTCAGGCTGGACTGTTCCCATGAGGCACAGGGTCAGACTGATTTGCATATGGCCATGTCTGAACTGGGGTGGCAGAGTGGGCTAAAGAACGGTTGTGGGTTAAACCCAGATCAGTTGACTGGGGGTGAGTGCTTGCAATGTTCAACACTCCGTCTCTCATTTCCTTTGGTTTTCCTTTGTTCGCCATAAGTTGGCAGGGTATGCTCAGACGTGAGTCCCTTGCTCACTTTGCCACTGGATTCAAGCAAGCCTGGCTTAAGACGGCTGAAATGCCAGTTACCGGTCCTAGGAAGTTTGTTTCCGGTCCAGGGAAGACATGGCTTGGCAGTTCGGGCTGGACTGTTCCCATGAGGTACAGGGTCAGACTGATTTGCATATGGCCATGTCTGAACTGGGGTGGCAGAGTGGGCTAAAGAACGGTGGTGGATTAAACCCAGATCAGTTGACTGGGGGTGAGTGCTTGCAATGTTCAACACTCCGTCCATCATTTCCTTTGGTTTTGCTTTGTTCGCCATAAGTTGGCAGGGTATGCTCAGACGTGAGTCCCTTGCTCACTTTGCCACTGGATTCAAGCAAGCCTGGCTGAAGACGGCTGAAATGTCAGAAACCGGTCCTAGGAAGCTTGTTTCCGGTCCAGGGAAGACATGGCTTGGCAGTTCGGGCTGGACTGTTCCCATGAGGCACAGGGTCAGACTGATTTGCATATGGCCATGTCTGAACTGGGGTGGCAGAGTGGGCTAAAGAACGGTGGTGGATTAAACCCAGATCAGTTGACTGGGGGTGAGTGCTTGCAATGTTCAACACTCCGTCCATCATTTCCTTTGGTTTTGCTTTGTTCGCCATAAGTTGGCAGGGTATGCTCAGACGTGAGTCCCTTGCTCACTTTGCCACTGGATTCAAGCAAGCCTGGCTGAAGACGGCTGAAATGCCAGAAAACGGTCCTAGGAAGCTTGTTTCCGATCCAGGGAAGACATGGCTTGGCAGTTCAGGCTGGACTGTTCCCTTGAGGCACAGGGTCAGACTGATTTGCATATGGCCATGTCTGAACTGTGGTGGCAGAGTGGGCTAAAGAACGGTTGTGGGTTAAACCCAGATCAGTTGACTGGGGGTGAGTGCTTGCAATGTTCAACACTCCGTCTCTCATTTCCTTTGGTTTTCCTTTGTTCGCCATAAGTTGGCAGGGTATGCTCAGACGTGAGTCCCTTGCTCACTTTGCCACTGGATTCAAGCAAGCCTGGCTGAAGACGGCTGAAATGCCAGAAATCGGTCCTAGGAAGCTTGTTTCCGGTCCAGGGAAGACATGGCTTGGCAGTTCGGGCTGGACTGTTCCCATGAGGCACAGGGTCAGACTGATTTGCATATGGCCATGTCTGAACTGGGGTAGCAGAGTGGGCTAAAGAACGGTGGTGGATTAAACCCAGATCAGTTGACTGGGGGTGAGTGCTTGCAATGTTCAACATTCCGTCCATCATTTCCTTTGGTTTTGCTTTGTTTGCCATAAGTTGGCAGGGTATGCTCAGACGTGAGTCCCTTGCTCACTTCGCCACTGGATTCAAGCAAGCCTTGCTGAAGACATCTGAAATGCCAGAAACCGGTCCTAGGAAGCTTGTTCCCGGTCTAGGGAAGACATGGCTTGGCAGTTCAGGCTGGACTGTTCCCATGAGGCACAGGGTCAGACTGATTTGCATATGGCCATGTCTGAACTGGGGTGGCAGAGTGGGCTAAAGAACGGTGGTGGATTAAACCCAGATCAGTTGACTGGGGGTGAGTGCTTGCAATGTTCAACACTCCGTCCATCATTTCCTTTGGTTTTGCTTTGTTCGCCATAAGTTGGCAGGGTATGCTCAGACGTGAGTCCCCTGCTCACTTTGCCACTGGATTCAAGCAAGCCTGGCTGAAGACGGCTGAAATGCCAGAAAACGGTCCTAGGAAGCTTGTTTCCGATCCAGGGAAGACATGGCTTGGCAGTTCGGGCTGGACTGTTCCCTTGAGGCACAGGGTCAGACTGATTTGCATATGGCCATGTCTGAACTGGGGTGGCAGAGTGGGCTAAAGAACGGTTGTGGGTTAAACCCAGATCAGTTGACTGGGGGTGAGTGCTTGCAATGTTCAACACTCTGTCCGTCATTTCCTTTGGTTTTGCTTTGTTCGCCATAAGTTGGCAGGGTATGCTCAGACGTGAGTCCCTTGCTCACTTTGCCACTGGATTCAAGCAAGCCTGGCTGAAGATGGCTGAAATGCCAGAAACCGATCCTAGGAAGCTTGTTTCCGGTCCAGGGAAGACATGGCTTGGCAGTTCGGGCTGGACTGATCCCATGAGGTACAGGGTCAGACTGATTTGCACATGGCCATGTCTGAACTGGGGTGGCAGAGTGGGCTAAAGAACGGTGGTGGATTAAACCCAGATCAGTTGACTGGGGGTGAGTGCTTGCAATGTTCAACACTCCGTCCATCATTTCCTTTGGTTTTGCTTTGTTCGCCATAAGTTGGCAGGGTATGCTCAGACGTGAGTCCCTTGCTCACTTTGCCACTGGATTCAAGCAAGCCTGGCTGAAGACGGCTGAAATGCCAGAAACAGGTCCTAGGAAGCTTGTTTCCGGTCCAGGGAGGACATGGCTTGGCAGTTTGGGCTGGACCGTTCCCATGAGGCACAGGGTCAGACTGATTTGCATATGGCCATGTCTGAACTGGGGTGGCAGAGTGGGCTAAAGAACGGTGGTGGATTAAACCCAGATCAGTTGACTGGGGGTGAGTGCTTGCAATGTTCAACACTCCGTCCATCATTTCCTTTGGTTTTGCTTTGTTCGACATAAGTTGGCAGTGTATGCTCAGACGTGAGTCCCTTGCTCACTTTGCCACTGGATTCAAGCAAGCCTGGCTGAAGACGGCTGAAATGCCAGAAAACGGTCCTAGGAAGCTTGTTTCCGGTCCAGGGAAGACATGGCTTGGCAGTTCGGGCTGGACTGTTCCCATGAGGCACAGGGTCAGACTGATTTGCATATGGCCATGTCTGAACTGGGGTGGCAGAGTGGGCTAAAGAACGGTGGTGGATTAAACCCAGATCAGTTGACTGGGGGTGAGTGCTTGCAATGTTCAACACTCCGTCCATCATTTCCTTTGGTTTTGCTTTGTTCGACATAAGTTGGCAGTGTATGCTCAGACGTGAGTCCCTTGCTCACTTTGCCACTGGATTCAAGCAAGCCTGGCTGAAGACGGCTGAAATGCCAGAAAACGGTCCTAGGAAGCTTGTTTCCGGTCCAGGGAAGACATGGCTTGGCAGTTCGGGCTGGACTGTTCCCATGAGGCACAGGGTCAGACTGATTTGCATATGGCCATGTCTGAACTGGGGTGGCAGAGTGGGCTAAGGAACGGTGGTGGATTAAACCCAGATCAGTTGACTGGGGGTGAGTGCTTGCAATGTTCAACACTCCGTCCATCATTTCCTTTGGTTTTGCTTTGTTCGCCATAAGTTGGCAGGGTATGCTCAGACGTGAGTTCCTTGCTCACTTTGCCACTGGATTCAAGCAAGCCTGGCTGAAGATGGCTGAAATGCCAGAAACCGGTCCTAGGAAGCTTGTTTCCGGTCCAGGGAAGACATGGCTTGGCAGTTCGGGCTGGATTGTTCCCATGAGGTACAGTGTCAGACTGATTTGCATATGGCCATGTCTGAACTGGGGTGGCAGAGTGGGCTAAAGAACGGTGGTGGATTAAACCCAGATCAGTTCACTGGGGGTGAGTGCTTGCAATGTTCAACATTCCGTCCATCATTTCCTTTGGTTTTGCTTTGTTTGCCATAAGTTGGCAGGGTATGCTCAGACGTGAGTCCCTTGCTCACTTTGCCACTGGATTCAAGCAAGCCTTGCTGAAGACGGCTGAAATGCCAGAAACCGGTCCTAGGAAGCTTGTTCCCGGTCTAGGGAAGACATGGCTTGGCAGTTCAGGCTGGACTGTTCCCATGAGGCACAGGGTCAGACTGATTTGCATATGGCCATGTCTGAACTGGGGTGGCAGAGTGGGCTAAAGAACGGTGGTGGATTAAACCCAGATCAGTTGACTGGGGTGAGTGCTTGCAATGTTCAACACTCTGTCCATCATTTCCTTTGGTTTTGCTTTGTTCGCCATAAGTTGGCAGTGTATGCTCAGACGTGAGTCCCTTGCTCACTTTGCCACTGGATTCAAGCAAGCCTGGCTGAAGACGGCTGAAATGCCAGAAAACGGTCCTAGGAAGCTTGTTTCCGGTCCAGGGAAGACATGGCTTGGCAGTTCGGGCTGGACTGTTCCCATGAGGCACAGGGTCAGACTGATTTGCATATGGCCATGTCTGAACTGGGGTGGCAGAGTGGGCTAAGGAACGGTGGTGGATTAAACCCAGATCAGTTGACTGGGGGTGAGTGCTTGCAATGTTCAACACTCCGTCCATCATTTCCTTTGGTTTTGCTTTGTTCGCCATAAGTTGGCAGGGTATGCTCAGACGTGAGTTCCTTGCTCACTTTGCCACTGGATTCAAGCAAGCCTGGCTGAAGATGGCTGAAATGCCAGAAACCGGTCCTAGGAAGCTTGTTTCCGGTCCAGGGAAGACATGGCTTGGCAGTTCGGGCTGGACTGTTCCCATGAGGCACAGGGTCAGACTGATTTGCATATGGCCATGTCTGAACTGGGGTGGCAGAGTGGGCTAAAGAACGGTGGTGGATTAAACCCAGATCAGTTGACTGGGGGTGAGTGCTTGCAATGTTCAACACTCTGTCCATCATTTCCTTTGGTTTTGCTTTGTTCGCCATAAGTTGGCAGGGTATGCTCAGACGTGAGTCCCTTGCTCACTTTGCCACTGGATTCAAGCAAGCCTGGCTGAAGACGGCTGAAATTCCAGAAACCGGTCCAAGGAAGCTTGTTTCCGTTCCAGGGAAGACATGGCGTGGCAGTTCGGGCTGGACTGTTCCCATGAGGCACAGGGTCAGACTGATTTACATATGGCCATGTCTGAACTGGGGTGGCTGAGTGGGCTAAAGAACGGTGGTGGATTAAACCCAGATCAGTTGACTGGTGGTGAGTGCTTGCAATGTTCAACACTCCGTCTATCATTTCCTTTGGTTTTGCTTTGTTCGCCATAAGTTTGCAGGGTATGCTCAGACGTGAGTCCCTCGCTCACTTTGCCACTGGATTCAAGCAAGCCTGGCTGAAGACGGCTGAAATGCCAGAAACCGGTCCTAGGAAGCTTGTTCCCGGTCCAGGGAAGACATGGCTTGGCAGTTCGGGCTGGACTGTTCCCATGAGGCACAGGGTCAGACTGATTTGCATATGGCCATGTCTGAACTGGGGTGGCAGAGTGGGCTAAAGAACGGTGGTGGATTAAACCCAGATCAGTTGACTGGGGGTGAGTGCTTGCAATGTTCAACACTCCGTCCATCATTTCCTTTGGTTTTGCTTTGTTCGCCATAAGTTGGCAGGGTATGCTCAGACGTGAGTCCATTGCTCACTTTGCCACTGGATTCAAGCAAGCCTGGCTGAAGACGGCTGAAATGCCAGAAACCGGTCCTAGGAAGCTTGTTCCCGGTCCAGGGAAGACATGGCTTGGCAGTTCGGGCTGGACTGTTCCCATGAGGCACAGGGTCAGACTGATTTGCATATGGCCATGTCTGAACTGGGGTGGCAGAGTGGGCTAAAGAACGGTGGTGGATTAAACCCAGATCAGTTGACTGGGGGTGAGTGCTTGCAATGTTCAACACTTCGCCCATCATTTCCTTTGGTTTTGCTTTGTTCGCCATAAGTTGGCAGGGTATGCTCAGACGTGAGTCCCTTGCTCACTTTGCCACTGGATTCAAGCAAGCCTGGCTGAAGATGGCTGAAATGCCAGAAACCGGTCCTAGGAAGCTTGTTTCCGGTCCAGGGAAGACATGGCTTGGCAGATCGGGCTGGACTGTTCCCATGAGGCACAGGGTCAGACTGATTTGCATATGGCCATGTCTGAACTGGGGTGGCAGAGTGGGCTAAAGGACGGTGGTAGATTAAACCCAGATCAGTTGACTGGGGGTGAATGCTTGCAATGTTCAACACTCCGTCCATCATTTCCTTTGGTTTTGCTTTGTTCGCCATAAGTTGGCAGGGTATGCTCAGACGTGAGTCCCTTGCTCACTTTGCCACTGGATTCAAGCAAGCATGGCTGAAGACGGCTGAAATGCCAGAAAACGGTCCTAGGAAGCTTGTTTCCGATCCAGGGAAGACATGGCTTGGCAGTTCGGGCTGGACTGTTCCCTTGAGGCACAGGGTCAGACTGATTTGCATATGGCCATGTCTGAACTGGGGTGGCAGAGTGGGCTAAAGAACGGTTGTGAGTTAAACCCAGATCAGTTGACTGGGGGTGAGTGCTTGCAATGTTCAACACTCCGTCCGTCATTTCCTTTGGTTTTGCTTTGTTCGCCATAAGTTGGCAGGGTATGCTCAGACGTGAGTCCCTTGCTCACTTTGCCACTGGATTCAAGCAAGCCTGGCTGAAGATGGCTGAAATGCCAGAAACCGATCCTAGGAAGCTTGTTTCCGGTCCAGGGAAGACATGGCTTGGCAGTTCGGGCTGGACTGTTCCCATGAGGTACAGGGTCAGACTGATTTGCATATGGCCATGTCTGAACTGGGGTGGCAGAGTGGGCTAAAGAACGGTGGTGGGTTAAACCCAGATCAGTTGACTGGGGGTGAGTGCTTGCAATGTTCAACACTCCGTCCATCATTTCCTTTGGTTTTGCTTTGTTCGCCATAAGTTGGCAGGGTATGCTCAGACGTGAGTCCCTTGCTCACTTTGCCACTGGATTCAAGCAAGCCTGGCTGAAGACGGCTGAAATGTCAGAAACCGGTCCTAGGAAGCTTGTTTCCGGTCCAGGGAAGACATGGCTTGGCAGTTCGGGCTGGACTGTTCCCATGAGGCACAGGGTCAGACTGATTTGCATATGGCCATGTCTGAACTGGGGTGGCAGAGTGGGCTAAAGAACGGTGGTGGATTAAACCCAGATCAGTTGACTGGGGTTGAGTGCTTGCAATGTTCAACACTCCGTCCATCATTTCCTTTGGTTTTGCTTTGTTCGCCATAAGTTGGCAGGGTATGCTCAGACGTGAGTCCCTTGCTCACTTTGCCACTGGATTCAAGCAAGCCTGGCTGAAGACGGCTGAAATGCCAGAAACAGGTCCTAGGAAGCTTGTTTCCATGTCCAGGGAAGACATGGCTTGGCAGTTTGGGCTGGACCGTTCCCATGAGGCACAGGGTCAGACTGATTTGCATATGGCCATGTCTGAACTGGGGTGGCAGAGTGGGCTAAAGAACGGTGGTGGATTAAACCCAGATCAGTTGACTGGGGGTGAGTGCTTGCAATGTTCAACACTCCGTCCATCATTTCCTTTGGTTTTGCTTTGTTCGCCATAAGTTGGCAGTGTATGCTCAGACGTGAGTCCCTTGCTCACTTTGCCACTGGATTCAAGCAAGCCTGGCTGAAGACGGCTGAAATGCCAGAAAACGGTCCTAGGAAGCTTGTTTCCGGTCCAGGGAAGACATGGCTTGGCAGTTCGGGCTGGACTGTTCCCATGAGGCACAGGGTCAGACTGATTTGCATATGGCCATGTCTGAACTGGGGTGGCAGAGTGGGCTAAGGAACGGTGGTGGATTAAACCCAGATCAGTTGACTGGGGGTGAGTGCTTGCAATGTTCAACACTCCGTCCATCATGTCCTTTGGTTTTGCTTTGTTCGCCATAAGTTGGCAGGGTATGCTCAGACGTGAGTTCCTTGCTCACTTTGCCACTGGATTCAAGCAAGCCTGGCTGAAGACGGCTGAAATGCCAGAAAACGGTCCTAGGAAGCTTGTTTCCGGTCCAGGGAAGACATGACTTGGCAGTTCGGGCTGGACTGTTCCCATGAGGCACAGGGTCAGACTGATTTGCATATGGCTATGTCTGAACTGGGATGGCAGAGTGGGCTAAAGAACGGTGGTGGATTAAACCCAGATCAGTTGACTGGGGGTGAGTGCTTGCAATGTTTAACACCCCATCCATCATTTCCTTTGGTTTTGCTTTGTTCGCCATAAGTTGGCAGTGTATGCTCAGACGTGAGTCCCTTGCTCACTTTGCCACTAGATTCAAGCAAGCCTGGCTGAAGATGGCTGAAATGCCAGAAACCTGTCCTAGGAAGCTTGTTTCCGGTCCAGGGAAGACATGGCTTGGCAGTTCGGGCTGGACTGTTCCCATGAGGTACAGTGTCAGACTGATTTGCATATGGCCATGTCTGAACTGGGGTGGCAGAGTGGGCTAAAGAACGGTGGTGGATTAAACCCAGATCAGTTCACTGGGGGTGAGTGCTTGCAATGTTCAACATTCCGTCCATCATTTCCATTGGTTTTGCTTTGTTTGCCATAAGTTGGCAGGGTATGCTCAGACGTGAGTCCCTTGCTCACTTTGCCACTGGATTCTAGCAAGCCTTGCTGAAGACGGCTGAAATGCCAGAAACAGGTCCTAGGAAGCTTGTTCCCGGTCTAGGGAAGACATGGCTTGGCAGTTCAGGCTGGACTGTTCCCATGAGGCACAGGGTCAGACTGATTTGCATATGGCCATGTCTGAACTGGGGTGGCAGAGTGGGCTAAAGAACGGTGGTGGATTAAACCCAGATCAGTTGACTGGGGGTGAGTGCTTGCAATGTTCAACACTCTGTCCATCATTTCCTTTGGTTTTGCTTTGTTCGCCATAAGTTGGCAGGGTATGCTCAGACGTGAGTCCCTTGCTCACTTTGCCACTGGATTCAAGCAAGCCTGGCTGAAGACGGCTGAAATTCCAGAAACCGGTCCAAGGAAGCTTGTTTCCGTTCCAGGGAAGACATGGCTTGGCAGTTCGGGCTGGACTGTTCCCATGAGGCACAGGGTCAGACTGATTTACATATGGCCATGTCTGAACTGGGGTGGCAGAGTGGGCTAAAGAACGGTGGTGGATTAAACCCAGATCAGTTGACTGGTGGTGAGTGCTTGCAATGTTCAACACTCCGTCTATCATTTCCTTTGGTTTTGCTTTGTTCGCCATAAGTTTGCAGGGTATGCTCAGACGTGAGTCCCTCGCTCACTTTGCCACTGGATTCAAGCAAGCCTGGCTGAAGACGGCTGAAATGCCAGAAACCGGTCCTAGGAAGCTTGTTCCCGGTCCAGGGAAGACATGGCTTGGCAGTTCGGGCTGGACTGTTCCCATGAGGCACAGGGTCAGACTGATTTGCATATGGCCATGTCTGAACTGGGGTGGCAGAGTGGGCTAAAGAACGGTGGTGGATTAAACCCAGATCAGTTGACTGGGGGTGAGTGCTTGCAATGTTCAACACTCCGTCCATCATTTCCTTTGGTTTTGCTTTGTTCGCCATAAGTTGGCAGGGTATGCTCAGACGTGAGTCCATTGCTCACTTTGCCACTGGATTCAAGCAAGCCTGGCTGAAGACGGCTGAAATTCCAGAAACCGGTCCAAGGAAGCTTGTTTCCGGTCCAGGGAAGACATGGCTTGGCAGTTCGGGCTTGACTGTTCCCATGAGGCACAGGGTCAGACTGATTTGCATATGGCCATGTCTGAACTGGGGTGGCAGAGTGGGCTAAAGAACGGTGGTGGATTAAACCCAGATCAGTTAACTGGGGGTGAGTGCTTGCAATGTTCAACACTCCGTCTATCATTTCCTTTGGTTTTGCTTTGTTCGCCATAAGTTGGCAGGGTATGCTCAGACGTGAGTCCCTTGCTCACTTTGCCACTGGATTCAAGCAAGCCTGGCTGAAGACGGCTGAAATGCCAGAAACCGGTCCTAGGAAGCTTGTTTCCGGTCCAGGGAAGACATGGCTTGGCAGTTCGGGCTGGACTGTTCCCATGAGGCACAGGGTCAGACTGATTTGCATATGGCCATGTCTGAACTGGGGTAGCAGAATGGGCTAAAGAACGGTTGTGGATTAAACCCAGATCAGTTGACTGGGGGTGAGTGCTTGCAATGTTCAACATTCCGTCCATCATTTCCTTTGGTTTTGCTTTGTTTGCCATAAGTTGGCAGGGTATGCTCAGACGTGAGTCCCTTGCTCACTTTGCCACTGGATTCAAGCAAGCCTTGCTGAAGACGGCTGAAATGCCAGAAACCGGTCCTAGGAAGCTTGTTCCCGGTCTAGGGAAGACATGGCTTGGCAGTTCAGGCTGGACTTTTCCCATGAGGCACAGGGTCAGACTGATTTGCATATGGCCATGTCTGAACTGGGGTGGCAGAGTGGGCTAAAGAACGGTGGTGGATTAAACCCAGATCAGTTGACTGGGGGTGAGTGCTTGCAATGTTCAACACTCCGTCCATCATTTCCTTTGGTTTTGCTTTGTTCGCCATAAGTTGGCAGGGTATGCTCAGACGTGAGTCCCTTGCTCACTTTGCCATTGGACTCAAGCAAGCCTGGCTGAAGACAGCTGAAATGCCAGAAACCGGTCCTAGGAAGCTTGTTTCCGGTCCAGGGAAGACATGGCTTGGCAGTTCGGGCTGGACTGTTCCCATGAGGCACAGGGTCAGACTGATTTGCATATGGCCATGTCTGAACTGGGGTGGCAGAGTGGGCTAAAGAACGGTGGTGGATTAAACCCAGATCAGTTGACTGGGGGTGAGTTCTTGCAATGTTCAACACTCCGTCCATCATTTCCTTTGGTTTTGCTGTGTTCGCCATAAGTTGGCAGGGTATGCTCAGACGTGAGTCCCTTGCTCACTTTGCCACTGGATTCAAGCAAGCCTGGCTGAAGACGGCTGAAATGCCAGAAAACGGTCCTAGGAAGCTTGTTTCCGGTCCAGGGAAGACATGGCTTGGCAGTTCAGGCTGGACTGTTCCCATGAGGCACAGGGTCAGACTGATTTGCATATGGCCATGTCTGAACTGGGGTGGCAGAGTGGGCTAAAGAACGGTGGTGGATTAAACCCAGATCAGTTGACTGGGGGTGAGCGCTTGCAATGTTCAACACTCCGTCCATCATTTCCTTTGGTTTTGCTTTGTTCGCCATAAGTTGGCAGTGTATGCTCAGACGTGAGTCCATTGCTCACTTTGCCACTGGATTCAAGCAAGCCTGGCTGAAGACGGCTGAAATTCCAGAAACCGGTCCTAGGAAGCTTGTTCCCGGTCCAGGGAAGACATGGCTTGGCAGTTCGGGCTGGACTGTTCCCATGAGGCACAGGGTCAGACTGATTTGCATATGGCCATGTCTGAACTGGGGTAGCAGAGTGGGCTAAAGAACGGTTGTGGATTAAACCCAGATCAGTTGACTGGGGGTGAGTGCTTGCAATGTTCAACACTCCGTCCATCATTTCCTTTGGTTTTGCTTTGTTCGCCATAAGATGGCAGGGTATGCTCAGACGTGAGTCCCTTGCTCACTTTGCCACTGGATTCAAGCAAGCCTGGCTGAAGACGGCTGAAATGCCAGAAACCGGTCCTAGGAAGCTTGTTTCCGATCCAGGGAAGACATGGCTTGGCAGTTCGGGCTGGACTGTTCCCTTGAGGCACAGGGTCAGACTGATTTGCATATGGCCATGTCTGAACTGGGGTGGCAGAGTAGGCTAAAGAACGGTGGTTTTTTAAACCCAGATCAGTTGACTGGGGGTGAGTGCTTGCAATGTTCAACACTCCGTCCGTCATTTCCTTTGGTTTTGCTTTGTTCGCCATAAGTTGGCAGGGTATGCTCAGACGTGAGTCCCTAGCTCACTTTGCCACTGGATTCAAGCAAGCCTGGCTGAAGACGGCTGAAATGTCAGAAACCGGTCCTAGGAAGCTTGTTTCCGGTCCAGGGAAGACATGGCTTGGCAGTTCGGGCTGGACTGTTCCCATGAGGCACAGGGTCAGACTGATTTGCATATGGCCATGTCTGAACTGGGGTGGCAGAGTGGGCTAAAGAACGGTGGTTTTTTGAACCCAGATCAGTTGACTGGGGTTGAGTGCTTGCAATGTTCAACACTCCGTCTATCATTTCCTTTGGTTTTGCTTTGTTCGCCATAAGTTTGCAGGGTATGCTCAGACGTGAGTCCCTCGCTCACTTTGCCACTGGATTCAAGCAAGCCTGGCTGAAGACGGCTGAAATGCCAGAAACCGGTCCTAGGAAGCTTGTTCCCGGTCCAGGGAAGACATGGCTTGGCAGTTCGGGCTGGACTGTTCCCATGAGGCACAGGGTCAGACTGATTTGCATATGGCCATGTCTGAACTGGGGTGGCAGAGTGGGCTAAAGAACGGTGGTGGATTAAACCCAGATCAGTTGACTGGGGGTGAGTGCTTGCAATGTTCAACACTCCGTCCATCATTTCCTTTGGTTTTGCTTTGTTCGCCATAATTTGGCAGGGTATGCTCAGACGTGAGTCCATTGCTCACTTTGCCACTGGATTCAAGCAAGCCTGGCTGAAGACGGCTGAAATTCCAGAAACCGGTCCTAGGAAGCTTGTTCCCGGTCCAGGGAAGACATGGCTTGGCAGTTCGTGCTGGACTGTTCCCATGAGGCACAGGGTCAGACTGATTTGCACATGACCATGTCTGAACTGGGGTGGCAGAGTGGGCTAAAGAACGGTGGTGGATTAAACCCAGATCAGTTGACTGGGGGTGAGTGCTTGCAATGTTCAACACTCCGTCCATCATTTCCTTTGGTTTTGCTGTGTTCGCCATAAGTTGGCAGGGTATGCTCAGACGTGAGTCCCTTGCTCACTTTGCCACTGGATTCAAGCAAGCCTGGCTGAAGACGGCTGAAATGCCAGAAAACGGTCCTAGGAAGCTTGTTTCCGGTCCAGGGAAGACATGGCTTGGCAGTTCGGGCTGGACTGTTCCGATGAGGCACAGGGTCAGACTGATTTGCATATGGCCATGTCTGAACTGGGGTGGCAGAGTGGGCTAAAGAACGGTGGTGGATTAAACCCAGATCAGTTGACTGTGGGTGAGTGCTTGCAATGTTCAACACTCCGTCCATCATTTCCTTTGGTTTTGCTTTGTTCGCCATAAGTTGGCAGTGTATGCTCAGACGTGAGTCCATTGCTCACTTTGCCACTGGATTCAAGCAAGCCTGGCTGAAGACGGCTGAAATTCCAGAAACCGGTCCAAGGAAGCTTGTTTCCGGTCCAGGGAAGACATGGCTTGGCAGTTCGGGCTGGACTGTTCCCATGAGGCACAGGGTCAGACTGATTTGCATATGGCCATGTCTGAACTGGGGTGGCAGAGTGGGCTAAAGAACGGTGGTGGATTAAACCCAGATCAGTTAACTGGGGGTGAGTGCTTGCAATGTTCAACACTCCGTCTATCATTTCCTTTGGTTTTGCTTTGTTCGCCATAAGTTGGCAGGGTATGCTCAGACGTGAGTCCCTTGCTCACTTTGCCACTGGATTCAAGCAAGCCTGGCTGAAGACGGCTGAAATGCCAGAAACCGGTCATAGGAAGCTTGTTTCCGGTCCAGGGAAGACATGGCTTGGCAGTTCGGGCTGGACTGTTCCCATGAGGCACAGGGTCAGACTGATTTGCATATGGCCATGTCTGAACTGGAGTAGCAGAGTGGGCTAAAGAACGGTTTGTTTATTAAACCCAGATCAGTTGACTGGGGGTGAGTGCTTGCAATGTTCAACATTCCGTCCATCATTTCCTTTGGTTTTGCTTTGTTTGCCATAAGTTGGCAGGGTATGCTCAGACGTGAGTCCCTTGCTCACTTTGCCACTGGATTCAAGCAAGCCTTGCTGAAGACGGCTGAAATGCCAGAAACCGGTCCTAGGAAGCTTGTTCCCGGTTTAGGGAAGACATGGCTTGGCAGTTCAGGCTGGACTGTTCCCATGAGGCACAGGGTCAGACTGATTTGCATATGGCCATGTCTGAACTGGGGTGGCAGAGTGGGCTAAAGAACGGTGGTGGATTAAACCCAGATCAGTTGACTTGGGGTGAGTGCTTGCAATGTTCAACACTCCGTCCATCATTTCCTTTGGTTTTGCTTTGTTCGCCATAAGTTGGCAGGGTATGCTCAGACGTGAGTCCCTTGCTCACTTTGCCACTGGATTCAAGCAAGCCTGGCTGAAGACAGCTGAAATGCCAGAAACCAGTCCTAGGAAGCTGGTTTCCGGTCCAGGGAAGACATGGCTTGGCAGTTCGGGCTGGACTGTTCCCATGAGGCACAGGGTCAGACTGATTTGCATATGGCCATGTCTGAACTGGGGTAGCAGAGTGGGCTAAAGAACGGTTGTGGATTAAACCCAGATCAGTTGACTGGGGGTGAGTGCTTGCAATGTTCAACACTCCGTCCATCATTTCCTTTGGTTTTGCTTTGTTCGCCATAAGATGGCAGGGTATGCTCAGACGTGAGTCCCTTGCTCACTTTGCCACTGGATTCAAGCAAGCCTGGCTGAAGACGGCTGAAATGCCAGAAACCGGTCCTAGGAAGCTTGTTTCCGATCCAGGGAAGACATGGCTTGGCAGTTCGGGCTGGACTGTTCCCTTGAGGCACAGGGTCAGACTGATTTGCATATGGCCATGTCTGAACTGGGGTGGCAGAGTGGGCTAAAGAACGGTGGTTTTTTAAACCCAGATCAGTTGACTGGGGGTGAGTGCTTGCAATGTTCAACACTCCGTCCGTCATTTCCTTTGGTTTTGCTTTGTTCGCCATAAGTTGGCAGGATATGCTCAGACGTGAGTCCCTAGCTCACTTTGCCACTGGATTCAAGCAAGCCTGGCTGAAGACGGCTGAAATGTCAGAAACCGGTCCTAGGAAGCTTGTTTCCGGTCCAGGGAAGACATGGCTTGGCAGTTCGGGCTGGACTGTTCCCATGAGGCACAGGGTCAGACTGATTTGCATATGGCCATGTCTGAACTGGGGTGGCAGAGTGGGCTAAAGAACGGTGGTGGATTAAACCCAGATCAGTTGACTGGGGGTGAGTGCTTGCAATGTTCAACACTCCGTCCATCATTTCCTTTGGTTTTGCTTTGTTCGCCATAAGTTGGCAGGGTATGCTCAGACATGAGTCCCTTGCTCAGTTTGCCACTGGATTCAAGCAAGCCTGGCTGAAGACGGCTGAAATGCCAGAAACAGGTCCTAGGAAGCTTGTTTCCGGTCCAGGGAAGACATGGCTTGGCAGTTCGGGCTGGACTGTTCCCATGAGGCACAGGGTCAGACTGATTTGCATATGGCCATGTCTGAACTGGGGTGGCAGAGTGGGCTAAAGAACGGTGGTGGATTAAACCCAGATCAGTTGACTTGGGGTGAATGCTTGCAATGTTCAACACTCCGTCCATCATTTCCTTTGGTTTTGCTTTGTTCGCCATAAGTTGGCAGGGTATGCTCAGACGTGAGTCCCTTGCTCACTTTGCCACTGGATTCAAGCAAGCCTGGCTGAAGACAGCTGAAATGCCAGAAACCAGTCCTAGGAAGCTGGTTTCCGGTCCAGGGAAGACATGGCTTGGCAGTTCGGGCTGGACTGTTCCCATGAGGCACAGGGTCAGACTGATTTGCATATGGCCATGTCTGAACTGGGGTAGCAGAGTGGGCTAAAGAACGGTTGTGGATTAAACCCAGATCAGTTGACTGGGGGTGAGTGCTTGCAATGTTCAACACTCCGTCCATCATTTCCTTTGGTTTTGCTTTGTTCGCCATAAGATGGCAGGGTATGCTCAGATGTGAGTCCCTTGCTCACTTTGCCACTGGATTCAAGCAAGCCTGGCTGAAGACGGCTGAAATGCCAGAAACCGGTCCTAGGAAGCTTGTTTCCGATCCAGGGAAGACATGGCTTGGCAGTTCGGGCTGGACTGTTCCCATGAGGCACAGGGTCAGACTGATTTGCATATGGCCATGTCTGAACTGGGGTGGCAGAGTGGGCTAAAGAACGGTGGTGGATTAAACCCAGATCAGTTGACTGGGGGTGAGTGCTTGCAATGTTCAACACTCCGTCCATCATTTCCTTTGGTTTTGCTTTGTTCGCCATAAGTTGGCAGGGTATGCTCAGACGTGAGTTCCTTGCTCACTTTGCCACTGGATTCAAGCAAGCCTTGCTGAAGACGGCTGAAATGCCAGAAAACGGTCCTAGGAAGCTTGTTTCCTGTCCAGGGAAGACATGACTTGGCAGTTCGGGCTGGACTGTTCCCATGAGGCACAGGGTCAGACTTATTTGCATATGGCTATGTCTAAACTGGGATGGCAGAGTGGGCTAAAGAACGGTGGTGGATTAAACCCAGATCAGTTGACTGGGGGTGAGTGCTTGCAATGTTCAACACCCCATCCATCATTTCCTTTGGTTTTGCTTTGTTCACCATAAGTTGGCAGTGTATGCTCAGACGTGAGAACCTTGCTCACTTTGCCACTGGATTCAAGCAAGCCTGGCTGAAGACGGCTGAAAATCCAGAAACCGGTCCTAGGAAGCTTTTTCCCGGTCCAGGGAAGACATGGCTTGGCAGTTCGGGCTGGACTGTTCCCATGAGGCACAGGGTCAGACTGATTTGCATATGGCCATGTCTGAACTGGGGTGGCAGAGTGGGCTAAAGAACGGTGGTGGATTAAACCCAGATCAGTTGACTGGGAGTGAGTGCTTGCAATGTTCAACACTCCGTCCATCATTTCCTTTGGTTTTGCTTTGTTCGCCATAAGTTGGCAGGGTATGCTCAGACGTGAGTCCCTTGCTCACTTTGCCACTGGACTCAAGCAAGCCTGGCTGAAGACAGCTGAAATGCCAGAAACCGGTCCTAGGAAGCTTGTTTCCGGTCCAGGGAAGACATGGCTTGGCAGTTCGGGCTGGACTGTTCCCATGAGGCACAGGGTCAGACTGATTTGCATATGGCCATGTCTGAACTGGGGTGGCAGAGTGGGCTAAAGAACGGTGGTGGATTAAACCCAGATCAGTTGACTGGGGGTGAGTGCTTGCAATGTTCAACACTCCGTCCATCATTTCCTTTGGTTTTGCTGTGTTCGCCATAAGTTGGCAGGGTATGCTCAGACGTGAGTCCCTTGCTCACTTTGCCACTGGATTCAAGCAAGCCTGGCTGAAGACGGCTGAAATGCCAGAAAACGGTCCTAGGAAGCTTGTTTCCGGTCCAGGGAAGACATGGCTTGGCAGTTGAGGCTGGACTGTTCCCATGAGGCACAGGGTCAGACTGATTTGCATATGGCCATGTCTGAACTGGGGTGGCAGAGTGGGCTAAAGAACGGTGGTGGATTAAACCCAGATCAGTTGACTGGGGGTGAGCGCTTGCAATGTTCAACACTCCGTCCATCATTTCCTTTGGTTTTGCTTTGTTCGCCATAAGTTGGCAGTGTATGCTCAGACGTGAGTCCATTGCTCACTTTGCCACTGGATTCAAGCAAGCCTGGCTGAAGACGGCTGAAATTCCAGAAACCGGTCCTAGGAAGCTTGTTCCCGGTCCAGGGAAGACATGGCTTGGCAGTTCGGGCTGGACTGTTCCCATGAGGCACAGGGTCAGACTGATTTGCATATGGCCATGTCTGAACTGGGGTAGCAGAGTGGGCTAAAGAACGGTTGTGGATTAAACCCAGATCAGTTGACTGGGGGTGAGTGCTTGCAATGTTCAACACTCCGTCCATCATTTCCTTTGGTTTTGCTTTGTTCGCCATAAGATGGCAGGGTATGCTCAGACGTGAGTCCCTTGCTCACTTTGCCACTGGATTCAAGCAAGCCTGGCTGAAGACGGCTGAAATGCCAGAAACCGGTCCTAGGAAGCTTGTTTCCGATCCAGGGAAGACATGGCTTGGCAGTTCGGGCTGGACTGTTCCCTTGAGGCACAGGGTCAGACTGATTTGCATATGGCCATGTCTGAACTGGGGTGGCAGAGTAGGCTAAAGAACGGTGGTTTTTTAAACCCAGATCAGTTGACTGGGGGTGAGTGCTTGCAATGTTCAACACTCCGTCCGTCATTTCCTTTGGTTTTGCTTTGTTCGCCATAAGTTGGCAGGGTATGCTCAGACGTGAGTCCCTAGCTCACTTTGCCACTGGATTCAAGCAAGCCTGGCTGAAGACGGCTGAAATGTCAGAAACCGGTCCTAGGAAGCTTGTTTCCGGTCCAGGGAAGACATGGCTTGGCAGTTCGGGCTGGACTGTTCCCATGAGGCACAGGGTCAGACTGATTTGCATATGGCCATGTCTGAACTGGGGTGGCAGAGTGGGCTAAAGAACGGTGGTTTTTTGAACCCAGATCAGTTGACTGGGGTTGAGTGCTTGCAATGTTCAACACTCCGTCTATCATTTCCTTTGGTTTTGCTTTGTTCGCCATAAGTTTGCAGGGTATGCTCAGACGTGAGTCCCTCGCTCACTTTGCCACTGGATTCAAGCAAGCCTGGCTGAAGACGGCTGAAATGCCAGAAACCGGTCCTAGGAAGCTTGTTCCCGGTCCAGGGAAGACATGGCTTGGCAGTTCGGGCTGAACTGTTCCCATGAGGCACAGGGTCAGACTGATTTGCATATGGCCATGTCTGAACTGGGGTGGCAGAGTGGGCTAAAGAACGGTGGTGGATTAAACCCAGATCAGTTGACTGGGGGTGAGTGCTTGCAATGTTCAACACTCCGTCCATCATTTCCTTTGGTTTTGCTTTGTTCGCCATAAGTTGGCAGGGTATGCTCAGACGTGAGTCCATTGCTCACTTTGCCACTGGATTCAAGCAAGCCTGGCTGAAGACGGCTGAAATTCCAGAAACCGGTCCTAGGAAGCTTGTTCCCGGTCCAGGGAAGACATGGCTTGGCAGTTCGGGCTGGACTGTTCCCATGAGGCACAGGGTCAGACTGATTTGCACATGACCATGTCTGAACTGGGGTGGCAGAGTGGGCTAAAGAACGGTGGTGGATTAAACCCAGATCAGTTGACTGGGGGTGAGTGCTTGCAATGTTCAACACTCCGTCCATCATTTCCTTTGGTTTTGCTGTGTTCGCCATAAGTTGGCAGGGTATGCTCAGACGTGAGTCCCTTGCTCACTTTGCCACTGGATTCAAGCAAGCCTGGCTGAAGACGGCTGAAATGCCAGAAAACGGTCCTAGGAAGCTTGTTTCCGGTCCAGGGAAGACATGGCTTGGCAGTTCGGGCTGGACTGTTCCGATGAGGCACAGGGTCAGACTGATTTGCATATGGCCATGTCTGAACTGGGGTGGCAGAGTGGGCTAAAGAACGGTGGTGGATTAAACCCAGATCAGTTGACTGTGGGTGAGTGCTTGCAATGTTCAACACTCCGTCCATCATTTCCTTTGGTTTTGCTTTGTTCGCCATAAGTTGGCAGTGTATGCTCAGACGTGAGTCCATTGCTCACTTTGCCACTGGATTAAAGCAAGCCTGGCTGAAGACGGCTGAAATTCCAGAAACCGGTCCAAGGAAGCTTGTTTCCGGTCCAGGGAAGACATGGCTTGGCAGTTCGGGCTGGACTGTTCCCATGAGGCACAGGGTCAGACTGATTTGCATATGGCCATGTCTGAACTGGGGTGGCAGAGTGGGCTAAAGAACGGTGGTGGATTAAACCCAGATCAGTTAACTGGGGGTGAGTGCTTGCAATGTTCAACACTCCGTCTATCATTTCCTTTGGTTTTGCTTTGTTCGCCATAAGTTGGCAGGGTATGCTCAGACGTGAGTCCCTTGCTCACTTTGCCACTGGATTCAAGCAAGCCTGGCTGAAGACGGCTGAAATGCCAGAAACCGGTCCTAGGAAGCTTGTTTCCGGTCCAGGGAAGACATGACTTGGCAGTTCGGGCTGGACTGTTCCCATGAGGCACAGGGTCTGACTGATTTGCATATGGCCATGTCTGAACTGGAGTAGCAGAGTGGGCTAAAGAACGGTTTGTTTATTAAACCCAGATCAGTTGACTGGGGGTGAGTGCTTGCAATGTTCAACATTCCGTCCATCATTTCCTTTGGTTTTGCTTTGTTTGCCATAAGTTGGCAGGGTATGCTCAGACGTGAGTCCCTTGCTCACTTTGCCACTGGATTCAAGCAAGCCTTGCTGAAGACGGCTGAAATGCCAGAAACCGGTCCTAGGAAGCTTGTTCCCGGTTTAGGGAAGACATGGCTTGGCAGTTCAGGCTGGACTGTTCCCATGAGGCACAGGGTCAGACTGATTTGCATATGGCCATGTCTGAACTGGGGTGGCAGAGTGGGCTAAAGAACGGTGGTGGATTAAACCCAGATCAGTTGACTTGGGGTGAGTGCTTGCAATGTTCAACACTCCGTCCATCATTTCCTTTGGTTTTGCTTTGTTCGCCATAAGTTGGCAGGGTATGCTCAGACGTGAGTCCCTTGCTCACTTTGCCACTGGATTCAAGCAAGCCTGGCTGAAGACAGCTGAAATGCCAGAAACCAGTCCTAGGAAGCTGGTTTCCGGTCCAGGGAAGACATGGCTTGGCAGTTCGGGCTGGACTGTTCCCATGAGGCACAGGGTCAGACTGATTTGCATATGGCCATGTCTGAACTGGGGTAGCAGAGTGGGCTAAAGAACGGTTGTGGATTAAACCCAGATCAGTTGACTGGGGGTGAGTGCTTGCAATGTTCAACACTCCGTCCATCATTTCCTTTGGTTTTGCTTTGTTCGCCATAAGATGGCAGGGTATGCTCAGACGTGAGTCCCTTGCTCACTTTGCCACTGGATTCAAGCAAGCTTGGCTGAAGACGGCTGAAATGCCAGAAACCGGTCCTAGGAAGCTTGTTTCCGATCCAGGGAAGACATGGCTTGGCAGTTCGGGCTGGACTGTTCCCTTGAGGCACAGGGTCAGACTGATTTGCATATGGCCATGTCTGAACTGGGGTGGCAGAGTGGGCTAAAGAACGGTGGTTTTTTAAACCCAGATCAGTTGACTGGGGGTGAGTGCTTGCAATGTTCAACACTCCGTCCGTCATTTCCTTTGGTTTTGCTTTGTTCGCCATAAGTTGGCAGGATATGCTCAGACGTGAGTCCCTAGCTCACTTTGCCACTGGATTCAAGCAAGCCTGGCTGAAGACGGCTGAAATGTCAGAAACCGGTCCTAGGAAGCTTGTTTCCGGTCCAGGGAAGACATGGCTTGGCAGTTCGGGCTGGACTGTTCCCATGAGGCACAGGGTCAGACTGATTTGCATATGGCCATGTCTGAACTGGGGTGGCAGAGTGGGCTAAAGAACGGTGGCGGATTAAACCCAGATCAGTTGACTGGGGGTGAGTGCTTGCAATGTTCAACACTCCGTCCATCATTTCCTTTGGTTTTGCTTTGTTCGCCATAAGTTGGCAGGGTATGCTCAGACATGAGTCCCTTGCTCAGTTTGCCACTGGATTCAAGCAAGCCTGGCTGAAGACGGCTGAAATGCCAGAAACAGGTCCTAGGAAGCTTGTTTCCGGTCCAGGGAAGACATGGCTTGGCAGTTCGGGCTGGACTGTTCCCATGAGGCACAGGGTCAGACTGATTTGCATATGGCCATGTCTGAACTGGGGTGGCAGAGTGGGCTAAAGAACGGTGGTGGATTAAACCCAGATCAGTTGACTTGGGGTGAGTGCTTGCAATGTTCAACACTCCGTCCATCATTTCCTTTGGTTTTGCTTTGTTCGCCATAAGATGGCAGGGTATGCTCAGACGTGAGTCCCTTGCTCACTTTGCCACTGGATTCAAGCAAGCCTGGCTGAAGACGGCTGAAATGCCAGAAACCGGTCCTAGGAAGCTTGTTTCCGATCCAGGGAAGACATGGCTTGGCAGTTCGGGCTGGACTGTTCCCTTGAGGCACAGGGTCAGACTGATTTGCATATGGCCATGTCTGAACTGGGGTGGCAGAGTGGGCTAAAGAACGGTGTTTTTTTAAACCCAGATCAGTTGACTGGGGGTGAGTGCTTGCAATG
Source organism: Triturus cristatus (assembly GCF_964204655.1). Taxonomy (NCBI): domain Eukaryota; kingdom Metazoa; phylum Chordata; class Amphibia; order Caudata; family Salamandridae; genus Triturus; species Triturus cristatus. The sequence goes on along the minus strand of NW_028188159.1, from coordinate 723,751 downwards.
TTCAACACTCCGTCCGTCATTTCCTTTGGTTTTGCTTTGTTCGCCATAAGTTGGCAGGGTATGCTCAGACGTGAGTCCCTAGCTCACTTTGCCACTGGATTCAAGCAAGCCTGGCTGAAGACGGCTGAAATGTCAGAAACCGGTCCTAGGAAGCTTGTTTCCGGTCCAGGGAAGACATGGCTTGGCAGTTCGGGCTGGATTGTTCCCATGAGGCACAGGGTCAGACTGATTTGCATATGGCCATGTCTGAACTGGGGGTGACAGAGTGGGCTAAAGAACGGTGGTGGATTAAACCCAGATCAGTTGACTGGGGGTGAGTGCTTGCAATGTTCAACACTCCGTCCATCATTTCCTTTGGTTTTGCTTTGTTCGCCATAAGTTGGCAGGGTATGCTCAGACATGAGTCCCTTGCTCAGTTTGCCACTGGATTCAAGCAAGCCTGGCTGAAGACGGCTGAAATGCCAGAAACAGGTCCTAGGAAGCTTGTTTCCGGTCCAGGGAAGACATGGCTTGGCAGTTCAGGCTGGACTGTTCCCATGAGGCACAGGGTCAGACTGATTTGCATATGGCCATGTCTGATCTGGGGTGGCAGAGTGGGCTAAAGAACGGTGGTGGATTAAACCCAGATCAGTTGACTGGGGGTGAGTGCTTGCAATGTTCAACACTCCGTCCATCATTTCCTTTGGCTTTGCTTTGTTCGCCATAAGTTGGCAGGGTATGCTCAGACGTGAGTTCCTTGCTCACTTTGCCACTGGATTCAAGCAAGCCTGGCTGAAGACGGCTGAAATGTCAGAAACCGGTCCTAGGAAGCTTGTTTCCGGTCCAGGGAAGACATGGCTTGGCAGTTCGGGCTGGACTGTTCCCATGAGGCACAGGGTCAGACTGATTTGCATATGGCCATGTCTGAACTGGGGTGGCAGAGTGGGCTAAAGAACGGTGGTGGATTAAACCCAGATCAGTTGACTGGGGGTGAGTGCTTGCAATGTTCAACACTCCGTCCATCATTTCCTTTGGTTTTGCTTTGTTCGCCATAAGTTGGCAGGGTATGCTCAGACATGAGTCCCGTGCTCAGTTTGCCACTGGATTCAAGCAAGCCTGGCTGAAGACGGCTGAAATGCCAGAAACAGGTCCTAGGAAGCTTGTTTCCGGTCCAGGGAAGACATGGCTTGGCAGTTCGGGCTGGACTGTTCCCATGAGGCACAGGGTCAGACTGATTTGCATATGGCCATGTCTGAACTGGGGTGGCAGAGTGGGCTAAAGAACGGTGGTGGATTAAACCCAGATCAGTTGACTGGGAGTGAGTGCTTGCAATGTTCAACACTCCGTCCATCATTTCCTTTGGTTTTGCTTTGTTCGCCATAAGTTGGCAGGGTATGCTCAGACGTGAGTCCCTTGCTCACTTTGCCACTGGACTCAAGCAAGCCTGGCTGAAGACAGCTGAAATGCCAGAAACCGGTCCTAGGAAGCTTGTTTCCGGTCCAGGGAAGACATGGCTTGGCAGTTCGGGCTGGACTGTTCCCATGAGGCACAGGGTCAGACTGATTTGCATATGGCCATGTCTGAACTGGGGTGGCAGAGTGGGCTAAAGAACGGTGGTGGATTAAACCCAGATCAGTTGACTGGGGGTGAGTGCTTGCAATGTTCAACACTCCGTCCATCATTTCCTTTGGTTTTGCTGTGTTCGCCATAAGTTGGCAGGGTATGCTCAGACGTGAGTCCCTTGCTCACTTTGCCACTGGATTCAAGCAAGCCTGGCTGAAGACGGCTGAAATGCCAGAAAACGGTCCTAGGAAGCTTGTTTCCGGTCCAGGGAAGACATGGCTTGGCAGTTCAGGCTGGACTGTTCCCATGAGGCACAGGGTCAGACTGATTTGCATATGGCCATGTCTGAACTGGGGTGGCAGAGTGGGCTAAAGAACGGTGGTGGATTAAACCCAGATCAGTTGACTGGGGGTGAGCGCTTGCAATGTTCAACACTCCGTCCATCATTTCCTTTGGTTTTGCTTTGTTCGCCATAAGTTGGCAGTGTATGCTCAGACGTGAGTCCATTGCTCACTTTGCCACTGGATTCAAGCAAGCCTGGCTGAAGACGGCTGAAATTCCAGAAACCGGTCCTAGGAAGCTTGTTCCCGGTCCAGGGAAGACATGGCTTGGCAGTTCGGGCTGGACTGTTCCCATGAGGCACAGGGTCAGACTGATTTGCATATGGCCATGTCTGAACTGGGGTAGCAGAGTGGGCTAAAGAACGGTTGTGGATTAAACCCAGATCAGTTGACTGGGGGTGAGTGCTTGCAATGTTCAACACTCCGTCCATCATTTCCTTTGGTTTTGCTTTGTTCGCCATAAGATGGCAGGGTATGCTCAGACGTGAGTCCCTTGCTCACTTTGCCACTGGATTCAAGCAAGCCTGGCTGAAGACGGCTGAAATGCCAGAAACCGGTCCTAGGAAGCTTGTTTCCGATCCAGGGAAGACATGGCTTGGCAGTTCGGGCTGGACTGTTCCCTTGAGGCACAGGGTCAGACTGATTTGCATATGGCCATGTCTGAACTGGGGTGGCAGAGTAGGCTAAAGAACGGTGGTGGATTAAACCCAGATCAGTTGACTGGGGGTGAGTGCTTGCAATGTTCAACACTCCGTCCATCATTTCCTTTGGTTTTGCTTTGTTCGCCATAAGTTGGCAGGGTATGCTCAGACATGAGTCCCTTGCTCAGTTTGCCACTGGATTCAAGCAAGCCTGGCTGAAGACGGCTGAAATGCCAGAAACAGGTCCTAGGAAGCTTGTTTCCGGTCCAGGGAAGACATGGCTTGGCAGTTCGGGCTGGACTGTTCCCATGAGGCACAGGGTCAGACTGATTTGCATATGGCCATGTCTGAACTCGGGTGGCAGAGTGGGCTAAAGAACGGTGGTGGATTAAACCCAGATCAGTTGACTGGGGGTGAGTGCTTGCAATGTTCAACACTCCGTCCATCATTTCGTTTGGCTTTGCTTTGTTCGCCATAAGTTGGCAGGGTATGCTCAGACGTGAGTTCCTTGCTCACTTTGCCACTGGATTCAAGCAAGCCTGGCTGAAGACGGCTGAAATGTCAGAAACCGGTCCTAGGAAGCTTGTTTCCGGTCCAGGGAAGACATGGCTTGGCAGTTCGGGCTGGACTGTTCCCATGAGGCACAGGGTCAGACTGATTTGCATATGGCCATGTCTGAACTGGGGTGGCAGAGTGGGCTAAAGAACGGTGGTGGATTAAACCCAGATCAGTTGACTGGGGGTGAGTGCTTGCAATGTTCAACACCCTGTCCATCATTTCCTTTGGTTTTGCTTTGTTCGCCATAAGTTGGCAGGGTATGCTCAGACATGAGTCCCGTGCTCAGTTTGCCACTGGATTCAAGCAAGCCTGGCTGAAGACGGCTGAAATGCCAGAAACAGGTCCTAGGAAGCTTGTTTCCGGTCCAGGGAAGACATGGCTTGGCAGTTCGGGCTGGACTGTTCCCATGAGGCACAGGGTCAGACTGATTTGCATATGGCCATGTCTGAACTGGGGTGGCAGAGTGGGCTAAAGAACGGTGGTGGATTAAACTCAGATCAGTTGACTGGGGGTGAGTGCTTGCAATGTTCAACACTCCGTCCATCATTTCCTTTGGTTTTGCTTTGTTCGCCATAAGTTGGCAGGGTATGCTCAGACGTGAGTTCCTTGCTCACTTTGCCACTGGATTCAAGCAAGCCTGGCTGAAGACAGCTGAAATGCCAGAAAACGGTCCTAGGAAGCTTGTTTCCTGTCCAGGGAAGACATGACTTGGCAGTTCGGGCTGGACTGTTCCCATGAGGCACAGGGTCAGACTTATTTGCATATGGCTATGTCTAAACTGGGATGGCAGAGTGGGCTAAAGAACGGTGGTGGATTAAACCCAGATCAGTTGACTGGGGGTGAGTGCTTGCAATGTTCAACACCCCATCCATCATTTCCTTTGGTTTTGCTTTGTTCACCATAAGTTGGCAGTGTATGCTCAGACGTGAGAACCTTGCTCACTTTGCCACTGGATTCAAGCAAGCCTGGCTGAAGACGGCTGAAAATCCAGAAACCGGTCCTAGGAAGCTTTTTCCCGGTCCAGGGAAGACATGGCTTGGCAGTTCGGGCTGGACTGTTCCCATGAGGCACAGGGTCAGACTGATTTGCATATGGCCATGTCTGAACTGGGGTGGCAGAGTGGGCTAAAGAACGGTGGTGGATTAAACCCAGATCAGTTGACTGGGAGTGAGTGCTTGCAATGTTCAACACTCCGTCCATCATTTCCTTTGGTTTTGCTTTGTTCGCCATAAGTTGGCAGGGTATGCTCAGACGTGAGTCCCTTGCTCACTTTGCCACTGGACTCAAGCAAGCCTGGCTGCAGACAGCTGAAATGCCAGAAACCGGTCCTAGGAAGCTTGTTTCCGGTCCAGGGAAGACATGGCTTGGCAGTTCGGGCTGGACTGTTCCCATGAGGCACAGGGTCAGACTGATTTGCATATGGCCATGTCTGAACTGGGGTGGCAGAGTGGGCTAAAGAACGGTGGTAGATTAAACCCAGATCAGTTGACTGGGGGTGAGTGCTTGCAATGTTCAACACTCCGTCCATCATTTCCTTTGGTTTTGCTGTGTTCGCCATAAGTTGGCAGGGTATGCTCAGACGTGAGTCCCTTGCTCACTTTGCCACTGGATTCAAGCAAGCCTGGCTGAAGACGGCTGAAATGCCAGAAACCGGTCCTAGGAAGCTTGTTTCCGGTCCAGGGAAGACATGGCTTGGCAGTTCAGGCTGGACTGTTCCCATGAGGCACAGGGTCAGACTGATTTGCATATGGCCATGTCTGAACTGGGGTGGCAGAGTGGGCTAAAGAACGGTGGTGGATTAAACCCAGATCAGTTGACTGGGGGTGAGCGCTTGCAATGTTCAACACTCCGTCCATCATTTCCTTTGGTTTTGCTTTGTTCGCCATAAGTTGGCAGTGTATGCTCAGACGTGAGTCCATTGCTCACTTTGCCACTGGATTCAAGCAAGCCTGGCTGAAGACGGCTGAAATTCCAGAAACCGGTCCTAGGAAGCTTGTTCCCGGTCCAGGGAAGACATGGCTTGGCAGTTCGGGCTGGACTGTTCCCATGAGGCACAGGGTCAGACTGATTTGCATATGGCCATGTCTGAACTGGGGTGGCAGAGTGGGCTAAAGAACGGTGGTGGATTAAACCCAGATCAGTTGACTGGGGGTGAGTGCTTGCAATGTTCAACACTCCGTCTATCATTTCCTTTGGTTTTGCTTTGTTCGCCATAAGTTGGCAGGGTATGCTCAGATGTGAGTCCCTTGCTCACTTTGCCACTGGATTCAAGCAAGCCTGGCTGAAGACAGCTGAAATGCCAGAAACCGGTCCTAGGAAGCTTGTTCCCGGTCCAGGGAAGACATGGCTTGGCAGTTCGGGCTGGACTGTTCCCATGAGGCACAGGGTCAGACTGATTTGCATATGGCCATGTCTGAACTGGGTTGGCAGAGTGGGCTAAAGAACGGTGGTGGATTAAACCCAGATCAGTTGACTGGGGGTGAGTGCTTGCAATGTTCAACACTCCGTCCATCATTTCCTTTGGTTTTGCTTTGTTCGCCATAAGTTGGCAAGGTATGCTCAGACGTGAGTTCCTTGGTCACTTTGCCACTGGATTCAAGCAAGCCTGGCTGAAGACGGCTGAAATGCCAGAAACCGGCCCTAGGAAGCTTGTTTCCGGTCCAGGGAAGACATGGCTTGGCAGTTCAGGCTGGACTGTTCCCATGAGGCACAGGGTCAGACTGATTTGCATATGGCCATGTCTGAACTGGGGTGGCAGAGTGGGCTAAAGAACGGTGGTGGATTAAACCCAGATCAGTTGACTGGGGGTGAGTGCTTGCAATGTTCAACACTCCGTCCATCATTTCCTTTGGTTTTGCTTTGTTCGCCATAAGTTGGCAGTGTATGCTCAGACGTGAGTCCATTGCTCACTTTGCCACTGGATTCAAGCAAGCCTGGCTGAAGACGGCTGAAATTCCAGAAACCGGTCCTAGGAAGCTTGTTCCCGGTCCAGGGAAGACATGGCTTGGCAGTTCGGGCTGGACTGTTCCCATGAGGCACAGGGTCAGACTGATTTGCATATGGCCATGTCTGAAATGGGGTGGCAGAGTGGGCTAAAGAACGGTGGTGGATTAAACCCAGATCAGTTGACTGGGGGTGAGTGCTTGCAATGTTCAACACTCCGTCTATCATTTCCTTTGGTTTTGCTTTGTTCGCCATAAGTTGGCAGGGTATGCTCAGACGTGAGTCCCTTGCTCACTTTGCCACTGGATTCAAGCAAGCCTGGCTGAAGACAGCTGAAATGCCAGAAACCGGTCCTAGGAAGCTTGTTCCCGGTCCAGGGAAGACATGGCTTGGCAGTTCGGGCTGGACTGTTCCCATGAGGCACAGGGTCAGACTGATTTGCATATGGCCATGTCTGAACTGGGTTGGCAGAGTGGGCTAAAGAACGGTGGTGGATTAAACCCAGATCAGTTGACTGGGGGTGAGTGCTTGCAATGTTCAACACTCCGTCCATCATTTCCTTTGGTTTTGCTTTGTTCGCCATAAGTTGGCAAGGTATGCTCAGACGTGAGTTCCTTGCTCACTTTGCCACTGGATTCAAGCAAGCCTGGCTGAAGACGGCTGAAATGCCAGAAACCGGTCCTAGGAAGCTTGTTTCCGGTCCAGGGAAGACATGGCTTGGCAGTTCGGGCTGGACTGTTCCCATGAGGCACAGGGTCAGACTGATTTGCATATGGCTATGTCTGAACTGGGGTGGCAGAGTGGGCTAAAGAACGGTGGTGGATTAAACCCAGATCAGTTGACTGGGGGTGAGTGCTGGCAATGTTCAACACTCCGTCCATCATTTCCTTTGGTTTTGCTTTGTTCGCCATAAGTTGTCAGGGTATGCTCAGACGTGAGTCCCTTGCTCACTTTGCCACTGGATTCAAGCAAGCCTGGCTGAAGACGGCTGAAATGCCAGAAAACGGTCCTAGGAAGCTTGCTTCCGGTCCAGGGAAGACATGGCTTGGCAGTTTGGGCTGGACTGTTCCCATGAGGCACAGGGTCAGACTGATTTGCATATGGCCATGACTGAACTGGGGTGGCAGAGTGGGCTAAGGAACGGTGGTGGATTAAACCCAGATCAGTTGACTGGGGGTGAGTGCTTGCAATGTTCAACACTCCGTCCATCATTTCCTTTGGTTTTGCTTTGTTCGCCATAAGTTGGCAGGGTATGCTCAGACGTGAGTTCCTTGCTCACTTTGCCACTGGATTCAAGCAAGCCTGGCTGAAGACGGCTGAAATACCAGAAAACGGTTCTAGGAAGCTTGTTTCCGGTCCAGGGAAAACATGACTTGGCAGTTCAGGCTGGACTGTTCCCATGAGGCACAGGGTCAGACTGATTTGCATATGGCTATGTCTGAACTGGGATGGCAGAGTGGGCTAAAGAACGGTGGTGGATTAAACCCAGATCAGTTGACTGGGGGTGAGTGCTTGCAATGTTTAACACCCCATCCATCATTTCCTTTGGTTTTGCTTTGTTCGCTATAAGTTGACAGTGTATGCTCAGACGTGAGTCCCTTGCTCACTTTGCCACTGGATTCAAGCAAGCCTGGCTGAAGATGGCTGAAATGCCAGAAACCGGTCCTAGGAAGCTTGTTTCCGGTCCAGGGAAGACATGGCTTGGCAGTTCGGGCTGGACTGTTCCCATGAGGTACAGTGTCAGACTGATTTGCATATGGCCATGTCTGAACTGGGGTGGCAGAGTCGGCTAAAGAATGGTGGTGGATTAAACCCAGATCAGTTGACTGGGGGTGAGTGCTTGCAATGTTCAACACTCCGTCCATCATTTCCTTTGGTTTTGCTTTGTTCGCCATAAATTGGCAGTGTATGCTCAGACGTGAGTCCATTGCTCACTTTGCCACAGGATTCAAGCAAGCCTGGCTGAAGACGGCTGAAATTCCAGAAACCGGTCCTAGGAAGCTTGTTCCTGGTCCAGGGAAGACATGGCTTGGCAGTTCGGGCTGGACTGTTCCCATGAGGCACAGGGTCAGACTGATTTGCATATGGCCATGTCTGAACTGGGGTGGCAGAGTGGGCTAAAGAACGGTGGTGGATTAAACCCAGATCAGTTGACTGGGGGTGAGTGCTTGCAATGTTCAACACTCCGTCTATCATTTCCTTTGGTTTTGCTTTGTTCGCCATAAGTTGGCAGGGTATGCTCAGACGTGAGTCCCTTGCTCACTTTGCCACTGGATTCAAGCAAGCCTGGCTGAAGACAGCTGAAATGCCAGAAACCGGTCCTAGGAAGCTTGTTCCCGGTCCAGGGAAGACATGGCTTGGCAGTTCGGGCTGGACTGTTCCCATGAGGCACAGGGTCAGACTGATTTGCATATGGCCATGTCTGAACTGGGTTGGCAGAGAGGGCTAAAGAACGGTGGTGGATTAAACCCAGATCAGTTGACTGGGGGTGAGTGCTTGCAATGTTCAACACTCCGTCCATCATTTCCTTTGGTTTTGCTTTGTTCGCCATAAGTTGGCAAGGTATGCTCAGACGTGAGTTCCTTGCTCACTTTGACACTGGATTCAAGCAAGCCTGGCTGAAGACGGCTGAAATGCCAGAAACCGGTCCTAGGAAGCTTGTTTCCGGTCCAGGGAAGACATGGCTTGGCAGTTCGGGCTGGACTGTTCCCATGAGGCACAGGGTCAGACTGATTTGCATATGGCTATGTCTGAACTGGGGTGGCAGAGTGGGCTAAAGAACGGTGGTGGATTAAACCCAGATCAGTTGACTGGGGGTGAGTGCTGGCAATGTTCAACACTCCGTCCATCATTTCCTTTGGTTTTGCTTTGTTCGCCATAAGTTGTCAGGGTATGCTCAGACGTGAGTCCCTTGCTCACTTTGCCACTGGACTCAAGCAAGCCTGGCTGAAGACGGCTGAAATGCCAGAAAACGGTCCTAGGAAGCTTGTTTCCGGTCCAGGGAAGACATGGCTTGGCAGTTTGGGCTGGACTGTTCCCATGAGGCACAGGGTCAGACTGATTTGCATATGGCCATGACTGAACTGGGGTGGCAGAGTGGGCTAAGGAACGGTGGTGGATTAAACCCAGATCAGTTGACTGGGGGTGAGTGCTTGCAATGTTCAACACTCCGTCCATCATTTCCTTTGGTTTTGCTTTGTTCGCCATAAGTTGGCAGGGTATGTTCAGACGTGAGTTCCTTGCTCACTTTGCCACTGGATTCAAGCAAGCCTGGCTGAAGACGGCTGAAATGCCAGAAAACGGTTCTAGGAAGCTTGTTTCCGGTCCAGGGAAGACATGACTTGGCAGTTTGGGCTGGACTGTTCCCATGAGGCACAGGGTCAGACTGATTTGCATATGGCTATGTCTGAACTGGGATGGCAGAGTGGGCTAAAGAACGGTGGTGGATTAAACCCAGATCAGTTGACTGGGGGTGAGTGCTTGCAATGTTCAACACTCCGTCCATCATTTCCTTTGGTTTTGCTTTGTTCGCTATTAGTTGACAGTGTATGCTCAGACGTGAGTCCCTTGCTCACTTTGCCACTGGATTCAAGCAAGCCTTGCTGAAGACGGCTGAAATGCCAGAAACCGGTCCTAGGAAGCTTGTTCCCGGTCTAGGGAAGACATGGCTTGGCAGTTCAGGCTGGACTGTTCCCATGAGGCACAGGGTCAGACTGATTTGCATATGGCCATGTCTGAACTGGGGTGGCAGAGTGGGCTAAAGAACGGTGGTGGATTAAACCCAGATCAGTTGACTGGGGGTGAGTGCTTGCAATGTTCAACACTCCGTCCATCATTTCCTTTGGTTTTGCTTTGTTCGCCATAAGTTGGCAGGGTATGCTCAGACGTGAGTCCCTTGCTCACTTTGCCACTGGATTCAAGCAAGCCTGGCTGAAGACGGCTGAAATTCCAGAAACCGGTCCAAGGAAGCTTGTTTCCGTTCCAGGGAAGACATGGCTTGGCAGTTCGGGCTGGACTGTTCCCATGAGGCACAGGGTCAGACTGATTTACATATGGCCATGTCTGAACTGGGGTGGCAGAGTGGGCTAAAGAACGGTGGTGGATTAAACCCAGATCAGTTGACTGGGGGTGAGTGCTTGCAATGTTCAACACTCCGTCTATCATTTCCTTTGGTTTTGCTTTGTTCGCCATAAGTTTGCAGGGTATGCTCAGACGTGAGTCCCTTGCTCACTTTGCCACTGGATTCAAGCAAGCCGGGCTGAAGACGGCTGAAATGCCAGAAACCGGTCCTAGGAAGCTTGTTCCCGGTCCAGGGAAGACATGGCTTGGCAGTTCGGGCTGGACTGTTCCCATGAGGCACAGGGTCAAACTGATTTGCATATGGCCGTGTCTGAACTGGGGTGGCAGAGTGGGCTAAAGAACGGTGGTGGATTAAACCCAGATCAGTTGACTGGGGGTGAGTGCTTGCAATGTTCAACACTCCGTCCATCATTTCCTTTGGTTTTGCTTTGTTCGCCATAAGTTGGCAGGGTATGCTCAGACGTGAGTCCCTTGCTCACTTTGCCACTGGATTCAAGCAAGCCTGGCTGAAGACGGCTGAAATTCCAGAAACCGGTCCAAGGAAGCTTGTTTCCGGTCCAGGGAAGACATGGCTTGGCAGTTCGGGCTGGACTGTTCCCATGAGGCACAGGGTCAGACTGATTTGCATATGGCCATGTCTGAACTGGGATGGCAGAGTGGGCAAAAGAACGGTGGTGGATTAAACCCAGATCAGTTAACTGGGGGTGAGTGCTTGCAATGTTCAACACTCCGTCTATCATTTCCTTTGGTTTTGCTTTGTTCGCCATAAGTTGGCAGGGTATGCTCAGACGTGAGTCCCTTGCTTACTTTGCCACTGGATTCAAGCAAGCCTGGCTGAAGACGGCTGAAATGCCAGAAACCGGTCCTAGGAAGCTTGTTTCCGGTCCAGGGAAGACATGGCTTGGCAGTTCGGGCTGGACTGTTCCCATGAGGCACAGGGTCAGACTGATTTGCATATGGCCATGTCTGAACTGGGGTAGCAGAGTGGGCTAAAGAACGGTTGTGTATTAAACCCAGTTCAGTTGACTGGGGGTGAGTGCTTGCAATGTTCAACACTCCGTCCATCATTTCCTTTGGTTTTGCTTTGTTCGCCATAAGTTGGCAGGGTATGCTCAGACGTGAGTCCCTTGCTCACTTTGCCACTGGATTCAAGCAAGCCTGGCTGAAGATGGCTGAAATGCCAGAAACCGGTCCAGGGAAGACATGGCTTGGCAGTTCGGGCTGGACTGTTCCCATGAGGTACAGGGTCAGACTGATTTGCATATGGCCATGTCTGAACTGTTGTGGCAGAGTGGGCTTAAGAACGGTGGTTTTTTAAACCCAGATCAGTTGTCTGGGGTTGAGTGCTTGCAATGTTCAACACTCCGTCCATCATTTCCTTTGGTTTTGCTTTGTTCGCCATAAGTTGGCAGGGTATGCTCAGACGTGAGTCCCTTGCTCACTTTGCCACTGGATTCAAGCAAGCCTGGCTGAAGACGGCTGAAATGTCAGAAACCGGTCCTAGGAAGCTTGTTTCCGGTCCAGGGAAAACATGGCTTGGCAGTTCGGGCTGGACTGTTCCCATGAGGCACAGGGTCAGACTGATTTGCATATGGCCATGTCTGAACTGGGGTGGCAGAGTGGGCTAAAGAACGGTGGTGGATTAAACCCAGATCAGTTGACTGGGGGTGAGTGCTTGCAATGTTCAACACTCCGTCCATCATTTCCTTTGGTTTTGCTTTGTTCGCCATAAGTTGGCAGGGTATGCTCAGACGTGAGTCCCTTGCTCACTTTGCCACTGGATTCAAGCAAGCCTGGCTGAAGACGGCTGAAATGCCAGAAACAGGTCCTAGGAAGCTTGTTTCCGGTCGAGGGAAGGCTTGGCACTTCGGGCTGGACTGTTCCCATGAGGCACAGGGTCAGACTGATTTGCATATGGCCATGTCTGAACTGGGGTGGCAGAGTGGGCTAAAGAACGGTGGTGGATTAAACCCAGATCAGTTGACTGGGGGTGAGTGCTTGCAATGTTCAACACTCCGTCCATCATTTCCTTTGGTTTTGCTTTGTTCGTCATAAGTTGGCAGGGTATGCTCAGACGTGAGTTCCTTGCTCACTTTGCCACTGGATTCAAGCAAGCCTGGCTGAAGACGGCTGAAATGCCAGAAAACGGTCCTAGGAAGCTTGTTTCCGGTCCAGGGAAGACATGACTTGGCAGTTCGGGCTGGACTGTTCCCATGAGGCACAGGGTCAGACTGATTTGCATATGGCTATGTCTGAACTGGGATGGCAGAGTGGGCTAATGAACGGTGGTGGATTAAACCCAGATCAGTTGACTGGGGGTGAGTGCTTGCAATATTCAACACCCCATCCATCATTTCCTTTGGTTTTGCTTTGTTCGCCATAAGTTGGCAGTGTATGCTCAGACGTGAGTCCCTTGCTCACTTTGCCACTGGATTCAAGCAAGCCTGGCTGAAGACGGCTGAAATTCCAGAAACCGGTCCTAGGAAGCTTGTTCCCGGTCCAGGGAAGACATGGCTTGGCAGTTCGGGCTGGACTGTTCCCATGAGGCACAGAGTCAGACTGTTTTGCATATGGCCGTGTCTGAACTGGGGTGGCAGAGTGGGCTAAAGAACGGTGGTGGATTAAACCCAGATCAGTTGACTGGGGGTGAGTGCTTGCAATGTTCAACACTCCGTCCATCATTTCCTTTGGTTTTGCTGTGTTCGCCATAAGTTGGCAGGGTATGCTCAGACGTGAGTCCCTTGCTCACTTTGCCACTGGATTCAAGCAAGCCTGGCTGAAGACGGCTGAAATGCCAGAAAACGGTCCTAGGAAGCTTGTTTCCGGTCCAGGGAAGACATGGCTTGGCAGTTCGGGCTGGACTGTTCCCATGAGGCACAGGGTCAGACTGATTTGCATATGGCCATGTCTGAACTGGGGTGGCAGAGTGGGCTAAAGAACGGTGGTGGATTAAACCCAGATCAGTTGACTGGGGGTGAGTGCTTGCAATGTTCAACACTCCGTCCATCATTTCCTTTGGTTTTGCTTTGTTCGCCATAAGTTGGCAGTGTATGCTCAGACGTGAGTCCATTGCTCACTTTGCCACTGGATTCAAGCAAGCCTGGCTGAAGACGGCTGAAATTCCAGAAACCGGTCCAAGGAAGCTTGTTTCCGGTCCAGGGAAGACATGACTTGGCAGTTCGGGATGGACTGTTCCCATGAGGCACAGGGTCAGACTGACTTGCATATGGCTATGTCTGAACTGGGATGGCAGAGTGGGCTAAAGAACGGTGGTGGATTAAACCCAGATCAGTTGACTGGGGGTGAGTGCTTGCAATGTTCAACACCCCATCCATCATTTCCTTTGGTTTTGCTTTGTTCGCCATAAGTTTGCAGTGTATGCTCAGACGTGAGTCCCTTGCTCACTTTGCCACTGGATTCAAGCAAGCCTGGCTGAAGACGGCTGGAATTCCAGAAACCGGTCCTAGGAAGCTTTTTCCCGGTCCAGGGAAGACATGGCTTGGCAGATCGGGCTGGACTGTTCCCATGAGGCAGAGGGTCAGACTGATTTGCATATGGCCATGTCTGAACTGGGGTGGCAGAGTGGGCTAAAGAACGGTGGTGGATTAAACCCAGATCAGTTGACTGGGAGTGAGTGCTTGCAATGTTCAACACTCCGTCCATCATTTCCTTTGGTTTTGCTTTGTTCGCCATAAGTTGGCAGGGTATGCTCAGACGTGAGTCCCTTGCTCACTTTGCCACTGGACTCAAGCAAGCCTGGCTGAAGACAGCTGAAATGCCAGAAACCGGTCCTAGGAAGCTTGTTTCCGGTCCAGGGAAGACATGGCTTGGCAGTTCGGGCTGGACTGTTCCCATGAGGCACAGGGTCAGACTGATTTGCATATGGCCATGTCTGAACTGGGGTGGCAGAGTGGGCTAAAGAACGGTGGTGGATTAAACCCAGATCAGTTGACTGGGGGTGAGTGCTTGCAATGTTCAACACTCCGTCCATCATTTCTTTTGGTTTTGCTGTGTTCGCCATAAGTTGGCAGGGTATGCTCAGACGTGAGTCCCTTGCTCACTTTGCCACTGGATTCAAGTAGGCCTGGGCAAAAATTTCGTTCTGTTCGCGGAAATTGCGATAATTTGACATTTTTGCGTTCCACGGAGAGCGCGAAAATGTCAAAAATTCCGGTTTCCGCAGCTTGGCGATAATTTGTTTCTTGCTCGTGCTGTAAAATGATACATTCTCGCGCGCGCGCGATCGCCTTACCTGAATCCCTGCGTTCGCCGACAAGTTTTCTTGATCCGGTCGCGTTCTCCATGAGATGTTGTATTGTTTTTAGCCATTTGCGCTGTCTCGCGACAGTTCGCGCCCGCAGTGACGTCATGCGTCGCGCGATCACGTCTTTCTTCTCGCGATCATGCACCGCGAGAACAACTCAAAACAAGATGGCCGCGCCCGCAAGCAACCACATGGGTAAGTTGGCGACCCGCAACCATGCAGAAAATCTCGCGAACATGCCGGAAAAAAACTTCCACATCTTCGCGATATTTCTGCTTGTTTGCGATAATTTTAAACATTCTCGCGATAATTTGCGAAGGTTAATTCCGCAAATTCCGCCCACCCCTAGATTCAAGCAAGCCTGGCTGAAGACGGCTGAAATGCCAGAAAACGGTCCTAGGAAGCTTGTTTCCGGTCCAGGGAAGACATGGCTTGGCAGTTCGGGCTGGACTGTTCCCATGAGGCACAGGGTCAGACTGATTTGCATATGGCCATGTCTGAACTGGGGTGGCAGAGTGGGCTAAAGAACAGTGGTGGATTAAACCCAGAACAGTTGACTGGGGGTGAGTGCTTGCAATGTTCAACACTCCGTCCATCATTTCCTTTGGTTTGCTTTGTTCGCCATAAGTTGGCAGTGTATGCTCAGACGTGAGTCCATTGCTCACTTTGCCACTGGATTCAAGCAAGCCTGGCTGAAGATGGCTGAAATTCCAGAAACCGGTCCTAGGAAGCTTGTTCCCGGTCCAGGGAAGACATGGCTTGGCAGTTCGGGCTGGACTGTTCCCATGAGGCACAGGGTCAGACTGATTTGCATATGGCCATGTCTGAACTGGGGTGGCAGAGTGGGCTAAAGAACGGTGGTGGATTAAACCCAGATCAGTTGACTGGGGGTGAGTGCTTGCAATGTTCAACACTCCGTCTATCATTTCCTTTGGTTTTGCTTTGTTCGCCATAAGTTGGCAGGGTATGCTCAGACGTGAGTCCCTTGCTCACTTTGCCACTGGATTCAAGCAAGCCTGGCTGAAGACGGCTGAAATGCCAGAAACCGGTCCTAGGAAGCTTGTTCCCGGTCCAGGGAAGACATGGCTTGGCAGTTCGGGCTGGACTGTTCCCATGAGGCACAGGGTCAGACTGATTTGCATATGGCCATGTCTGAACTGGGGTGGCAGAGTGGGCTAAAGAACGGTGGTGGATTAAACCCAGATCAGGTGACTGGGGGTGAGTGCTTGCAATGTTCAACACTCCGTCCATCATTTCCTTTGGTTTTGCTTTGTTCGCCATAAGTTGGCAGTGTATGCTCAGACGTGAGTCCCTTGCTCACTTTGCCACTGGATTCAAGCAAGCCTGGCTGAAGACGGCTGAAATTCCAGAAACCGGTCCAAGGAAGCTTGTTTCCGGTCCAGGTAAGACATGGCTTGGCAGTTCGGGCTGGACTGTTCCCATGAGGCACAGGGTCAGACTGATTTGCATATGGCCATGTCTGAACTGGGGTGGCAGAGTGGGCTAAAGAACGGTGGTGGATTAAACCCAGATCAGTTGACTGGGGGTGAGTGCTTGCAATGTTCAACACTAAGTCTATCATTTCCTTTGGTTTTGCTTTGTTCGCCATAAGTTGGCAGGGTATGCTCAGACGTGAGTCCCTTGCTCACTTTGCCACTGGATTCAAGCAAGCCTGGCTGAAGACGGCTGAAATGCCAGAAACCGGTCCTAGGAAGCTTGTTCCCGGTCCAGGGAAGACATGGCTTGGCAGTTCGGGCTAGACTGTTCCCATGAGGCACAGGGTCAGACTGATTTGCATATGGCCATGTCTGAACTGGGTTGGCAGAGTGGGCTAAAGAACGGTGGTGGATTAAACCCAGATCAGTTGACTGGGGGTGAGTGCTTGCAATGTTCAACACTCCGTCCATCATTTCCTTTGGTTTTGCTTTGTTCGCCATAAGTTGGCAGGGTATGCTCAGACGTGAGTTCCTTGCTCACTTTGCCACTGGATTCAAGCAAGCCTGGCTGAAGACGGCTGAAATGCCAGAAAACGGTCCTAGGAAGCTTGTTTCCGGTCCAGGGAAGACATGGCTTGGCAGTTCGGGCTGGACTGTTCCCATGAGGCACAGGGTCAGACTGATTTGCATATGGCTATGTCTGAACTGGGGTGGCAGAGTGGGCTAAAGAACGGTGGTGGATTAAACCCAGATCAGTTGACTGGGGGTGATTGCTTGCAATGTTCAACACTCAGTCCATCATTTCCTTTGGTTTTGCTTTTGCTTTGTTCGCCATAAGTTGGCAGGGTATGCTCAGACGTGAGTCCCTTGCTCACTTTGCCACTGGATTCAAGCAAGCCTGGCTGAAGACGGCTGAAATGCCAGAAACCGGTCCTAGGAAGCTTGTTTCCGGTCCAGGGAAGACATGGCTTGGCAGTTCGGGCCGGACTGTTCCCATGAGGCACAGGGACAGACTGATTTGCATATGGCCATGTCTGAACTGGGTTGGCAGAGTGGGCTAAAGAACGGTGGTGGATTAAACCCAGATCAGTTGACTGGGGGTGAGTGCTTGCAATGTTCAACACTCCGTCCATCATTTCCTTTGGTTTTGCTTTGTTCGCCATAAGTTGGCAGGGTATGCTCAGACGTGAGTCCCTTGCTCAGTTTGCCACTGGATTCAAGCAAGCCTGGCTGAAGACGGCTGAAATGCCAGAAACAGGTCCTAGGAAGCTTGTTTCCGGTTCAGGGAAGACATGGCTTGGCAGTTCGGGCTGGACTGTTCCCATGAGGCACAGGGTCAGACTGATTTGCATATGGCCATGTCTGAACTGGGGTGGCAGAGTGGGCTAAAGAGCGGTGGTGGATTAAACCCAGATCAGTTGACTGGGGGTGAGTGCTTGCAATGTTCAACACTCCGTCCATCATTTCCTTTGGTTTTGCTTTGTTCGCCATAAGTTGGCAGGGTATGCTCAGACGTGAGTTCCTTGCTCACTTTGCCACTGGATTCAAGCAAGCCTGGCTGAAGACGGCTGAAATGCCAGAAAACGGTCCTAGGAAGCTTGTTTCCTGTCCAGGGATGACATGACTTGGCAGTTCGGGCTGGACTGTTCCCATGAGGCACAGGGTCAGACTGATTTGCATATGGCTATGTCTGAACTGGGATGGCAGAGTGGGCTAAAGAACGGTGGTGGATTAAACCCAGATCAGTTGACTGGGGGTGAGTGCTTGCAATGTTCAACACCCCATCCATCATTTCCTTTGGTTTTGCTTTGTCCGCCATAAGTTGGCAGTGTATGCTCAGACGTGAGTCCCTTGCTCACTTTGCCACTGGATTCAAGCAAGCCTGGCTGAAGACGGCTGAAATTCCAGAAACCGGTCCTAGGAAGCTTGTTCCCGGTCCAGGGAAGACATGGCTTGGCAGTTCGGGCTGGACTGTTCCCATGAGGCACAGGGTCAGACTGATTTGCATATGGCCATGTCTGAACTGGGGTGGCAGAGTGGGCTAAAGAACGGTGGTGGATTAAACCCAGATCAGTTGACTGGGAGTAAGTGCTTGCAATGTTCAACACTCCGTCCATCATTTCCTTTGGTTTTGCTTTGTTCGCCATAAGTTGGCAGGGTATGCTCAGACGTGAGTCCCTTGCTCACTTTGCCACTGGATTCAAGCAAGCCTGGCTGAAGACAGCTGAAATGCCAGAAACCGGTCCTAGGAAGCTTGTTTCCGGTCCAGGGAAGACATGGCTTGGCAGTTCGGGCTGGACTGTTCCCATGAGGCACAGGGTCAGACTGATTTGCATATGGCCATGTCTGAACTGGGGTGGCAGAGTGGGCTAAAGAACGGTGGTGGTTTAAACCCAGATCAGTTGACTGGGGGTGAGTGCTTGCAATGTTCAACACTCCGTCCATCATTTCCTTTGGTGTTGCTGTGTTCGCCATAAGTTGGCAGGGTATGCTCAGACGTGAGTCCCTTGCTCACTTTGCCACTGGATTCAAGCAAGCCTGGCTGAAGACGGCTGAAATGCCAGAAAACGGTCCTAGGAAGCTTGTTTCCGGTCCAGGGAAGACATGGCTTGGCAGTTCGGGCTGGACTGTTCCCAAGAGGCACAGGGTCAGACTGATTTGCATATGGCCATGTCTGAACTGGGGTGGCAGAGTGGGCTAAAGAACGGTGGTGGATTAAACCCAGAACAGTTGACTGGGGGTGAGTGCTTGCAATGTTCAACACTCCGTCCATCATTTCCTTTGGTTTTGCTTTGTTCGCCATAAGTTGGCAGTGTATGCTCAGACGTGAGTCCATTGCTCACTTTGCCACTGGATTCAAGCAAGCCTGGCTGAAGATGGCTGAAATTCCAGAAACCGGTCCTAGGAAGCTTGTTCCCGGTCCAGGGAAGACATGGCTTGGCAGTTCGGGCTGGACTGTTCCCATGAGGCACAGGGTCAGACTGATTTGCATATGGCCATGTCTGAACTGGGGTGGCAGAGTGGGCTAAAGAACGGTGGTGGATTAAACCCAGATCAGTTGACTGGGGGTGAGTGCTTGCAATGTTCAACACTAAGTCTATCATTTCCTTTGGTTTTGCTTTGTTCGCCATAAGTTGGCAGGGTATGCTCAGACGTGAGTCCCTTGCTCACTTTGCCACTGGATTCAAGCAAGCCTGGCTGAAGACGGCTGAAATGCCAGAAACCGGTCCTAGGAAGCTTGTTCCCGGTCCAGGGAAGACATGGCTTGGCAGTTCGGGCTAGACTGTTCCCATGAGGCACAGGGTCAGACTGATTTGCATATGGCCATGTCTGAACTGGGTTGGCAGAGTGGGCTAAAGAACGGTGGTGGATTAAACCCAGATCAGTTGACTGGGGGTGAGTGCTTGCAATGTTCAACACTCCGTCCATCATTTCCTTTGGTTTTGCTTTGTTCGCCATAAGTTGGCAGGGTATGCTCAGACGTGAGTTCCTTGCTCACTTTGCCACTGGATTCAAGCAAGCCTGGCTGAAGACGGCTGAAATGCCAGAAAACGGTCCTAGGAAGCTTGTTTCCGGTCCAGGGAAGACATGGCTTGGCAGTTCGGGCTGGACTGTTCCCATGAGGCACAGGGTCAGACTGATTTGCATATGGCTATGTCTGAACTGGGGTGGCAGAGTGGGCTAAAGAACGGTGGTGGATTAAACCCAGATCAGTTGACTGGGGGTGATTGCTTGCAATGTTCAACACTCAGTCCATCATTTCCTTTGGTTTTGCTTTTGCTTTGTTCGCCATAAGTTGGCAGGGTATGCTCAGACGTGAGTCCCTTGCTCACTTTGCCACTGGATTCAAGCAAGCCTGGCTGAAGACGGCTGAAATGCCAGAAACCGGTCCTAGGAAGCTTGTTTCCGGTCCAGGGAAGACATGGCTTGGCAGTTCGGGCCGGACTGTTCCCATGAGGCACAGGGACAGACTGATTTGCACATGGCCATGTCTGAACTGGGTTGGCAGAGTGGGCTAAAGAACGGTGGTGGATTAAACCCAGATCAGTTGACTGGGGGTGAGTGCTTGCAATGTTCAACACTCCGTCCATCATTTCCTTTGGTTTTGCTTTGTTCGCCATAAGTTGGCAGGGTATGCTCAGACGTGAGTCCCTTGCTCAGTTTGCCACTGGATTCAAGCAAGCCTGGCTGAAGACGGCTGAAATGCCAGAAACAGGTCCTAGGAAGCTTGTTTCCGGTTCAGGGAAGACATGGCTTGGCAGTTCGGGCTGGACTGTTCCCATGAGGCACAGGGTCAGACTGATTTGCATATGGCCATGTCTGAACTGGGGTGGCAGAGTGGGCTAAAGAGCGGTGGTGGATTAAACCCAGATCAGTTGACTGGGGGTGAGTGCTTGCAATGTTCAACACTCCGTCCATCATTTCCTTTGGTTTTGCTTTGTTCGCCATAAGTTGGCAGTGTATGCTCAGACGTGAGTCCATTGCTCACTTTGCCACTGGATTCAAGCAAGCCTGGCTGAAGATGGCTGAAATTCCAGAAACCGGTCCTAGGAAGCTTGTTCCCGGTCCAGGGAAGACATGGCTTGGCAGTTCGGGCTGGACTGTTCCCATGAGGCACAGGGTCAGACTGATTTGCATATGGCCATGTCTGAACTGGGGTGGCAGAGTGGGCTAAAGAATGGTGGTGGATTAAACCCAGATCAGTTGACTGGGGGTGAGTGCTTGCAATGTTCAACACTCCGTCCATCATTTCTTTTGGTTTTGCTGTGTTCGCCATAAGTTGGCAGGGTATGCTCAGACGTGAGTCCCTTGCTCACTTTGCCACTGGATTCAAGTAGGCCTGGGCAAAAATTTCGTTCTGTTCGCGGAAATTGCGATAATTTGACATTTTTGCGTTCCACGGAGAGCGCGAAAATGTCAAAAATTCCGGTTTCCGCAGCTTGGCGATAATTTGTTTCTTGCTCGCGCTGTAAAATGATACATTCTCGCGCGCGCGCGATCGCCTTACCTGAATCCCTGCGTTCGCCGACAAGTTTTCTTGATCCGGTCGCGTTCTCCATGAGATGTTGTATTGTTTTTAGCCATTTGCGCTGTCTCGCGACAGTTCGCGCCCGCAGTGACGTCATGCGTCGCGCGATCACGTCTTTCTTCTCGCGATCATGCACCGCGAGAACAACTCAAAACAAGATGGCCGCGCCCGCAAGCAACCACATGGGTAAGTTGGCGACCCGCAACCATGCAGAAAATCTCGCGAACATGCCGGAAAAAAACTTCCGCATCTTCGCGATATTTCTGCTTGTTTGCGATAATTTTAAACATTCTCGCGATAATTTGCGAAGGTTAATTCCGCAAATTCCGCCCACCCCTAGATTCAAGCAAGCCTGGCTGAAGACGGCTGAAATGCCAGAAAACGGTCCTAGGAAGCTTGTTTCCGGTCCAGGGAAGACATGGCTTGGCAGTTCGGGCTGGACTGTTCCCATGAGGCACAGGGTCAGACTGATTTGCATATGGCCATGTCTGAACTGGGGTGGCAGAGTGGGCTAAAGAACAGTGGTGGATTAAACCCAGAACAGTTGACTGGGGGTGAGTGCTTGCAATGTTCAACACTCCGTCCATCATTTCCTTTGGTTTGCTTTGTTCGCCATAAGTTGGCAGTGTATGCTCAGACGTGAGTCCATTGCTCACTTTGCCACTGGATTCAAGCAAGCCTGGCTGAAGATGGCTGAAATTCCAGAAACCGGTCCTAGGAAGCTTGTTCCCGGTCCAGGGAAGACATGGCTTGGCAGTTCGGGCTGGACTGTTCCCATGAGGCACAGGGTCAGACTGATTTGCATATGGCCATGTCTGAACTGGGGTGGCAGAGTGGGCTAAAGAACGGTGGTGGATTAAACCCAGATCAGTTGACTGGGGGTGAGTGCTTGCAATGTTCAACACTCCGTCTATCATTTCCTTTGGTTTTGCTTTGTTCGCCATAAGTTGGCAGGGTATGCTCAGACGTGAGTCCCTTGCTCACTTTGCCACTGGATTCAAGCAAGCCTGGCTGAAGACGGCTGAAATGCCAGAAACCGGTCCTAGGAAGCTTGTTCCCGGTCCAGGGAAGACATGGCTTGGCAGTTCGGGCTGGACTGTTCCCATGAGGCACAGGGTCAGACTGATTTGCATATGGCCATGTCTGAACTGGGGTGGCAGAGTGGGCTAAAGAACGGTGGTGGATTAAACCCAGATCAGGTGACTGGGGGTGAGTGCTTGCAATGTTCAACACTCCGTCCATCATTTCCTTTGGTTTTGCTTTGTTCGCCATAAGTTGGCAGTGTATGCTCAGACGTGAGTCCCTTGCTCACTTTGCCACTGGATTCAAGCAAGCCTGGCTGAAGACGGCTGAAATTCCAGAAACCGGTCCAAGGAAGCTTGTTTCCGGTCCAGGTAAGACATGGCTTGGCAGTTCGGGCTGGACTGTTCCCATGAGGCACAGGGTCAGACTGATTTGCATATGGCCATGTCTGAACTGGGGTGGCAGAGTGGGCTAAAGAACGGTGGTGGATTAAACCCAGATCAGTTGACTGGGGGTGAGTGCTTGCAATGTTCAACACTAAGTCTATCATTTCCTTTGGTTTTGCTTTGTTCGCCATAAGTTGGCAGGGTATGCTCAGACGTGAGTCCCTTGCTCACTTTGCCACTGGATTCAAGCAAGCCTGGCTGAAGACGGCTGAAATGCCAGAAACCGGTCCTAGGAAGCTTGTTCCCGGTCCAGGGAAGACATGGCTTGGCAGTTCGGGCTAGACTGTTCCCATGAGGCACAGGGTCAGACTGATTTGCATATGGCCATGTCTGAACTGGGTTGGCAGAGTGGGCTAAAGAACGGTGGTGGATTAAACCCAGATCAGTTGACTGGGGGTGAGTGCTTGCAATGTTCAACACTCCGTCCATCATTTCCTTTGGTTTTGCTTTGTTCGCCATAAGTTGGCAGGGTATGCTCAGACGTGAGTTCCTTGCTCACTTTGCCACTGGATTCAAGCAAGCCTGGCTGAAGACGGCTGAAATGCCAGAAAACGGTCCTAGGAAGCTTGTTTCCGGTCCAGGGAAGACATGGCTTGGCAGTTCGGGCTGGACTGTTCCCATGAGGCACAGGGTCAGACTGATTTGCATATGGCTATGTCTGAACTGGGGTGGCAGAGTGGGCTAAAGAACGGTGGTGGATTAAACCCAGATCAGTTGACTGGGGGTGATTGCTTGCAATGTTCAACACTCAGTCCATCATTTCCTTTGGTTTTGCTTTTGCTTTGTTCGCCATAAGTTGGCAGGGTATGCTCAGACGTGAGTCCCTTGCTCACTTTGCCACTGGATTCAAGCAAGCCTGGCTGAAGACGGCTGAAATGCCAGAAACCGGTCCTAGGAAGCTTGTTTCCGGTCCAGGGAAGACATGGCTTGGCAGTTCGGGCCGGACTGTTCCCATGAGGCACAGGGACAGACTGATTTGCATATGGCCATGTCTGAACTGGGTTGGCAGAGTGGGCTAAAGAACGGTGGTGGATTAAACCCAGATCAGTTGACTGGGGGTGAGTGCTTGCAATGTTCAACACTCCGTCCATCATTTCCTTTGGTTTTGCTTTGTTCGCCATAAGTTGGCAGGGTATGCTCAGACGTGAGTCCCTTGCTCAGTTTGCCACTGGATTCAAGCAAGCCTGGCTGAAGACGGCTGAAATGCCAGAAACAGGTCCTAGGAAGCTTGTTTCCGGTTCAGGGAAGACATGGCTTGGCAGTTCGGGCTGGACTGTTCCCATGAGGCACAGGGTCAGACTGATTTGCATATGGCCATGTCTGAACTGGGGTGGCAGAGTGGGCTAAAGAGCGGTGGTGGATTAAACCCAGATCAGTTGACTGGGGGTGAGTGCTTGCAATGTTCAACACTCCGTCCATCATTTCCTTTGGTTTTGCTTTGTTCGCCATAAGTTGGCAGGGTATGCTCAGACGTGAGTTCCTTGCTCACTTTGCCACTGGATTCAAGCAAGCCTGGCTGAAGACGGCTGAAATGCCAGAAAACGGTCCTAGGAAGCTTGTTTCCTGTCCAGGGATGACATGACTTGGCAGTTCGGGCTGGACTGTTCCCATGAGGCACAGGGTCAGACTGATTTGCATATGGCTGT
Organism: Triturus cristatus; assembly: GCF_964204655.1. Lineage (NCBI taxonomy): Eukaryota > Metazoa > Chordata > Amphibia > Caudata > Salamandridae > Triturus > Triturus cristatus. The sequence continues at coordinate 699,802 of NW_028188159.1, read as the reverse complement.
GTCTGAACTGGGATGGCAGAGTGGGCTAAAGAACGGTGGTGGATTAAACCCAGATCAGTTGACTGGGGGTGAGTGCTTGCAATGTTCAACACCCCATCCATCATTTCCTTTGGTTTTGCTTTGTCCGCCATAAGTTGGCAGTGTATGCTCAGACGTGAGTCCCTTGCTCACTTTGCCACTGGATTCAAGCAAGCCTGGCTGAAGACGGCTGAAATTCCAGAAACCGGTCCTAGGAAGCTTGTTCCCGGTCCAGGGAAGACATGGCTTGGCAGTTCGGGCTGGACTGTTCCCATGAGGCACAGGGTCAGACTGATTTGCATATGGCCATGTCTGAACTGGGGTGGCAGAGTGGGCTAAAGAACGGTGGTGGATTAAACCCAGATCAGTTGACTGGGAGTGAGTGCTTGCAATGTTCAACACTCCGTCCATCATTTCCTTTGGTTTTGCTTTGTTCGCCATAAGTTGGCAGGGTATGCTCAGACGTGAGTCCCTTGCTCACTTTGCCACTGGATTCAAGCAAGCCTGGCTGAAGACAGCTGAAATGCCAGAAACCGGTCCTAGGAAGCTTGTTTCCGGTCCAGGGAAGACATGGCTTGGCAGTTCGGGCTGGACTGTTCCCATGAGGCACAGGGTCAGACTGATTTGCATATGGCCATGTCTGAACTGGGGTGGCAGAGTGGGCTAAAGAACGGTGGTGGTTTAAACCCAGATCAGTTGACTGGGGGTGAGTGCTTGCAATGTTCAACACTCCGTCCATCATTTCCTTTGGTGTTGCTGTGTTCGCCATAAGTTGGCAGGGTATGCTCAGACGTGAGTCCCTTGCTCACTTTGCCACTGGATTCAAGCAAGCCTGGCTGAAGACGGCTGAAATGCCAGAAAACGGTCCTAGGAAGCTTGTTTCCGGTCCAGGGAAGACATGGCTTGGCAGTTCGGGCTGGACTGTTCCCAAGAGGCACAGGGTCAGACTGATTTGCATATGGCCATGTCTGAACTGGGGTGGCAGAGTGGGCTAAAGAACGGTGGTGGATTAAACCCAGAACAGTTGACTGGGGGTGAGTGCTTGCAATGTTCAACACTCCGTCCATCATTTCCTTTGGTTTTGCTTTGTTCGCCATAAGTTGGCAGTGTATGCTCAGACGTGAGTCCATTGCTCACTTTGCCACTGGATTCAAGCAAGCCTGGCTGAAGATGGCTGAAATTCCAGAAACCGGTCCTAGGAAGCTTGTTCCCGGTCCAGGGAAGACATGGCTTGGCAGTTCGGGCTGGACTGTTCCCATGAGGCACAGGGTCAGACTGATTTGCATATGGCCATGTCTGAACTGGGGTGGCAGAGTGGGCTAAAGAACGGTGGTGGATTAAACCCAGATCAGTTGACTGGGGGTGAGTGCTTGCAATGTTCAACACTAAGTCTATCATTTCCTTTGGTTTTGCTTTGTTCGCCATAAGTTGGCAGGGTATGCTCAGACGTGAGTCCCTTGCTCACTTTGCCACTGGATTCAAGCAAGCCTGGCTGAAGACGGCTGAAATGCCAGAAACCGGTCCTAGGAAGCTTGTTCCCGGTCCAGGGAAGACATGGCTTGGCAGTTCGGGCTAGACTGTTCCCATGAGGCACAGGGTCAGACTGATTTGCATATGGCCATGTCTGAACTGGGTTGGCAGAGTGGGCTAAAGAACGGTGGTGGATTAAACCCAGATCAGTTGACTGGGGGTGAGTGCTTGCAATGTTCAACACTCCGTCCATCATTTCCTTTGGTTTTGCTTTGTTCGCCATAAGTTGGCAGTGTATGCTCAGACGTGAGTTCCTTGCTCACTTTGCCACTGGATTCAAGCAAGCCTGGCTGAAGACGGCTGAAATGCCAGAAAACGGTCCTAGGAAGCTTGTTTCCGGTCCAGGAAAGACATGGCTTGGCAGTTCGGGCTGGACTGTTCCCATGAGGCACAGGGTCAGACTGATTTGCATATGGCTATGTCTGAACTGGGGTGGCAGAGTGGGCTAAAGAACGGTGGTGGATTAAACCCAGATCAGTTGACTGGGGGTGATTGCTTGCAATGTTCAACACTCAGTCCATCATTTCCTTTGGTTTTGCTTTTGCTTTGTTCGCCATAAGTTGGCAGGGTATGCTCAGACGTGAGTCCCATGCTCACTTTGCCACTGGATTCAAGCAAGCCTGGCTGAAGACGGCTGAAATGCCAGAAACCGGTCCTAGGAAGCTTGTTTCCGGTCCAGGGAAGACATGGCTTGGCAGTTCGGGCCGGACTGTTCCCATGAGGCACAGGGACAGACTGATTTGCATATGGCCATGTCTGAACTGGGTTGGCAGAGTGGGCTAAAGAACGGTGGTGGATTAAACCCAGATCAGTTGACTGGGGGTGAGTGCTTGCAATGTTCAACACTCCGTCCATCATTTCCTTTGGTTTTGCTTTGTTCGCCATAAGTTGGCAGGGTATGCTCAGACGTGAGTCCCTTGCTCAGTTTGCCACTGGATTCAAGCAAGCCTGGCTGAAGACGGCTGAAATGCCAGAAACAGGTCCTAGGAAGCTTGTTTCCGGTTCAGGGAAGACATGGCTTGGCAGTTCGGGCTGGACTGTTCCCATGAGGCACAGGGTCAGACTGATTTGCATATGGCCATGTCTGAACTGGGGTGGCAGAGTGGGCTAAAGAGCGGTGGTGGATTAAACCCAGATCAGTTGACTGGGGGTGAGTGCTTGCAATGTTCAACACTCCGTCCATCATTTCCTTTGGTTTTGCTTTGTTCGCCATAAGTTGGCAGGGTATGCTCAGACGTGAGTTCCTTGCTCACTTTGCTACTGGATTCAAGCAAGCCTGGCTGAAGACGGCTGAAATGCCAGAAAACGGTCCTAGGAAGCTTGTTTCCTGTCCAGGGATGACATGACTTGGCAGTTCGGGCTGGACTGTTCCCATGAGGCACAGGGTCAGACTGATTTGCATATGGCTATGTCTGAACTGGGATGGCAGAGTGGGCTAAAGAACGGTGGTGGATTAAACCCAGATCAGTTGACTGGGGGTGAGTGCTTGCAATGTTCAACACCCCATCCATCATTTCCTTTGGTTTTGCTTTGTCCGCCATAAGTTGGCAGTGTATGCTCAGACGTGAGTCCCTTGCTCACTTTGCCACTGGATTCAAGCAAGCCTGGCTGAAGACGGCTGAAATTCCAGAAACCGGTCCTAGGAAGCTTGTTCCCGGTCCAGGGAAGACATGGCTTGGCAGTTCGGGCTGGACTGTTCCCATGAGGCACAGGGTCAGACTGATTTGCATATGGCCATGTCTGAACTGGGGTGGCAGAGTGGGCTAAAGAACGGTGGTGGATTAAACCCAGATCAGTTGACTGGGAGTGAGTGCTTGCAATGTTCAACACTCCGTCCATCATTTCCTTTGGTTTTGCTTTGTTCGCCATAAGTTGGCAGGGTATGCTCAGACGTGAGTCCCTTGCTCACTTTGCCACTGGATTCAAGCAAGCCTGGCTGAAGACAGCTGAAATGCCAGAAACCGGTCCTAGGAAGCTTGTTTCCGGTCCAGGGAAGACATGGCTTGGCAGTTCGGGCTGGACTGTTCCCATGAGGCACAGGGTCAGACTGATTTGCATATGGCCATGTCTGAACTGGGGTGGCAGAGTGGGCTAAAGAACGGTGGTGGTTTAAACCCAGATCAGTTGACTGGGGGTGAGTGCTTGCAATGTTCAACACTCCGTCCATCATTTCCTTTGGTGTTGCTGTGTTCGCCATAAGTTGGCAGGGTATGCTCAGACGTGAGTCCCTTGCTCACTTTGCCACTGGATTCAAGCAAGCCTGGCTGAAGACGGCTGAAATGCCAGAAAACGGTCCTAGGAAGCTTGTTTCCGGTCCAGGGAAGACATGGCTTGGCAGTTCGGGCTGGACTGTTCCCAAGAGGCACAGGGTCAGACTGATTTGCATATGGCCATGTCTGAACTGGGGTGGCAGAGTGGGCTAAAGAACGGTGGTGGATTAAACCCAGAACAGTTGACTGGGGGTGAGTGCTTGCAATGTTCAACACTCCGTCCATCATTTCCTTTGGTTTTGCTTTGTTCGCCATAAGTTGGCAGTGTATGCTCAGACGTGAGTCCATTGCTCACTTTGCCACTGGATTCAAGCAAGCCTGGCTGAAGATGGCTGAAATTCCAGAAACCGGTCCTAGGAAGCTTGTTCCCGGTCCAGGGAAGACATGGCTTGGCAGTTCGGGCTGGACTGTTCCCATGAGGCACAGGGTCAGACTGATTTGCATATGGCCATGTCTGAACTGGGGTGGCAGAGTGGGCTAAAGAACGGTGGTGGATTAAACCCAGATCAGTTGACTGGGGGTGAGTGCTTGCAATGTTCAACACTCCGTCTATCATTTCCTTTGGTTTTGCTTTGTTCGCCATAAGTTGGCAGGGAATGCTCAGACGTGAGTCCCTTGCTCACTTTGCCACTGGATTCAAGCAAGCCTGGCTGAAGATAGCTGAAATGCCAGAAACCGGTCCTAGGAAGCTTGTTCCCGGTCCAGGGAAGACATGGCTTGGTAGTTCGGGCTGGACTGTTCCCATGAGGCACAGGGTCAGACTGATTTGCATATGGCCATGTCTGAACTGGGTTGGCAGAGTGGGCTAAAGAACGGTGGTGGATTAAACCCAGATCAGTTGACTGGGGGTGAGTGCTTGCAATGTTCAACACTCCGTCCATCATTTCCTTTGGTGTTGCTGTGTTCGCCATAAGTTGGCAGGGTATGCTCAGACGTGAGTCCCTTGCTCACTTTGCCACTGGATTCAAGCAAGCCTGGCTGAAGATGGCTGAAATTCCAGAAACCGGTCCTAGGAAGCTTGTTCCCGGTCCAGGGAAGACATGGCTTGGCAGTTCGGGCTGGACTGTTCCCATGAGGCACAGGGTCAGACTGATTTGCATATGGCCATGTCTGAACTGGGGTGGCAGAGTGGGCTAAAGAACGGTGGTGGATTAAACCCAGATCAGTTGACTGGGGGTGAGTGCTTGCAATGTTCAACACTCCGTCTATCATTTCCTTTGGTTTTGCTTTGTTCGCCATAAGTTGGCAGGGTATGCTCAGACGTGAGTCCCTTGCTCACTTTGCCACTGGATTCAAGCAAGCCTGGCTGAAGACAGCTGAAATGCCAGAAACCGGTCCTAGGAAGCTTGTTCCCGGTCCAGGGAAGACATGGCTTGGCAGTTCGGGCTGGACTGTTCCCATGAGGCACAGGGTCAGACTGATTTGCATATGGCCATGTCTGAACTGGGTTGGCAGAGTGGGCTAAAGAACGGTGGTGGATTAAACCCAGATCAGTTGACTGGGGGTGAGTGCTTGCAATGTTCAACACTCCGTCCATCATTTCCTTTGGTTTTGCTTTGTTCGCCATAAGTTGGCAAGGTATGCTCAGACGTGAGTTCCTTGGTCACTTTGCCACTGGATTCAAGCAAGCCTGGCTGAAGACGGCTGAAATGCCAGAAACCGGTCCTAGGAAGCTTGTTTCCGGTCCAGGGAAGACATGGCTTGGCAGTTTGGGCTGGACTGTTCCCATGAGGCACAGGGTCAGACTGATTTGCATATGGCTATGTCTGAACTGGGGTGGCAGAGTGGGCTAAAGAACGGTGGTGGATTAAACCCAGATCAGTTGACTGGGGGTGAGTTCTGGCAATGTTCAACACTCCGTCCATCATTTCCTTTGGTTTTGCTTTGTTCGCCATAAGTTGTCAGGGTATGCTCAGACGTGAGTTCCTTGGTCACTTTGCCACTGGATTCAAGCAAGCCTGGCTGAAGACGGCTGAAATGCCAGAAACCGGTCCTAGGAAGCTTGTTTCCGGTCCAGGGAAGACATGGCTTGGCAGTTCGGGCTGGACTGTTCCCATGAGGCACAGGGTCAGACTGATTTGCATATGGCTATGTCTGAACTGGGGTGGCAGAGTGGGCTAAAGAACGGTGGTGGATTAAACCCAGATCAGTTGACTGGGGGTGAGTGCTGGCAATGTTCAACACTCCGTCCATCATTTCCTTTGGTTTTGCTTTGTTCGCCATAAGTTGTCAGGGTATGCTCAGACGTGAGTCCCTTGCTCACTTTGCCACTGGATTCAAGCAAGCCTGGCTGAAGACGGCTGAAATGCCAGAAAACGGTCCTAGGAAGCTTGTTTCCGGTCCAGGGAAGACATGGCTTGGCAGTTCGGGCTGGACTGTTCCCATGAGGCACAGGGTCAGACTGATTTGCATATGGCCATGTCTGAACTGGGGTGGCAGAGTGGGCTAAAGAACGGTGGTGGATTAAACCCAGAACAGTTGACTGGGGGTGAGTGCTTGCAATGTTCAACACTCCGTCCATCATTTCCTTTGGTTTTGCTTTGTTCGCCATAAGTTGGCAGTGTATGCTCAGACGTGAGTCCATTGCTCACTTTGCCACTGGATTCAAGCAAGCCTGGCTGAAGATGGCTGAAATTCCAGAAACCGGTCCTAGGAAGCTTGTTCCCGGTCCAGGGAAGACATGGCTTGGCAGTTCGGGCTGGACTGTTCCCATGAGGCACAGGGTCAGACTGATTTGCATATGGCCATGTCTGAACTGGGGTGGCAGAGTGGGCTAAAGAACGGTGGTGGATTAAACCCAGATCAGTTGACTGGGGGTGAGTGCTTGCAATGTTCAACACTCCGTCTATCATTTCCTTTGGTTTTGCTTTGTTCGCCATAAGTTGGCAGGGTATGCTCAGACGTGAGTCCCTTGCTCACTTTGCCACTGGATTCAAGCAAGCCTGGCTGAAGACAGCTGAAATGCCAGAAACCGGTCCTAGGAAGCTTGTTCCCGGTCGAGGGAAGACATGGCTTGGCAGTTCGGGCTGGACTGTTCCCATGAGGCACAGGGTCAGACTGATTTGCATATGGCCATGTCTGAACTGGGTTGGCAGAGTGGGCTAAAGAACGGTGGTGGATTAAACCCAGATCAGTTGACTGGGGGTGAGTGCTTGCAATGTTCAACACTCCGTCCATCATTTCCTTTGGTTTTGCTTTGTTCGCCATAAGTTGGCAAGGTATGCTCAGACGAGAGTTCCTTGGTCACTTTGCCACTGGATTCAAGCAAGCCTGGCTGAAGACGGCTGAAATGCCAGAAACCGGTCCTAGGAAGCTTGTTTCCGGTCCAGGGAAGACATGGCTTGGCAGTTCGGGCTGGACTGTTCCCATGAGGCACAGGGTCAGACTGATTTGCATATGGCTATGTCTGAACTGGGGTGGCAGAGTGGGCTAAAGAACGGTGGTGGATTAAACCCAGATCAGTTGACTGGGGGTGAGTGCTGGCAATGTTCAACACTCCGTCCATCATTTCCTTTGGTTTTGCTTTGTTCGCCATAAGTTGTCAGGGTATGCTCAGACGTGAGTTCCTTGGTCACTTTGCCACTGGATTCAAGCAAGCCTGGCTGAAGACGGCTGAAATGCCAGAAACCGGTCCTAGGAAGCTTGTTTCCGGTCCAGGGAAGACATGGCTTGGCAGTTCGGGCTGGACTGTTCCCATGAGGCACAGGGTCAGACTGATTTGCATATGGCTATGTCTGAACTGGGGTGGCAGAGTGGGCTAAAGAACGGTGGTGGATTAAACCCAGATCAGTTGACTGGGGGTGAGTGCTGGCAATGTTCAACACTCCGTCCATCATTTCCTTTGGTTTTGCTTTGTTCGCCATAAGTTGTCAGGGTATGCTCAGACGTGAGTCCCTTGCTCACTTTGCCACTGGATTCAAGCAAGCCTGGCTGAAGATGGCTGAAATTCCAGAAACTGGTCCTAGGAAGCTTGTTCCCGGTCCAGGGAAGACATGGCTTGGCAGTTCGGGCTAGACTGTTCCCATGAGGCACAGGGTCAGACTGATTTGCATATGGCCATGTCTGAACTGGGGAGGCAGAGTGGGCTAAAGAACGCTGGTGGATTAAACCCAGATCAGTTGACTGGGGGTGAGTGCTTGCAATGTTCAACACTCCGTCTATCATTTCCTTTGGTTTTGCTTTGTTCGCCATAAGTTGGCAGGGTATGCTCAGACGTGAGTCCCTTGCTCACTTTGCCACTGGATTCAAGCAAGCCTGGCTGAAGACAGCTGAAATGCCAGAAACCGGTCCTAGGAAGCTTGTTCCCGGTCCAGGGAAGACATGGCTTGGCAGTTCGGGCTGGACTGTTCCCATGAGGCACAGGGTCAGACTGATTTGCATATGGCCATGTCTGAACTGGGTTGGCAGAGTGGGCTAAAGAACGGTGGTGGATTAAACCCAGATCAGTTGACTGGGGGTGAGTGCTTGCAATGTTCAACACTCCGTCCATCATTTCCTTTGGTTTTGCTTTGTTCGCCATAAGTTGGCAAGGTATGCTCAGACGTGAGTTCCTTGGTCACTTTGCCACTGGATTCAAGCAAGCCTGGCTGAAGACGGCTGAAATACCAGAAACCGGTCCTAGGAAGCTTGTTTCCGGTCCAGGGAAGACATGGCTTGGCAGTTCGGGCTGGACTGTTCCCATGAGTCACAGGGTCAGACTGATTTGCATATGGCTATGTCTGAACTGGGGTGGCAGAGTGGGCTAAAGAACGGTGGTGGATTAAACCCAGATCAGTTGACTGGGGGTGAGTGCTGGCAATGTTCAACACTCCGTCCATCATTTCCTTTGGTTTTGCTTTGTTCGCCATAAGTTGTCAGGGTATGCTCAGACGTGAGTCCCTTGCTCACTTTGCCACTGGATTCAAGCAAGCCTGGCTGAAGACGGCTGAAATGCCAGAAACCGGTCCTAGGAAGCTTGTTTCCGGTCCAGGGAAGACATGGCTTGGCAGTTCGGGCTGGACTGTTCCCATGAGGCACAGGGTCAGACTGATTTACATATGGCTATGTCTGAACTGGGGTGGCAGAGTGGGCTAAAGAACGGTGGTGGATTAAACCCAGATCAGTTGACTGGGGGTGATTGCTTGCAATGTTCAACACTCAGTCCATCATTTCCTTTGGTTTTGCTTTGTTCGCCATAAGTTGGCAGGGTATGCTCAGACGTGAGTCCCTTGCTCACTTTGCCACTGGATTCAAGCAAGCCTGGCTGAAGACGGCTGAAATGCCAGAAACCGGTCCTAGAAAGCTTGTTTCCGGTCCAGGGAAGACATGGCTTGGTAGTTCGGGCTGGACTGTTCCCATGAGGCACAGGGTCAGACTGATTTGCATATGGCCATGTCTGAACTGGGTTGGCAGAGTGGGCTAAAGAACGGTGGTGGATTAAACCCAGATAAGTTGACTGGGGGCGAGTGCTTGCAATGTTCAACACTCCGTCCATCATTTCCTTTGGTTTTGCTTTGTTCGCCATAAGTTGGCAGGGTATGCTCAGACGTGAGTCCCTTGCTCAGTTTGCCACTGGATTCAAGCAAGCCTGGCTGAAGACGGCTGAAATGCCAGAAACAGGTCCTAGGAAGCTTGTTTCCGGTCCAGGGAAGACATGGCTTGGCAGTTCGGGCTGGACTGTTCCCATGAGGCACAGGGTCAGACTGATTTGCATATGGCCATGTCTGAACTGGGGTGGCAGAGTGGGCTAAAGAACGGTGGTGGATTAAACCCAGATCAGTTGACTGGGGGTGAGTGCTTGCAATGTTCAACACTCCGTCTATCATTTCCTTTGGTTTTGCTTTGTTCGCCATAAGTTTGCAGGGTATGCTCAGACGTGAGTCCCTTGCTCACTTTGCCACTGGATTCAAGCAAGCCTGGCTGAAGACGGCTGAAATGCCAGAAACCGGTCCTAGGAAGCTTGTTTCCTGTCCAGGGATGACATGACTTGGCAGTTCGGGCTGGACTGTTCCCATGAGGCACAGGGTCAGACTGATTTGCATATGGCTATGTCTGAACTGGGATGGCAGAGTGGGCTAAAGAACGGTGGTGGATTAAACCCAGATCAGTTGACTGGGGGTGAGTGCTTGCAATGTTCAACACCCCATCCATCATTTCCTTTGGTTTTGCTTTGTTCGCCATAAGTTGGCAGTGTATGCTCAGACGTGAGTCCCTTGCTCACTTTGCCACTGGATTCAAGCAAGCCTGGCTGAAGACGGCTGAAATTCCAGAAACCGGTCCTAGGAAGCTTGTTCCCGGTCCAGGGAAGACATGGCTTGGCAGTTCGGGCTGGACTGTTCCCATGAGGCACAGGGCCAGACTGATTTGCATATGGCCATGTCTGAACTGGGGTGGCAGAGTGGGCTAAAGAACGGTGGTGGATTAAACCCAGATCAGTTGACTGGGAGTGAGTGCTTGCAATGTTCAACACTCCGTCCATCATTTCCTTTGGTTTTGCTTTGTTCGCCATAAGTTGGCAGGGTATGCTCAGACGTGAGTCCCTTGCTCACTTTGCCACTGGATTCAAGCAAGCCTGGCTGAAGACAGCTGAAATGCCAGAAACCGGTCCTAGGAAGCTTGTTTCCGGTCCAGGGAAGACATGGCTTGGCAATTCGAGCTGGACTGTTCCCATGAGGCACAGGGTCAGACTGATTTGCATATGGCCATGTCTGAACTGGGGTGGCAGAGTGGGCTAAAGAACGGTGGTGGATTAAACCCAGATCAGTTGACTGGGGGTGAGTGCTTGCAATGTTCAACACTCCGTCCATCATTTCCTTTGGTTTTGCTGTGTTCGCCATAAGTTGGCAGGGTATGCTCAGACGTGAGTCCCTTGCTCACTTTGCCACTGGATTCAAGCAAGCCTGGCTGAAGACGGCTGAAATGCCAGAAAACGGTCCTAGGAAGCTTGTTTCCGGTCCAGAGAAGACATGGCTTGGCAGTTCGGGCTAGACTGTTCCCATGAGGCACAGGGTCAGACTGATTTGCATATGGCCATGTCTGAACTGGGGTGGCAGAGTGGGCTAAAGAACGTTGGTGGATTAAACCCAGAACAGTTGACTGGGGGTGAGTGCTTGCAATGTTCAACACTCCGTCCATCATTTCCTTTGGTTTTGCTTTGTTCGCCATAAGTTGGCAGTGTATGCTCAGACGTGAGTCCATTGCTCACTTTGCCACTGGATTAAAGCAAGCCTGGCTGAAGATGGCTGAAATTCCAGAAACCGGTCCTAGGAAGCTTGTTCCCGGTCCAGGGAAGACATGGCTTGGCAGTTCGGGCTGGACTGTTCCCATGAGGCACAGGGTCAGACTGATTTACATATGGCCATGTCTGAACTGGGGTGGCAGAGTGGGCTAAAGAACGGTGGTGGATTAAACCCAGATCAGTTGACTGGGGGTGAGTGCTTGCAATGTTCAACACTCCGTCTATCATTTCCTTTGGTTTTGCTTTGTTCGCCATAAGTTGGCAGGGTATGCTCAGACGTGAGTCCCTTGCTCACTTTGCCACTGGATTCAAGCAAGCCTGGCTGAAGACAGCTGAAATGCCAGAAACCGGTCCTAGGAAGCTTGTTCCCGGTCCAGGGAAGACATGGCTTGGCAGTTCGGGCTGGACTGTTCCCATGAGGCACAGGGTCAGACTGATTTGCATATGGCCATGTCTGAACTGGGTTGGCAGAGTGGGCTAAAGAACGGTGGTGGATTAAACCCAGATCAGTTGACTGGGGGTGAGTGCTTGCAATGTTCAACACTCCGTCCATCATTTCCTTTGGTTTTGCTTTGTTCGCCATAAGTTGGCAAGGTATGCTCAGACGTGAGTTCCTTGGTCACTTTGCCACTGGATTCAAGCAAGCCTGGCTGAAGACGGCTGAAATGCCAGAAACCGGTCCTAGGAAGCTTGTTTCCGGTCCAGGGAAGACATGGCTTGGCAGTTCGGGCTGGACTGTTCTCATGTGGCACAAGGTCAGACTGATTTGCATATGGCTATGTCTGAACTGGGGTGGCAGAGTGGGCTAAAGAACGGTGGTGGATTAAACCCAGATCAGTTGACTGGGGGTGAGTGCTGGCAATGTTCAACACTCCGTCCATCATTTCCTTTGGTTTTGCTTTGTTCGCCATAAGTTGTCAGGGTATGCTCAGACGTGAGTCCCTTGCTCACTTTGCCACTGGATTCAAGCAAGCCTGGCTGAAGACGGCTGAAATGCCAGAAACCGGTCCTAGGAAGCTTGTTTCCGGTCCAGGGAAGACATGGCTTGGCAGTTCGGGCTGGACTGTTCCCATGAGGCACAGGTCAGACTGATTTGCATATGGCCATGTCTGAACTGGGTTGGCAGAGTGGGCTAAAGAACGGTGGTGCATAAAACCCAGATCAGTTGACTGGGGGTGAGTGCTTGCAATGTTCAACACTCCGTCCATCATTTCCTTTGGTTTTGCTTTGTTCGCCATAAGTTTTCAGGGTATGCTCAGACGTGAGTCCCTTGCTCACTTTGCCACTGGATTCAAGCAAGCCTGGCTGAAGACGGCTGAAATGCCAGAAACCGGTCCTAGGAAGCTTGTTTCCGGTCCAGGGAAGACATGGCTTGGCAGTTCGGGCTGGACTGTTCCCATGAGGCACAGGGTCAGACTGATTTACATATGGCCATGTCTGAACTGGGGTGGCAGAGTGGGCTAAAGAACGGTGGTGGATTAAACCCAGATTAGTTGACTGGGGGTGAGTGCTTGCAATGTTCAACACTCCGTCTATCATTTCCTTTGGTTTTGCTTTGTTCGCCATAAGTTGGCAGGGTATGCTCAGATGTGAGTCCCTTGCTCACTTTGCCACTGGATTCAAGCAAGCCTGGCTGAAGACGGCTGAAATGCCAGAAACCGGTCCTAGGAAGCTTGTTCCCGGTCCAGGGAAGACATGGCTTGGCAGTTCGGGCTGGACTGTTCCCATGAGGCACAGGGTCAGACTGATTTGCATATGGCCATGTCTGAACTGGGGTGGCAGAGTGGGCTAAAGAACGGTGGTGGATTAAACCCAAATCAGTTGACTGGGGGTGAGTGCTTGCAATGTTCAACACTCCGTCCATCATTTCCTTTGGTTTTGCTTTGTTCGCCATAAGTTGGCAGTGTATGCTCAGACGTGAGTCCCTTGCTCACTTTGCCACTGGATTCAAGCAAGCCTGGCTGAAGACGGCTGAAATTCCAGAAACCGGTCCAAGGAAGCTTGTTTCCGGTCCAGGTAAGACATGGCTTGGCAGTTCGGGCTGGACTGTTCCCATGAGGCACAGGGTCAGACTGATTTGCATATGGCCATGTCTGAACTGGGGTGGCAGAGTGGGCTAAAGAACGGTGGTGGATTAAACCCAGATCAGTTGACTGGGGGTGAGTGCTTGCAATGTTACACACTCCGTCTATCATTTCCTATGGTTTTGCTTTGTTCTCCATAAGTTGGCAGGGTATGCTCAGACATGAGTCCCTTGCTCACTTTGCCACTGGATTCAAGCAAGCCTGGCTGAAGACGGCTGAAATGCCAGAAAACGGTCCTCGGAAGCTTGTTTCCGGTCCAGGGAAGACATGGCTTGGCAGTTCGGGCTGGACTGTTCCCATGAGGCACAGGGTCAGACTGATTTGCATATGGCTATGTCTGAACTGGGGTGGCAGAGTGGGCTAAAGAACGGTGGTGGATTAAACCCAGATCAGTTGACTGGGGGTGAGTGCTTGCAATGTTCAACACTCCGTCCATCATTTCCTTTGGTTTTGCTTTGTTCGCCATAAGTTGGCAGTGTATGCTCAGACGTGAGTCCATTGCTCACTTTGCCACTGGATTCAAGCAAGCCTGGCTGAAGACGGCTGAAATTCCAGAAACCGGTCCAAGGAAGCTGGTTTCCGGTCCAGGGAAGACATGGCTTGGCAGTTCGGGCTGGACTGTTCCCATGAGGCACAGGGTCAGACTGATTTGCATATGGCTATGTCTGAACTGGGATGGCAGAGTGGGCTAATGAACGGTGGTGGATTAAACCCAGATCAGTTGACTGGGGGTGAGTGCTTGCAATGTTCAACACCCCATCCATCATTTCCTTTGGTTTTGCTTTGTTCGCCATAAGTTGGCAGTGTATGCTCAGACGTGAGTCCCTTGCTCACTTTGCCACTGGATTCAAGCAAGCCTGGCTGAAGACGGCTGAAATTCCAGAAACCGGTCCTAGGAAGCTTGTTCCCGGTCCAGGGAAGACATGGCTTGGCAGTTCGGGCTGGACTGTTCCCATGAGGCACAGGGTCAGACTGATTTGCATATGGCCATGTCTGAACTGGGGTGGCAGAGTGGGCTAAATAACGGTGGTGGATTAAACCCAGATCAGTTGACTGGGGGTGAGTGCTTGCAATGTTCAACACTCCGTCCATCATTTCCTTTGGTTTTGCTTTGTTCGCCATAAGTTGGCAGTGTATGCTCAGACGTGAGTCCATTGCTCACTTTGCCACTGGATTCAAGCAAGCCTGGCTGAAGATGGCTGAAATTCCAGAAACCGGTCCAAGGAAGCTTGATTCCGGTCCAGGGAAGACATGGCTTGGCAGTTCGGGCTGGACTGTTCCCGTGAGGCACAGGGTCAGACTGATTTGCATATGGCCATGTCTGAACTGGGGTGGCAGAGTGGGCTAAAGAACGGTGGTGGATTAAACCCAGATCAGTTAACTGGGGGTGAGTACTTGCAATGTTCAACACTCCGTCTATCATTTCCTTTGGTTTTGCTTTGTTCGCCATAAGTTGGCAGGGTATGCTCAGACGTGAGTCCCTTGCTCACTTTGCCACTCGATTCAAGCAAGCCTGGCTGAAGACGGCTGAAATGCCAGAAACCGGTCCTAGGAAGCTTGTTTCTGGTCCAGGGAAGACATGGCTTGGCAGTTCGGGCTGGACTGTTCCCATGAGGCACAGGGTCAGACTGATTTGCATATGGCCATGTCTGAACTGGAGTAGGAGAGTAGGCTAAAGAACGGTTGTGGATTAAACCCAGATCAGTTGACTGGGGGTGAGTGCTTGCAATGTTCAACATTCCGTCCATCATTTCCTTTGGTTTTGCTTTGTTTGCCATAAGTTGGCAGGGTATGCTCAGACGTGAGTCCCTTGCTCACTTTGCCACTGGATTCAAGCAAGCCTTGCTGAAGACGGCTGAAATGCCAGAAACCGGTCCTAGGAAGCTTGTTCCCGGTTTAGGGAAGACATGGCTTGGCAGTTCAGGCTGGACTGTTCCCATGAGGCACAGGGTCAGACTGATTTGCATATGGCCATGTCTGAACTGGGGTGGCAGAGTGGGCTAAAGAACGGTGGTGGATTAAACCCAGATCAGTTGACTGGGGGTGAGTGCTTGCAATGTTCAACACTCCGTCCATCATTTCCTTTGGTTTTGCTGTGTTCGCCATAAGTTGGCAGGGTATGCTCAGACGTGAGTCCCTTGCTCACTTTGCCACTGGATTCAAGCAAGCCTGGCTGAAGACGGCTGAAATGCCAGAAAACGGTCCTAGGAAGCTTGTTTCCGGTCCAGGGAAGACATGGCTTGGCAGTTCGGGCTGGACTGTTCCCATGAGGCACAGGGTCAGACTGATTTGCATATGGCCATGTCTGAACTGGGGTGGCAGAGTGGGCTAAAGAACGGTGGTGGATTAAACCCAGATCAGTTGACTGGGGGTGAGTGCTTGCAATGTTCAACACTCCGTCCATCATTTCCTTTGGTTTTGCTTTGTTCGCCATAAGTTGGCAGTGTATGCTCAGACGTGAGTCCATTGCTCACTTTGCCACTGGATTCAAGCAAGCCTGGCTGAAGACGGCTGAAATTCCAGAAACCGGTCCTAGGAAGCTTGTTCCCGGTCCAGAAAAGACATGGCTTGGCAGTTCGGGCTGGACTGTTCCCATGAGGCACAGGGTCAGACTGATTTGCATATGGCCATGTCTGAACTGGGGTGGCAGAGTGGGCTAAAGAACGGTGGTGGATTAAACCCAGATCAGTTGACTGGGGGTGAGTGCTTGCAATGTTCAACACTCCGTCTATCATTTCCTTTGGTTTTGCTTTGTTCGCCATAAGTTGGCAGGGTATGCTCAGACGTGAGTCCCTTGCTCACTTTGCCACTGGATTCAAGCAAGCCTGGCTGAAGACAGCTGAAATGCCAGAAACCGGTCCTAGGAAGCTTGTTCCCGGTCCAGGGAAGACATGGCTTGGCAGTTCGGGCTGGACTGTTCCCATGAGGCACAGGGTCAGACTGATTTGCATATGGCCATGTCTGAACTGGGTTGGCAGAGTGGGCTAAAGAACGGTGGTGGATTAAACCCAGATCAGTTGACTGGGGGTGAGTGCTTGCAATGTTCAACACTCCGTCCATCATTTCCTTTGGTTTTGCTTTGTTCGCCATAAGTTGGCAAGGTATGCTCAGACGTGAGTTCCTTGGTCACTTTGCCACTGGATTCAAGCAAGCCTGGCTGAAGACGGCTGAAATGCCAGAAACCGGTCCTAGGAAGCTTGTTTCCGGTCCAGGGAAGACATGGCTTGGCAGTTCGGGCTGGACTGTTCCCATGAGGCACAGGGTCAGACTGATTTGCATATGGCTATGTCTGAACTGGGGTGGCAGAGTGGGCTAAAGAACGGTGGTGGATTAAACCCAGATCAGTTGACTGGGGGTGAGTGCTGGCAATGTTCAACACTCCGTCCATCATTTCCTTTGGTTTTGCTTTGTTCGCCATAAGTTGTCAGGGTATGCTCAGACGTGAGTCCCTTGCTCACTTTGCCACTGGATTCAAGCAAGCCTGGCTGAAGATGGCTGAAATTCCAGAAACCGGTCCTAGGAAGCTTGTTCCCGGTCCAGGGAAGACATGGCTTGGCAGTTCGGGCTAGACTGTTCCCATGAGGCACAGGGTCAGACTGATTTGCATATGGCCATGTCTGAACTGGGGAGGCAGAGTGGGCTAAAGAACGCTGGTGGATTAAACCCAGATCAGTTGACTGGGGGTGAGTGCTTGCAATGTTCAACACTCCGTCCATCATTTCCTTTGGTTTTGCTTTGTTCGCCATAAGTTGGCAGTGTATGCTCAGACGTGAGTCCATTGCTCACTTTGCCACTGGATTCAAGCAAGCCTGGCTGAAGACGGCTGAAATTCCAGAAACCGGTCCTAGGAAGCTTGTTCCCGGTCCAGAAAAGACATGGCTTGGCAGTTCGGGCTGGACTGTTCCCATGAGGCACAGGGTCAGACTGATTTGCATATGGCCATGTCTGAACTGGGGTGGCAGAGTGGGCTAAAGAACGGTGGTGGATTAAACCCAGATCAGTTGACTGGGGGTGAGTGCTTGCAATGTTCAACACTCCGTCTATCATTTCCTTTGGTTTTGCTTTGTTCGCCATAAGTTGGCAGGGTATGCTCAGACGTGAGTCCCTTGCTCACTTTGCCACTGGATTCAAGCAAGCCTGGCTGAAGACAGCTGAAATGCCAGAAACCGGTCCTAGGAAGCTTGTTCCCGGTCCAGGGAAGACATGGCTTGGCAGTTCGGGCTGGACTGTTCCCATGAGGCACAGGGTCAGACTGATTTGCATATGGCCATGTCTGAACTGGGTTGGCAGAGTGGGCTAAAGAACGGTGGTGGATTAAACCCAGATCAGTTGACTGGGGGTGAGTGCTTGCAATGTTCAACACTCCGTCCATCATTTCCTTTGGTTTTGCTTTGTTCGCCATAAGTTGGCAAGGTATGCTCAGACGTGAGTTCCTTGGTCACTTTGCCACTGGATTCAAGCAAGCCTGGCTGAAGACGGCTGAAATGCCAGAAACCGGTCCTAGGAAGCTTGTTTCCGGTCCAGGGAAGACATGGCTTGGCAGTTCGGGCTGGACTGTTCCCATGAGGCACAGGGTCAGACTGATTTGCATATGGCTATGTCTGAACTGGGGTGGCAGAGTGGGCTAAAGAACGGTGGTGGATTAAACCCAGATCAGTTGACTGGGGGTGAGTGCTGGCAATGTTCAACACTCCGTCCATCATTTCCTTTGGTTTTGCTTTGTTCGCCATAAGTTGTCAGGGTATGCTCAGACGTGAGTTCCTTGGTCACTTTGCCACTGGATTCAAGCAAGCCTGGCTGAAGACGGCTGAAATGCCAGAAACCGGTCCAGGGAAGACATGGCTTGGCAGTTCGGGCTGGACTGTTCCCATGAGGCACAGGGTCAGACTGATTTGCATATGGCTATGTCTGAACTGGGGTGGCAGAGTGGGCTAAAGAACGGTGGTGGATTAAACCCAGATCAGTTGACTGGGGGTGAGTGCTGGCAATGTTCAACACTCCGTCCATCATTTCCTTTGGTTTTGCTTTGTTCGCCATAAGTTGTCAGGGTATGCTCAGACGTGAGTCCCTTGCTCACTTTGCCACTGGATTCAAGCAAGCCTGGCTGAAGACGGCTGAAATGCCAGAAACCGGTCCTAGGAAGCTTGTTTCCGGTCCAGGGAAGACATGGCTTGGCAGTTCGGGCTGGACTGTTCCCATGAGGCACAGGGTCAGACTGATTTGCATATGGCTATGTCTGAACTGGGGTGGCAGAGTGGGCTAAAGAACGGTGGTGGATTAAACCCAGATCAGTTGACTGGGGGTGAGTGCTGGCAATGTTCAACACTCCGTCCATCATTTCCTTTGGTTTTGCTTTGTTCGCCATAAGTTGTCAGGGTATGCTCAGACGTGAATTCCTTGGTCACTTTGCCACTGGATTCAAGCAAGCCTGGCTGAAGACGGCTGAAATGCCAGAAACCGGTCCTAGGAAGCTTGTTTCCGGTCCAGGGAAGACATGGCTTGGCAGTTCGGGCTGGACTGTTCCCATGAGGCACAGGGTCAGACTGATTTGCATATGGCTATGTCTGAACTGGGGTGGCAGAGTGGGCTAAAGAACGGTGGTGGATTAAACCCAGATCAGTTGACTGGGGGTGAGTGCTGGCAATGTTCAACACTCCGTCCATCATTTCCTTTGGTTTTGCTTTGTTCGCCATAAGTTGTCAGGGTATGCTCAGACGTGAGTCCCTTGCTCACTTTGCCACTGGATTCAAGCAAGCCTGG
The DNA here is from genome assembly GCF_964204655.1 of Triturus cristatus. Lineage (NCBI taxonomy): Eukaryota > Metazoa > Chordata > Amphibia > Caudata > Salamandridae > Triturus > Triturus cristatus. Next base: position 680,924 of record NW_028188159.1, on the reverse strand, counting down.
CTGAAGATGGCTGAAATTCCAGAAACCGGTCCTAGGAAGCTTGTTCCCGGTCCAGGGAAGACATGGCTTGGCAGTTCGGGCTAGACTGTTCCCATGAGGCACAGGGTCAGACTGATTTGCATATGGCCATGTCTGAACTGGGGTGGCAGAGTGGGCTAAAGAACGCTGGTGGATTAAACCCAGATCAGTTGACTGGGGGTGAGTGCTTGCAATGTTCAACACTCCGTCTATCATTTCCTTTGGTTTTGCTTTGTTCGCCATAAGTTGGCAGGGTATGCTCAGACGTGAGTCCCTTGCTCACTTTGCCACTGGATTCAAGCAAGCCTGGCTGAAGACAGCTGAAATGCCAGAAACCGGTCCTAGGAAGCTTGTTCCCGGTCCAGGGAAGACATGGCTTGGCAGTTCGGGCTGGACTGTTCCCATGAGGCACAGGGTCAGACTGATTTGCATATGGCCATGTCTGAACTGGGTTGGCAGAGTGGGCTAAAGAACGGTGGTGGATTAAACCCAGATCAGTTGACTGGGGGTGAGTGCTTGCAATGTTCAACACTCCGTCCATCATTTCCTTTGGTTTTGCTTTGTTCGCCATAAGTTGGCAAGGTATGCTCAGACGTGAGTTCCTTGGTCACTTTGCCACTGGATTCAAGCAAGCCTGGCTGAAGACGGCTGAAATGCCAGAAACCGGTCCTAGGAAGCTTGTTTCCGGTCCAGGGAAGACATGGCTTGGCAGTTCGGGCTGGACTGTTCCCATGAGGCACAGGGTCAGACTGATTTGCATATGGCTATGTCTGAACTGGGGTGGCAGAGTGGGCTAAAGAACGGTGGTGGATTAAACCCAGATCAGTTGACTGGGGGTGAGTGCTGGCAATGTTCAACACTCCGTCCATCATTTCCTTTGGTTTTGCTTTGTTCGCCATAAGTTGTCAGGGTATGCTCAGACGTGAGTCCCTTGCTCACTTTGCCACTGGATTCAAGCAAGCCTGGCTGAAGACGGCTGAAATGCCAGAAACCGGTCCTAGGAAGCTTGTTTCCGGTCCAGGGAAGACATGGCTTGGCAGTTCGGGCTGGACTGTTCCCATGAGGCACAGGGTCAGACTGATTTACATATGGCTATGTCTGAACTGGGGTGGCAGAGTGGGCTAAAGAACGGTGGTGGATTAAACCCAGATCAGTTGACTGGGGGTGATTGCTTGCAATGTTCAACACTCTGTCCATCATTTCCTTTGGTTTTGCTTCGTTCGCCATAAGTTGGCAGGGTATGCTCAGACGTGAGTCCCTTGCTCAGTTTGCCACTGGATTCAAGCAAGCCTGGCTGAAGACGGCTGAAATGCCAGAAACAGGTCCTAGGAAGCTTGTTTCCGGTCCAGGGAAGACATGGCTTGGCAGTTCGGGCTGGACTGTTCCCATGAGGCACAGGGTCAGACTGATTTGCATATGGCCATGTCTGAACTGGGGTGGCAGAGTGGGCTAAAGAACGGTGGTGGATTAAACCCAGATCAGTTGACTGGGGGTGAGTGCTTGCAATGTTCAACACTCCGTCTATCATTTCCTTTGGTTTTGCTTTGTTCGCCATAAGTTTGCAGGGTATGCTCAGACGTGAGTCCCTTGCTCACTTTGCCACTGGAATCAAGCAAGCCTGGCTGAAGACGGCTGAAATGCCAGAAACCGGTCCTAGGAAGCTTGTTTCCTGTCCAGGGATGACATGACTTGGCAGTTCGGGCTGGACTGTTCCCATGAGGCACAGGGTCTGACTGATTTGCATATGGCTATGTCTGAACTGGGATGGCAGAGTGGGCTAAAGAACGGTGGTGGATTAAACCCAGATCAGTTGACTGGGGGTGAGTGCTTGCAATGTTCAACACCCCATCCATCATTTCCTTTGGTTTTGCTTTGTTCGCCATAAGTTGGCAGTGTATGCTCAGACGTGAGTCCCTTGCTCACTTTGCCACTGGATTCAAGCAAGCCTGGCTGAAGACGGCTGAAATTCCAGAAACCGGTCCTAGGACGCTTGTTCCCGGTCCAGGGAAGACATGGCTTGGCAGTTCGGGCTGGACTGTTCCCATGAGGCACAGGGTCAGACTGATTTGCATATGGCCATGTCTGAACTGGGGTGGCAGAGTGGGCTAAAGAACGGTGGTGGATTAAACCCAGATCAGTTGACTGGGAGTGAGTGCTTGCAATGTTCAACACTCCGTCCATCATTTCCTTTGGTTTTGCTTTGTTCGCCATAAGTTGGCAGGGTATGCTCAGACGTGAGTCCCTTGCTCACTTTGCCACTGGATTCAAGCAAGCCTGGCTGAAGACAGCTGAAATGCCAGAAACCGGTCCTAGGAAGCTTGTTTCCGGTCCAAGGAAGACATGGCTTGGCAGTTCGGGCTGGACTGTTCCCATGAGGCACAGGGTCAGACTGATTTGCATATGGCCATGTCTGAACTGGGGTGGCAGAGTGGGCTAAAGAACGGTGGTGGATTAAACCCAGATCAGTTGACTGGGGGTGAGTGCTTGCAATGTTCAACACTCCGTCCATCATTTCCTTTGGTTTTGCTGTGTTCGCCATAAGTTAGCAGGGTATGCTCCGACGTGAGTCCCTTGCTCACTTTGCCACTGGATTCAAGCAAGCCTGGCTGAAGACGGCTGAAATGCCAGAAAACGGTCCTAGGAAGCTTGTTTCCGGTCCAGAGAAGACATGGCTTGGCAGTTCGGGCTGGACTGTTCCCATGAGGCACAGGGTCAGACTGATTTGCATATGGCCATGTCTGAACTGGGGTGGCAGAGTGGGCTAAAGAACGTTGGTGGATTAAACCCAGAAAAGTTGACTGGGGGTGAGTGCTTGCAATGTTCAACACTCCGTCCATCATTTCCTTTGGTTTTGCTTTGTTCGCCATAAGTTGGCAGTGTATGCTCAGACGGGAGTCCATTGCTCACTTTGCCACTGGATTCAAGCAAGCCTGGCTGAAGATGGCTGAAATTCCAGAAACCGGTCCTAGGAAGCTTGTTCCCGGTCCAGGGAAGACATGGTTTGGCAGTTCGGGCTGGACTGTTCCCATGAGGCACAGGGTCAGACTGATTTGCATATGGCCATGTCTGAACTGGGGTGGCAGAGTGGGCTAAAGAACGGTGGTGGATTAAACCCAGATCAGTTGACTGGGGGTGAGTGCTTGCAATGTTCAACACTCCGTCTATCATTTCCTTTGGTTTTGCTTTGTTCGCCATAAGTTGGCAGGGTATGCTCAGACGTGAGTCCCTTGCTCACTTTGCCACTGGATTCAAGCAAGCCTGGCTGAAGACAGCTGAAATGCCAGAAACCGGTCCTAGGAAGCTTGTTCCCGGTCCAGGGAAGACATGGCTTGGCAGTTCGGGCTGGACTGTTCCCATGAGGCACAGGGTCAGACTGATTTGCATATGGCCATGTCTGAACTGGGTTGGCAGAGTGGGCTAAAGAACGGTGGTGGATTAAACCCAGATCAGTTGACTGGGGGTGAGTGCTTGCAATGTTCAACACTCCGTCCATCATTTCCTTTGGTTTTGCTTTGTTCGCCATAAGTTGGCAAGGTATGCTCAGACGTGAGTTCCTTGGTCACTTTGCCACTGGATTCAAGCAAGCCTGGCTGAAGACGGCTGAAATGCCAGAAACCGGTCCTAGGAAGCTTGTTTCCGGTCCAGGGAAGACATGGCTTGGCAGTTCGGGCTGGACTGTTCCCATGAGGCACAGGGTCAGACTGATTTGCATATGGCTATGTCTGAACTGGGGTGGCAGAGTGGGCTAAAGAACGGTGGTGGATTAAACCCAGATCAGTTGACTGGGGGTGAGTGCTGGCAATGTTCAACAATCCGTCCATCATTTCCTTTGGTTTTGCTTTGTTCGCCATAAGTTGTCAGGGTATGCTCAGACGTGAGTCCCTTGCTCACTTTGCCACTGGATTCAAGCAAGCCTGGCTGAAGACGGCTGAAATGCCAGAAACCAGTCTTAGGAAGCTTGTTTCCGGTCCAGGGAAGACATGGCTTGGCAGTTCGGGCTGGACTCTTCCCATGAGGCACAGGTCAGACTGATTTGCATATGGCCATGTCTGAACTGGGTTGGCAGAGTGGGCTAAAGAACGGTGGTGCATAAAACCCAGATCAGTTGACTGGGGGTGAGTGCTTGCAATGTTCAACACTCCGTCCATCATTTCCTTTGGTTTTGCTTTGTTCGCCATAAGTTGTCAGGGTATGCTCAGACGTGAGTCCCTTGCTCACTTTGCCACATTGATTTCAAGCAAGCCTGGCTGAAGACGGCTGAAATGCCAGAAACCGGTCCTAGGAAGCTTGTTTCCGGTCCAGGGAAGACATGGCTTGGCAGTTCGGGCTGGACTGTTCCCATGAGGCACAGGGTCAGACTGATTTGCATATGGCCATGTCTGAACTGGGGTGGCAGAGTGGGCTAAAGAACGTTGGTGGATTAAACCCAGAACAGTTGACTGGGGGTGAGTGCTTGCAATGTTCAACACTCCGTCCATCATTTCCTTTGGTTTTGCTTTGTTCGCCATAAGTTGGCAGTGTATGCTCAGACGTGAGTCCATTGCTCACTTTGCCACTGGATTCAAGCAAGCCTGGCTGAAGATGGCTGAAATTCCAGAAACCGGTCCTAGGAAGCTTGTTCCCAGTCCAGGGAAGACATGGCTTGGCAGTTCGGGCTGGACTGTTCCCATGAGGCACAGGGTCAGACTGATTTGCATATGGCCATGTCTGAACTGGGGTGGCAGAGTGGGCTAAAGAATGGTGGTGGATTAAACCCAGATCAGTTGACTGGGGGTGAGTGCTTGCAATGTTCAACACTCCGTCCATCATTTCCTTTGGTTTTGCTTTGTTCGCCATAAGTTGGCAAGGTATGCTCAGACGTGAGTTCCTTGGTCACTTTGCCACTGGATTCAAGCAAGCCTGGCTGAAGACGGCTGAAATGCCAGAAACCGGTCCTAGGAAGCTTGTTTCCGGTCCAGGGAAGACATGGCTTGGCAGTTCGGGCTGGACTCTTCCCATGAGGCACAGGTCAGACTGATTTGCATATGGCCATGTCTGAACTGGGTTGGCAGAGTGGGCTAAAGAACGGTGGTGCATAAAACCCAGATCAGTTGACTGGGGGTGAGTGCTTGCAATGTTCAACACTCCGTCCATCATTTCCTTTGGTTTTGCTTTGTTCGCCATAAGTTGTCAGGGTATGCTCAGACGTGAGTCCCTTGCTCACTTTGCCACTGTATTCAAGCAAGCCTGGCTGAAGACGGCTGAAATGCCAGAAACCGGTCCTAGGAAGCTTGTTTCCGGTCCAGGGAAGACATGGCTTGGCAGTTCGGGCTGGACTGTTCCCATGAGGCACAGGGTCAGACTGATTTACATATGGCCATGTCTGAACTGGGGTGGCAGAGTGGGCTAAAGAACGGTGGTGGATTAAACCCAGATTAGTTGACTGGGGGTGAGTGCTTGCAATGTTCAACACTCCGTCTATCATTTCCTTTGGTTTTGCTTTGTTCGCCATAAGTTGGCAGGGTATGCTCAGACGTGAGTCCCTTGCTCACTTTGCCACTGGATTCAAGCAAGCCTGGCTGAAGACGGCTGAAATTCCAGAAACCGGTCCAAGGAAGCTTGTTTCCGGTCCAGGTAAGACATGGCTTGGCAGTTCGGGCTGGACTGTTCCCATGAGGCACAGGGTCAGACTGATTTGCATATGGCCATGTCTGAACTGGGGTGGCAGAGTGGGCTAAAGAATGGTGGTGGATTAAACCCAGATCAGTTGACTGGGGGTGAGTGCTTGCAATGTTCAACACTCCGTCTATCATTTCCTTTGGTTTTGCTTTGTTCTCCATAAGTTGGCAGGGTATGCTCAGACGTGAGTCCCTTGCTCACTTTGCCACTGGATTCAAGCAAGCCTGGCTGAAGACGGCTGAAATGCCAGAAACCGGTCCTAGCAAGCTTGTTCCCGGTCCAGGGAAGACATGGCTTGGCAGTTCGGGCTAGACTGTTCCCATGAGGCACAGGGTCAGACTGATTTGCATATGGCCATGTCTGAACTGGGTTGGCAGAGTGGGCTAAAGAACGGTGGTGGATTAAACCCAGATCAGTTGACTGGGGGTGAGTGCTTGCAATGTTCATCACTCCGTCCATCATTTCCTTTGGTTTTGCTTTGTTCGCCATAAGTTGGCAGGGTATGCTCAGACGTGAGTTCCTTGCTCACTTTGCCACTGGATTCAAGCAAGCCTGGCTGAAGACGGCTGAAATGCCAGAAAACGGTCCTCGGAAGCTTGTTTCCGGTCCAGGGAAGACATGGCTTGGCAGTTCGGGCTGGACTGTTCCCATGAGGCACAGGGTCAGACTGATTTGCATATGGCTATGTCTGAACTGGGGTGGCAGAGTGGGCTAAAGAACGGTGGTGGATTAAACCCAGATCAGTTGACTGGGGGTGAGTGCTTGCAATGTTCAACACTCCGTCCATCATTTCCTTTGTTTTTGCTTTGTTCGCCATAAGTTGGCAGTGTATGCTCAGACGTGAGTCCCTTGCTCACTTTGCCACTGGATTCAAGCAAGCCTGGCTGAAGACGGCTGAAATTCCAGAAACCGGTCCTAGGAAGCTTGTTTCCGGTCCAGGGAAGACATGGCTTGGCAGTTCGGGCTGGACTGTTCCCATGAGGCACAGGGTCAGACTGATTTGCATATGGCCATGTCTGAACTGGGGTGGCAGAGTGGGCTAAAGAACGGTGGTGGATTAAACCCAGATCAGTTGACTGGGGGTGAGTGCTTGCAATGTTCAACACTCCGTCCATCATTTCCTTTGGTTTTGCTTTGTTCGCCATAAGTTGGCAGTGTATGCTCAGACGTGAGTCCATTGCTCACTTTGCCACTGGATTCAAGCAAGCCTGGCTGAAGATGGCTGAAATTCCAGAAACCGGTCCAAGGAAGCTTGATTCCGGTCCAGGGAAGACATGGCTTGGCAGTTCGGGCTGGACTGTTCCCGTGAGGCACAGGGTCAGACTGATTTGCATATGGCCATGTCTGAACTGGGGTGGCAGAGTGGGCTAAAGAACGGTGGTGGATTAAACCCAGATCAGTTAACTGGGGGTGAGTACTTGCAATGTTCAACACTCCGTCTATCATTTCCTTTGGTTTTGCTTTGTTCGCCATAAGTTGGCAGGGTATGCTCAGACGTGAGTCCCTTGCTCACTTTGCCACTCGATTCAAGCAAGCCTGGCTGAAGACGGCTGAAATGCCAGAAACCGGTCCTAGGAAGCTTGTTTCTGGTCCAGGGAAGACATGGCTTGGTAGTTCGGGCTGGACTGTTCCCATGAGGCACAGGGTCAGACTGATTTGCATATGGCCATGTCTGAACTGGAGTAGCAGAGTGGGCTAAAGAACGGTTGTTGATTAAACCCAGATCAGTTGACTGGGGGTGAGTGCTTGCAATGTTCAACATTCCGTCCATCATTTCCTTTGGTTTTGCTTTGTTTGCCATAAGTTGGCAGGGTATGCTCAGACGTGAGTCCCTTGCTCACTTTGCCACTGGATTCAAGCAAGCCTTGCTGAAGCCCGGCTGAAATGGCTGAAACCGGTCCTAGGAAGCTTGTTCCCGGTTTAGGGAAGACATGGCTTGGCAGTTCAGGCTGGACGGTTCCCATGAGGCACAGGGTCAGACTGATTTGCATATGGCCATGTCTGAACTGGGGTGGCAGAGTGGGCTAAAGAACGGTGGTGGATTAAACCCAGATCAGTTGACTGGGGGTGAGTGCTTGCAATGTTCAACACTCCGTCCATCATTTCCTTTGGTTTTGCTTTGTTCGCCATAAGTTGGCAGGGTATGCTCAGACGTGAGTCGCTTGCTCACTTTGCCACTGGATTCAAGCAAGCCTGGCTGAAGACGGCTGAAATGCCAGAAACCGGTCCTAGGAAGCTTGTTTCCGATCCAGGGAAGACATGGCTTGGCAGTTCGGGCTGGACTGTTCCCTTGAGGCACAGGGTCAGACTGATTTGCATATGTCCATGTCTGAACTGGGGTGGCAGAGTGGGCTAAAGAACGGTTGTGGGTTAAACCCAGATCAGTTGACTGGGGGTGAGTGCTTGCAATGTTCAACACTCCGTCCGTCATTTCCTTTGGTTTTGCTTTGTTCGCCATAAGTTGGCAGGGTATGCTCAGACGTGAGTCCCTTGCTCATTTTGCCACTGGATTCAAGCAAGCCTGGCTGAAGATGGCTGAAATGCCAGAAACCGGTCCTAGGAAGCTTGTTTCCGGTCCAGGGAAGACATGGCTTGGCAGTTCGGGCTGGACTGTTCCCATGAGGTACAGGGTCAGACTGATTTGCATATGGCCATGTCTGAACTGGGGTGGCAGAGTGGGCTAAAGAACGGTGGTTTTTTAAACCCAGATCAGTTGACTGGGGGAGAGTGCTTGCAATGTTCAACACTCCGTCCATCATTTCCTTTGGTTTTGCTTTGTTCACCATAAGTTGGCAGGGTATGCTCAGACGTGAGTCCCTTGCTCACTTTGCCACTGGATTCAAGCAAGCCTGGCTGAAGACGGCTGAAATGTCAGAAACCGGTCCTAGGAAGCTTGTTTCCGGTCCAGGGAAGACATGACTTGGCAGTTCGGGCTGGACTGTTCCCATGAGGCACAGGGTCAGACTGATTTGCATATGGCTATGTCTGAACTGGGATGGCAGAGTGGGCTAAAGAATGGTGGTGGATTAAACCCAGATCAGTTGACTGGGGGTGAGTGCTTGCAATGTTCAACACCCCATCCATCATTTCCTTTGGTTTTGCTTTGTTCGCCAGAAGTTGGCAGTGTATGCTCAGACGTGAGTCCCTTGCTCACTTTGCCACTGGATTCAAGCAAGCCTGGCTGAAGACGGCTGAAATTCCAGAAACCGGTCCTAGGAAGCTTGTTCCCGGTCCAGGGAAGACATGGCTTGGCAGTTCGGGCTGGACTGTTCCCATGAGGCACAGGGTCAGACTGATTTGCATATGGCCATGTCTGAACTGGGGTGGCAGAGTGGGCTAAAGAACGGTGGTGGATTAAACCCAGATCAGTTGACTGGGAGTGAGTGCTTGCAATGTTCAACACTCCGTCCATCATTTCCTTTGGTTTTGCTTTGTTCGCCATAAGTTGGCAGAGTATGCTCAGACGTGAGTTCCTTGCTCACTTTGCCACTGGATTCAAGCAAGCCTGGCTGAAGACAGCTGAAATGCCAGAAACCGGTCCTAGGAAGCTTGTTTCCGGTCCAGGGAAGACATGGCATGGCAGTTCGGGCTGGACTGTTCCCATGAGGCACAGGGTCAGACTGATTTGCATATGGCCATGTCTGAACTGGGGTGGCAGAGTGGGCTAAAGAACGGTGGTGGATTAAACCCAGATCAGTTGACTGGGGGTGAGTGCTTGCAATGTTCAACACTCCGTCCATCATTTCCTTTGGTTTTGCTGTGTTCGCCATAAGTTGGCAGGGTATGCTCAGACGTGAGTCCCTTGCTCACTTTGCCACTGAATTCAAGCAAGCCTGGCTGAAGACGGCTGAAATGCCAGAAAACGGTCCTAGGAAGCTTGTTTCCGGTCCAGGGAAGACATGGCTTGGCAGTTCGGGCTGGACTGTTCCCATGAGGCACAGGGTCAGACTGATTTGCATATGGCCATGTCTGAACTGGGGTGGCATAGTGGGCTAAAGAACGGTGGTGGATTAAACCCAGATCAGTTGACTGGGGGTGAGTGCTTGCAATGTTCAACACTCCGTCCATCATTTCCTTTGGTTTTGCTTTGTTCGCCATAAGTTGGCAGTGTATGCTCAGACGTGAGTCCATTGCTCACTTTGCCACTGGATTCAAGCAAGCCTGGCTGAAGACGGCTGAAATTCCAGAAACCGGTCCTAGGAAGCTTGTTCCCAGTACAGGGAAGACATGGCTTGGCAGTTCGGGCTGGACTGTTCCCATGAGGCACAGGGTCAGACTGATTTGCATATGGCCATGTCTGAACTGGGGTGGCAGAGTGGGCTAAAGAACGGTGGTGGATTAAACCCAGATCAGTTGACTGGGGGTGAGTGCTTGCAATGTTCAACACTCCGTCTATCATTTCCTTTGGTTTTGCTTTGTTCGCCATAAGTTGGCAGGGTATGCTCAGACGTGAGTTCCTTGGTCACTTTGCTACTGGATTCAAGCAAGCCTGGCTGAAGACGGCTGAAATGCCAGAAACCGGTCCTAGGAAGCTTGTTTCCGGTCCAGGGAAGACATGGCTTGGCAGTTCGGGCTGGGCTGTTTCCATGAGGCACAGGTCAGACTGATTTGCATATGGCCATGTCTGAACTGGGTTGGCAGAGTGGGCTAAAGAACGGTGGTGCATAAAACCCAGATCAGTTGACTGGGGGTGAGTGCTTGCAATGTTCAACACTCTGTCCATCATTTCCTTTGGTTTTGCTTTGTTCGCCATAAGTTGGCAGGGTATGCTCAGACGTGAGTCCCTTGCTCACTTTGCCACTGGATTCAAGCAAGCCTGGCTGAAGACGGCTGAAATGCCAGAAACCGGTCCTAGGAAGCTTGTTTCCGGTCCAGGGAAGACATGGCTTGGCAGTTCGGGCTGGACTGTTCCCATGAGGCACAGGGTCAGACTGATTTACATATGGCCATGTCTGAACTGGGGTGGCAGAGTGGGCTAAAGAACGGTGGTGGATTAAACCCAGATTAGTTGACTGGGGGTGAGTGCTTGCAATGTTCAACACTCCGTCTATCATTTCCTTTGGTTTTGCTTTGTTCGCCATAAGTTGGCAGGGTATGCTCAGACGTGAGTCCCTTGCTCACTTTGCCACTGGATTCAAGCAAGCCTGGCTGAAGACGGCTGAAATGCCAGAAACCGGTCCTAGGAAGCTTGTTCCCGGTCCAGGGAAGACATGGCTTGGCAGTTCGGGCTGGACTGTTCCCATGAGGCACAGGGTCAGACTGATTTGCATATGGCCATGTCTGAACTGGGGTGGCAGAGTGGGCTAAAGAACGGTGGTGGATTAAACCCAGATCAGTTGACTGGGGGTGAGTGCTTGCAATGTTCAACACTCCGTCCATCATTTCCTTTGGTTTTGCTTTGTTCGCCATAAGTTGGCAGTGTATGCTCAGACGTGAGTCCCTTGCTCACTTTGCCACTGGATTCAAGCAAGCCTGGATGAAGACGGCTGAAATTCCAGAAACCGGTCCAAGGAAGCTTGTTTCCGGTCCAGGTAAGACATGGCTTGGCAGTTCGGGCTGGACTGTTCCCATGAGGCACAGGGTCAGACTGATTTGCATATGGCCATGTCTGAACTGGGGTGGCAGAGTGGGCTAAAGAACGGTGGTGGATTAAACCCAGATCAGTTGACTGGGGGTGAGTGCTTGCAATGTTCAACACTCCGTCTATCATTTCCTTTGGTTTTGCTTTGTTCGCCATAAGTTGGCAGGGTATGCTCAGACGTGAGTCCCTTGCTCACTTTGCCACTGGATTCAAGCAAGCCTGGCTGAAGACGGCTGAAATGCCAGAAACCCGTCCTAGGAAGCTTGTTCCCGGTCCAGGGAAGACATGGCTTGGCAGTTCGGGCTAGACTGTTCCCATGAGGCACAGGGTCAGACTGATTTGAATATGGCCATGTCTGAACTGGGTTGGCAGAGTGGGCTAAAGAACGGTGGTGGATTAAACCCAGATCAGTTGACTGGGGGTGAGTGCTTGCAATGTTCAACACTCCGTCCATCATTTCCTTTGGTTTTGCTTTGTTCGCCATAAGTTGGCAGGGTATGCTCAGACGTGAGTCCCTTGCTCACTTTGCCACTGGATTCAAGCAAGCCTTGCTGAAGACGGCTGAAATGCCAGAAACCGGTCCTAGGAAGCTTGTTTCCGGTCCAGGGAAGACATGGCTTGGCAGTTCGGGCTGGACTGTTCCCATGAGGCACAGGGTCAGACTGATTTACATATAGCCATGTCTGAACTGGGGTGGAAGAGTGGGCTAAAGAACGGTGGTGGATTAAACCCAGATTAGTTGACTGGGGGTGAGTGCTTGCAATGTTCAACACTCCGTCTATCATTTCCTTTGGTTTTGCTTTGTTCGCCATAAGTTGGCAGGGTATGCTCAGACGTGAGTCCCTTGCTCACTTTGCCACTGGATTCAAGCAAGCCTGGCTGAAGACGGCTGAAATGCCAGAAACCGGTCCTAGGACGCTTGTTCCCGGTCCAGGGAAGACATGGCTTGGCAGTTCGGGCTGGACTGTTCCCATGAGGCACAGGGTCAGACTGATTTGCATATGGCCATGTCTGAATTGGGGTGGCAGAGTGGGCTAAAGAACGGTGGTGGATTAAACCCAGATCAGTTGACTGGGGGTGAGTGCTTGCAATGTTCAACACTCCGTCCATCATTTCCTTTGGTTTTGCTTTGTTCGCCATAAGTTGGCAGTGTATGCTCAAACGTGAGTCCCTTGCTCACTTTGCCACTGGATTCAAGCAAGCCTGGCTGAAGACGGCTGAAATTCCAGAAACCGGTCCAAGGAAGCTTGTTTCCGGTCCAGGTAAGACATGGCTTGGCAGTTCGGGCTGGACTGTTCCCATGAGGCACAGGGTCAGACTGATTTGCATATGGCCATGTCTGAACTGGGGTGGCAGAGTGGGCTAAAGAACGGTGGTGGATTAAACCCAGATCAGTTGACTGGGGGTGAGTGCTTGCAATGTTCAACACTCCGTCTATCATTTCCTTTGGTTTTGCTTTGTTCGCCATAAGTTGGCAGGGTATGCTCAGACGTGAGTTCCTTGCTCACTTTGCCACTGGATTCAAGCAAGCCTGGCTGAAGTCGGCTGAAATGCCAGAAAACGGTCCTAGGAAGCTTGTTTCCGGTCCAGGGAAGACATGGCTTGGCAGTTCGGGCTGGTCTGTTCCCATGAGGCACAGGGTCAGACTGATTTGCATATGGCTATGTCTGAACTGGGGTGGCAGAGTGGGCTAAAGAACGGTGGTGGATTAAACCCAGATCAGTTGACTGGGGGTGAGTGCTGGCAATGTTCAACACTCCGTCCATCATTTCCTTTAGTTTTGCTTTGTTCGCCATAAGTTGGCAGGGTATGCTCAGACGTGAGTCCCTTGCTCACTTTGCCACTGGATTCAAGCAAGCCTGGCTGAAGACGGCTGAAATGCCAGAAACCGGTCCTAGGAAGCTTGTTTCCGGTCCAGGGAAGATATGGCTTGGCAGTTCGGGCTGGACTGTTCCCATGAGGCACAGGGTCAGACTGATTTGCATATGGTCATGTCTGAACTGGGTTGGCAGAGTGGGCTAAAGAACGGTGGTGCATAAAACCCAGATCAGTTGACTGGGGGTGAGTGCTTGCAATGTTCAACACTCTTTCCATCATTTCCTTTGGTTTTGCTTTGTTCGCCATAAGTTGGCAGGGTATGCTCAGACGTGAGTCCCTTGCTCACTTTGCCACTGGATTCAAGCAAGCCTGGCTGAAGACGGCTGAAATGCCAGAAACCGGTCCTAGGAAGCTTGTTTCCGGTCCAGGGAAGATATGGCTTGGCAGTTCGGGCTGGACTGTTCCCATGAGGCACAGGGTCAGACTGATTTACATATGGCCATGTCTGAACTGGGGTGGCAGAGTGGGCTAAAGAACGGTGGTGGATTAAACCCAGATTAGTTGACTGGGGGTGAGTGCTTGCAATGTTCAACACTCCGTCTATCATTTCCTTTGGTTTTGCTTTGTTCGCCATAAGTTGGCAGGGTATGCTCAGACGTGAGTCCCTTGCTCACTTTGCCACTGGATTCAAGCAAGCCTGGCTGAAGACGGCTGAAATGCCAGAAACCGGTCCTAGGAAGCTTGTTCCCGGTCCAGGGAAGACATGGCTTGGCAGTTCGGGCTGGACTGTTCCCATGAGGCACAGGGTCAGACTGATTTGCATATGGCCATGTCTGAACTGGGGTGGCAGAGTGGGCTAAAGAACGGTGGTGGATTAAACCCAGATCAGTTGACTGGGGGTGAGTGCTTGCAATGTTCAACACTCCGTCCATCATTTCCTTTGGTTTTGCTTTGTTCGCCATAAGTTGGCAGTGTATGCTCAGACGTGAGTCCCTTGCTCACTTTGCCACTGGATTCAAGCAAGCCTGGCTGAAGACGGCTGAAATTCCAGAAACCGGTCCAAGGAAGCTTGTTTCCGGTCCAGGTAAGATATGGCTTGGCAGTTTGGGCTGGACTGTTCCCATGAGGCACAGGGTCAGACTGATTTGCATATGGCCATGTCTGAACTGGGGTGGCAGAGTGGGCTAAAGAACGGTGGTGGATTAAACCCAGATCAGTTGACTGGGGGTGAGTGCTTGCAATGTTCAACACTCCGTCTATCATTTCCTTTGGTTTTGCGTTGTTCGCCATAAGTTGGCAGGGTATGCTCAGACGTGAGTCCCTTGCTCACTTTGCCACTGGATTCAAGCTAGCCTGGCTGAAGACGGCTGAAATGCCAGAAACCGGTCCTAGGAAGCTTGTTCCCGGTCCAGGGAAGACATGGCTTGGCAGTTCGGGCTAGACTGTTCCTATGAGGCACAGGGTCAGACTGATTTGCATATGGCCATGTCTGAACTGGGGTGGCAGAGTGGGCTAAAGAACGGTGGTGGATTAAACCCAGATCAGTTGACTGGGGGTGAGTGCTGGCAATGTTCAACACTCCGTCCATCATTTCCTTTGGTTTTGCTTTGTTCGCCATAAGTTGTCAGGGTATGCTCAGACGTGAGTCCCTTGCTCACTTTGCCACTGGATTCAAGCAAGCCTGGCTGAAGACGGCTGAAATGCCAGAAACCGGTCCTAGGAAGCTTGTTTCCGGTCCAGGGAAGACATGGCTTGGCAGTTCGGGCTGGACTGTTCCCATGAGGCACAGGGTCAGACTGATTTACATATGGCTATGTCTGAACTGGGGTGGCAGAGTGGGCTAAAGAACGGTGGTGGATTAAACCCAGATCAGTTGACTGGGGGTGATTGCTTGCAATGTTCAACACTCTGTCCATCATTTCCTTTGGTTTTGCTTCGTTCGCCATAAGTTGGCAGGGTATGCTCAGACGTGAGTCCCTTGCTCAGTTTGCCACTGGATTCAAGCAAGCCTGGCTGAAGACGGCTGAAATGCCAGAAACAGGTCCTAGGAAGCTTGTTTCCGGTCCAGGGAAGACATGGCTTGGCAGTTCGGGCTGGACTGTTCCCATGAGGCACAGGGTCAGACTGATTTGCATATGGCCATGTCTGAACTGGGGTGGCAGAGTGGGCTAAAGAACGGTGGTGGATTAAACCCAGATCAGTTGACTGGGGGTGAGTGCTTGCAATGTTCAACACTCCGTCTATCATTTCCTTTGGTTTTGCTTTGTTCGCCATAAGTTTGCAGGGTATGCTCAGACGTGAGTCCCTTGCTCACTTTGCCACTGGAATCAAGCAAGCCTGGCTGAAGACGGCTGAAATGCCAGAAACCGGTCCTAGGAAGCTTGTTTCCTGTCCAGGGATGACATGACTTGGCAGTTCGGGCTGGACTGTTCCCATGAGGCACAGGGTCTGACTGATTTGCATATGGCTATGTCTGAACTGGGATGGCAGAGTGGGCTAAAGAACGGTGGTGGATTAAACCCAGATCAGTTGACTGGGGGTGAGTGCTTGCAATGTTCAACACCCCATCCATCATTTCCTTTGGTTTTGCTTTGTTCGCCATAAGTTGGCAGTGTATGCTCAGACGTGAGTCCCTTGCTCACTTTGCCACTGGATTCAAGCAAGCCTGGCTGAAGACGGCTGAAATTCCAGAAACCGGTCCTAGGACGCTTGTTCCCGGTCCAGGGAAGACATGGCTTGGCAGTTCGGGCTGGACTGTTCCCATGAGGCACAGGGTCAGACTGATTTGCATATGGCCATGTCTGAACTGGGGTGGCAGAGTGGGCTAAAGAACGGTGGTGGATTAAACCCAGATCAGTTGACTGGGAGTGAGTGCTTGCAATGTTCAACACTCCGTCCATCATTTCCTTTGGTTTTGCTTTGTTCGCCATAAGTTGGCAGGGTATGCTCAGACGTGAGTCCCTTGCTCACTTTGCCACTGGATTCAAGCAAGCCTGGCTGAAGACAGCTGAAATGCCAGAAACCGGTCCTAGGAAGCTTGTTTCCGGTCCAAGGAAGACATGGCTTGGCAGTTCGGGCTGGACTGTTCCCATGAGGCACAGGGTCAGACTGATTTGCATATGGCCATGTCTGAACTGGGGTGGCAGAGTGGGCTAAAGAACGGTGGTGGATTAAACCCAGATCAGTTGACTGGGGGTGAGTGCTTGCAATGTTCAACACTCCGCCCATCATGCCCTTTGGTTTTGCTTTGTTCGCCATAAGTTGGCAGGGTATGCTCAGACGTGAGTCCCTTGCTCACTTTGCCACTGGATTCAAGCAAGCCTGGCTGAAGACGGCTGAAATCCCAGAAAACGGTCCTAGGAAGCGTGTTTCCGTTCCAGGGAAGACATGGCTTGGCAGTTCGGGCTGGACTGTTCCCATGAGGCACAGGGTCAGACTGATTTGCATATGGACATGTCTGAACTGGGGTGGCAGAGTGGGCTAAAGAACGGTGGTGGATTAAACCCAGATCAGTTGACTGGGGGTGAGTGCTTGCAATGTTCAACACTCCGTCCATCATTTCCTTTGGTTTTGCTTTGTTCGCCATAAGTTGACAGGGTATGCTCAGACGTGAGTCCCTTGCTCACTTTGCCACTGGATTCAAGCAAGCCTGGCTGACGAAGGCTGAAATGCCAGAAACCGGTCCTAGGAAGCTTGTTTCCGGTCCAGGGAAGACATGGCTTGGCAGTTCGGGCTGGACTGTTCCCATGAGGCACAGGGTCAGACTGATGTGCATATGGCCATGTCTGAACTGGGGTGGCAGAGTGGGCTAAAGAACGGTGGTGGATTAAACCCAGATCAGTTGACTGGGGGTGAGTGCTTGCAATGTTCAACACTCCGTCTATCATTTCTTTTGGTTTTGCTTTGTTCGCCATAAGTTGGCAGGGTATGCTCAGACGTGAGTCCCTTGCTCACTTTGCCACTGGATTCAAGCAAGCCTGGCTGAAGACGGCTGAAATGCCAGAAACCGGTCCTAGGAAGCTTGTTCCCGGTCCAGGGAAGACATGGCTTGGCAGTTCGGGCTGGACTGTTCCCATGAGGCACAGGGTCAGACTGATTTGCATATGTCCATGTCTGAACTGGGGTGGCAGAGTGGGCTAAAGAACGGTGGTGGATTAAACCCAGATCAGTTGACTGGGGGTGAGTGCTTGCAATGTTCAACACTCCGTCCATCATTTCCTTTGGTTTTGCTTTGTTCGCCATAAATTGACAGGGTATGCTCAGACGTGAGTCCCTTGCTCACTTTGCCACTGGATTCAAGCAAGCCTGGCTGAAGATGGCTGAAATGCCAGAAACCGGTCCTAGGAAGCTTGTTTCCGGTCCAGGGAAGACATGGCTTGGCAGTTCGGGCTGGACTGTTCCCATGAGGTACAGGGTCAGACTGATTTGCATATGGCCATGTCTGAACTGGGGTGGCAGAGTGGGCTAAAGAACGGTGGTGGATTAAACACAGATCAGTTGACTGGGGGTGAGTGCTGGCAATGTTCAACACTCCGTCCATCATTTCCTTTGGTTTTGCTTTGTTCGCCATAAGTTGGCAGGGTATGCTCAGACGTGAGTCCCTTGCTCACTTTGCCACTGGATTCAAGCAAGCCTGGCTGAAGACGGCTGAAATGCCAGAAACCGGTCCTAGGAAGCTTGTTTCCGGTCCAGGGAAGACATGGCTTGTCAGTTCGGGCTGGACTGTTCCCATGAGGCACAGGGTCAGACTGATTTGCATATGGCCATGTCTGAACTGGGGTGGCAGAGTGGGCTAAAGAACGGTGGTGGATTAAACCCAGATCAGTTGACTGGGGGTGAGTGCTTGCAATGTTCAACACTCCGTCCATCATTTCCTTTGGTTTTGCTTTATTCGCCATAAGTTGACAGGGTATGCTCAGACGTGAGTCCCTTGCTCACTTTGCTACTGGATTCAAGCAAGCCTGGCTGAAGACGGCTGAAATGCCAGAAACCGGTCCTAGGAAGCTTGTTTCCGGTCTAGGGAAGACATGGCTTGGCAGTTCGGGCTGGACTGTTCCCATGAGGCACAGGGTCAGACTGATTTGCATATGGCCATGTCTGAACTGGGGTGGCAGAGTGTGCTAAAGAACGGTGGTGGATTAAACCCAGATCAGTTGACTGGGGGTGAGTGCTTGCAATGTTCAACACTCCGTCCATCATTTCCTTTGGTTTTGCTTTGTTCGCCATAAGTTGGCAGGGTATGCTCAGACGTGAGTCCCTTGCTCACTTTGCCACTGGATTCAAGCAAGCCTGGCTGAAGACAGCTGAAATGCCAGAAACCGGTCCTAGGAAGCTTGTTTCCGGTCCAGGGAAGACATGGCTTGGCAGTTCGGGCTGGACTGTTCCCATGAGGCACAGGGTCAGACTGATTTGCATATGGCCATGTCTGAACTGGGGTGGCAGAGTGGGCTAAAGAACGGTGGTGGATTAAACCCAGATCAGTTGACTGGGGGTGAGTGCTTGCAATGTTCAACACTCCGTCCATCATTTCCTTTGGTTTTGCTTTGTTCACCATAAGTTGGCAGGGTATGCTCAGACGTGAGTCCCTTGCTCACTTTGCCACTGGATTCAAGCAAGCCTGGCTGAAGACGGCTGAAATGCCAGAAACTGGTCCTAGGAAGCTTGTTTCCGGTCCAGGGAAGACATGGCTTGGCAGTTCGGGCTGGACTGTTCCCATGAGGCACAGGGTCAGACTGATTTGCATATGGCCATGTCTGAACTGGGGTGGCAGAGTGGGCTAAAGAACGGTGGTGGATTAAACCCAGATCAGTTGACTGGGGGTGAGTGCTTGCAATGTTCAACACTCCGTCCATCATTTCCTTTGGTTTTGCTTTGTTCACCATAAATTGACAGGGTATGCTCAGACGTGAGTCCCTTGCTCACTTTGCCACTGGATTCAAGCAAGCCTGGCTGAAGACGGCTGAAATGCCAGAAACCGGTCCTAGGAAGCTTGTTTCCGGTCCAGGGAAGACATGGCTTGGCAGTTCGGGTTAGACTGTTCCCATGAGGCACAGGGTCAGACTGATTTGCATATGGCCATGTCTGAACTGGGGTGGCAGAGTGGGCTAAAGAAAGGTGGTGGATTAAACCCAGATCAGTTGACTGGGGGTGAGTGCTTGCAATGTTCAACACTCCGTCCATCATTTCCTTTGGTTTTGCTTTGTTCGCCATAAGTTGGCAGGGTATGCTCAGACGTGAGTCCCTTGCTCACTTTGCCACTGGATTCAAGCAAGCCTGGCTGAAGACGGCTGAAATGCCAGAAACCAGTCCTAGGAAGCTTGTTCCCGGTCCAGGGAAGACATGGCTTGGCAGTTCGGGCTGGACTGTTCCCATGAGGCACAGGATCAGACTGATTTGCATATGGCCATGTCTGAACTGGGGTGGCAGAGTGGGCTAAAGAACGGTGGTGGATTAAACCCAGATCAGTTGACTGGGGGTCAGTGCTTGCAATGTTCAACACTCCGTCCATCATTTCCTTTGGTTTTGCTTTGTTCGCCATAAGTTGGCAGGGTATGCTCAGACGTGAGTCCCTTGCTCACTTTGCCACTGGATTCAAGCAAGCCTGGCTGAAGACGGCTGAAATGCCAGAAACCGGTCCTAGGAAGCTTGTTTCCGGTCCAGGGAAGACATGGCTTGGCAGTTCGGGCTGGACTGTTCCCATGAGGCACAGGGTCAGACTGATTTGCATATGGCCATGTCTGAACTGGGGTGGCAGAGTGGGCTAAAGAACGGTGGTGGATTAAACCCAGATCAGTTGACTGGGGGTGAGTTCTTGCAATGTTCAACACTCCGTCCATCATTTCCTTTGGTTTTGCTTAGTTCGCCATAAGTTGGCAGGGTATGCTCAGACGTGAGTTCCTTGCTCACTTTGCCACTGGATTCAAGCAAGCCTGGCTGAAGACGGCTGAAATGCCAGAAACCGGTCCTAGGAAGCTTGTTTCCGGTCCAGGGAAGACATGGCTTGGCAGTTCGGGCTGGACTGTTCCCATGAGGCACAGGGTCAGACTGATTTGCATATGGCCATGTCTGAACTGGGTTGGCAGAGTGGGCTAAAGAACGGTGGTGGATAAAACCCAGATCAGTTGACTGGGGGTGAGTGCTTGCAATGTTCAACACTCCGTCCATCATTTCCTTTGGTTTTGCTTTGTTCGCCATAAGTTGGCAGGGTATGCTCAGACGTGAGTCCCTTGCTCACTTTGCCACCGGATTCAAGCAAGCCTGGCTGAAGACGGCTGAAATGCCAGAAACCGGTCCTAGGAAGCTTGATTCCGGTCCAGGGAAGACATGGCTTGGCAGTTCGGGCTGGACTGTTCCCATGAGGCACAGGGTCAGACTGATTTGCATATGGCCATGTCTGAACTGGGGTGGCAGAGTGGGCTAAAGAACGGTGGTGGGTTAAACCCAGATCAGTTGACTGGGGGTGAGTGCTTGCAATGTTCAACACTCCGTCCATCATTTCCTTTGGTTTTGCTTTGTTCGCCATAAGTTGGCAGGGTATGCTCAGACGTGAGTCCCTTGCTCACTTTGCCACTGGATTCAAGCAAGCCTGGCTGAAGACGGCTGAAATGCCAGAAACCGGTCCTAGGAAGCTTGTTTCCGGTCCAGGGAAGACATGGCTTGGCAGTTCGGGCTTGACTGTTCCCATGAGGCACAGGGTCAGACTGATTTGCATATGGCCATGTCTGAACTGGGTTGGCAGAGTGGGCTAAAGAACGGTGGTGGATTATACCCAGATCAGTTGACTGGGGGTGAGTGCTTGCAATGTTCAACACTCCGTCTATCATTTCCTTTGGTTTTGCTTTGTTCGCCATAAGTTGGCAGGGTATGCTCAGACGTGAGTCCCTTGCTCACTTTGCCACTGGATTCAAGCAAGCCTGGCTGAAGACGGCTGAAATGCCAGAAACCGGTCCTAGGAAGCTTGTTTCCGGTCCAGGGAAGACATGGCTTGGCAGTTCGGGCTGGACTGTTCCCATGAGGCACAGGGTCAGACTGATTTGCATATGGCCATGTCTGATCTGGGGTGGCAGAGTGGGCTAAAGAACGGTGGTGGATTAAACCCAGATCAGTTGACTGGGGGTGAGTGCTGGCGATGTTCAACACTCCGTCCATCATTTCCTTTGGTTTTGCTTTGTTCGCCATAAGTTGGCAGGGTATACTCAGACATGAGTTCCTTGCTCACTTTGCCACTGGATTCAAGCAAGCCTGGCAGAAGACGGCTGAAATGCCAGACCCCGGTCCTAGGAAGCTTGTTTCCGGTCCAGGGAAGACATGGCTTGGCAGTTCGGGCTGGACTGTTCCCATGAGGCACCGGGTCAGACTGATTTGCATATGGCCATGTCTGAACTGGGTTGGCAGAGTGGGCTAAAGAACGGTGGTGGATAAAACCCAGATCAGTTAACTGGGGGTGAGTGCTTGCAATGTTCAACACTCCGTCCATCATTTCCTTTGGTTTTGCTTTGTTCGCCATAAGTTGGCAGGGTATGCTCAGACGTGAGTCCCTTGCTCACTTTGCCACTGGATTCAAGCAAGCCTGGCTGAAGACGGCTGAAATGCCAGAAACCGGTCCTAGGAAGCTTATTTCCGGTCCAGGGAAGACATGGCTTGGCAGTTCGGGCTGGACTGTTCCCATGAGGCACAGGGTCAGACTGATTTGCATATGGCCATGTCTGAACTGGGGTGGCAGAGTGGGCTAAAGAACGGTGGTGGATTAAACCAAGATCAGTTGACTGGGGGTGAGTGCTTGCAATGTTCAACACTCAGTCCATCATTTCCTTTGGTTTTGCTTTGTTCGCCATAAGTTGGCAGGGTATGCTCAGACGTGAGTCCCTTGCTCACTTTGCCACTGGATTCAAGCAAGCCTGGCTGAAGACGGCTGAAATGCCAGAAACCAGTCCTAGGAAGCTTGTTTCCGGTCCAGGGAAGACATGGCTTGGCAGTTCAGGCTGGACTGTTCCCATGAGGCACAGGGTCAGACTGATGTGCATATGGCCATGTCTGAACTGGGGTGGCAGAGTGGGCTAAAGAACGGTGGTGGATTAAACCCAGATCAGTTGACTGGGGGTGAGTGCTTGCAATGTTCAACACTCCGTCCATCATTTCCTTTGGTTTTGCTTTGTTCGCCATAAGTTGGCAGGGTATGCTCAGACGTGAGTCCCTTGCTCACTTTGCCACTGGATTCAAGCAAGCCTGGCTGAAGACGGCTGAAATGCCAGAAACCGGTCCTAGGAAGCTTGTTTCCGGTCCAGGGAAGACATGGCTTGGCAGTTCGGGCTGGACTGTTCCCATGAGGCACAGGGTCAGACTGATTTGCATATGGCCATGTCTGAACTGGGGTGGCAGAGTGGGCTAAAGAACGGTGGTGGATTAAACCCAGATCAGTTGACTGGGGGTGAGTGCTGGCAATGTTCAACACTCCGTCTATCATTTCTTTTGGTTTTGCTTTGTTCGCCATAAGTTGGCAGGGTATGCTCAGACGTGAGTCCCTTGCTCACTTTGCCACTGGATTCAAGCAAGCCTGGCTGAAGACGGCTGAAATGCCAGAAACCGGTCCTAGGAAGCTTGTTTCCGGTCCAGGGAAGACATGGCTTGGCAGTTCGGGCTGGACTGTTCCCATGAGGCACAGGGTCAGACTGATTTGCATATGGCCATGTCTGAACTGGGGTGGCAGAGTGGGCTAAAGAACGGTGGTGGATTAAACCCAGATCAGTTGACTGGGGGTGAGTGCTGGCAATGTTCAACACTCCGTCCATCATTTCCTTTGGTTTTGCTTTGTTCGCCATAAGTTGGCAGGGTATGCTCAGACGTGAGTCCCTTGCTCACTTTGCCACTGGATTCAAGCAAGCCTGGCTGAAGACGGCTGAAATGCCAGAAACCGGTCCTAGGAAGCTTGTTTCCGGTCCAGGGAAGACATGGCTTGGCAGTTCGGGCTGGACTGTTCCCATGAGGCACAGGGGCAGACTGATTTGCATATGGCCATGTCTGAACTGGGGTGGCAGAGTGGGCTAAAGAACGGTGGTGGATTAAACCCAGATCAGTTGACTGGGGGTGAGTGCTTGCAATGCTCAACACTCCGTCCATCATTTCCTTTGGTTTCCCTTTGTTCGCCATAAGTTGGCAGGGTATGCTCAGACGTGAGTCCCTTGCTCACTTTGCCACTGGATTCAAGGAAGCCTGGCTGAAGACGGCTGAAATGCCAGAAACCGGTCCTAGGAAGCTTGTTTCCGGTCCAGGGAAGACATGGCTTGGCAGTTCGGGCTGGACTATTCCCATGAGGCACAGGGTCAGACTGATTTGCATATGGCCATGTCTGAACTGGGGTGGCAGAGTGGGCTAAAGAACGGTGGTGGATTAAACCCAGATCAGTTGACTGGGGGTGAGTGCTTGCAATGTTCAACACTCCGTCCATCATTTCCTTTGGTTTTGCTTTGTTCGCCATAAGTTGACAGGGTATGCTCAGACGTGAGTCCCTTGCTCACTTTGCCACTGGATTCAAGCAAGCCTGGCTGAAGACGGCTGAAATGCCAGAAACCAGTCCTAGGAAGCTTGGTCCCGGTCCAGGGAAGACATGGCTTGGCAGTTCGGGCTGGACTGTTCCCATGAGGCACAGGGTCAGACTGATTTGCATATGGCCATGTCTGAACTGGGGTGGCAGAGTGGGCTAAAGAACGGTGGTGGATTAAACCCAGATCAGTTGACTGGGGGTGAGTGCTTGCAATGTTCAACACTCCGCCCATCATGCCCTTTGGTTTTGCTTTGTTCGCCATAAGTTGGCAGGGTATGCTCAGACGTGAGTCCCTTGCTCACTTTGCCACTGGATTCAAGCAAGCCTGGCTGAAGACGGCTGAAATCCCAGAAACCGGTCCTAGGAAGCTTGTTTCCGGTCCAGGGAAGACATGGCTTGGCAGTTCGGGCTGGACTGTTCCCATGAGGCACATGGTCAGACTGATTTGCATATGGCCATGTCTGAACTGGGGTGGCAGAGTGGGCTAAAGAACGGTGGTGGATTAAACCCAGATCAGTTGACTGGGGGTGAGTGCTTGCAATGTTCAACACTCCGTCCATCATTTCCTTTGGTTTTGCTTTGTTCGCCATAAGTTGGCAGGGTATGCTCAGACGTGAGTTCCTTGCTCACTTTTCCACTGGATTCAAGCAAGCCTGGCTGAAGACGGCTGAAATGCCAGAAACCGGTCCTAGGAAGCTTGTTTCCGGTCCAGGGAAGACATGGCTTGGCAGTTCGGGCTGGACTGTTTCCATGAGGCACAGGGACAGACTGATTTGCATATGGCTATGTCTGAACTGGGGTGGCAGAGTGGGCTAAAGAACGGTGGTGGATTAAACCCAGATCAGTTGACTGGGGGTGAGTGCTTGCAATGTTCAACACTCCGTCCATCATTTCCTTTGGTTTTGCTTTGTTCGCCATAAGTTGGCAGGGTATGCTCAGACGTGAGTCTCCTGCTCACTTTGCCACTGGATTCAAGCAAGCCTGGCTGAAGACGGCTGAAATGCCAGAAACCGGTCCTAGGAAGCTTGTTTCCGGTCCAGGGAAGACATGGCTTGGCAGTTCGGGCTGGACTGTTCCCATGAGGCACAGGGTCAGACTGATTTGCATATGGCCATGTCTGAACTGGGTTGGCAGAGTGGGCTAAAGAACGGTGGTGGATTAAACCCAGATCAGTTGACTGGGGGTGAGTGCTTGCAATGTTCAACACTCCGTCCATCATTTCCTTTGGTTTTGCTTTGTTCGCCATAAGTTGGCAGGGTATGCTCAGACGTGAGTCCCTTGCTCACTTTGCCACTGGATTCAAGCAAGCCTGGCTGACGACGGCTGAAATGCCAGAAACCGGTCCTAGGAAGCTTGTTTCCGGTCCAGGGAAGACATGGCTTGGCAGTTTGGGCTGGACTGTTCCCATGAGGCACAGGGTCAGACTGATGTGCATATGGCCATGTCTGAACTGGGGTGGCAGAGTGGGCTAAAGAACGGTGGTGGATTAAACCCAGATCAGTTGACTGGGGGTGAGTGCTTGCAATGTTCAACACTCCGTCTATCATTTCTTTTGGTTTTGCTTTGTTCGCCATAAGTTGGCAGGGTATGCTCAGACATGAGTCCCTTGCTCACTTTGCCACTGGATTCAAGCAAGCCTGGCTGAAGACGGCTGAAATGCCAGAAACCGGTCCTAGGAAGCTTGTTCCCGGTCCAGGGAAGACTTGGCTTGGCAGTTCGGGCTGGACTGTTCCCATGAGGCACAGGGTCAGACTGATTTGCATATGGCCATGTCTGAACTGGGGTGGCAGAGTGGGCTAAAGAATGGTGGTGGATTAAACCCAGATCAGTTGACTGGGGGTGAGTGCTTGCAATGTTCAACACTCCGTCCATCATTTCCTTTGGTTTTGCTTTGTTCGCCATAAGTTGGCAGGGTATGCTCAGACGTGAGTCCCTTGCTCACTTTGCCACTGGATTCAAGCAAGCCTGGCTGAAGACGGCTGAAATGCCAGAAACCGGTCCTAGGAAGCTTGTTTCCGGTCCAGGGAAGACATGGCTTGGCAGTTCGGGCTGGACTGTTCCCATGAGGTACAGGGTCAGACTGATTTGCATATGGCCATGTCTGAACTGGGGTGGCAGAGTGGGCTAAAGAACGGTGGTGGATTAAACACAGATCAGTTGACTGGGGGTGAGTGCTGGCAATGTTCAACACTCCGTCCATCATTTCCTTTGGTTTTGCTTTGTTCGCCATAAGTTGGCAGGGTATGCTCAGACGTGAGTCCCTTGCTCACTTTGCCACTGGATTCAAGCAAGCCTGGCTGAAGACGGCTGAAATGCCAGAAACCGGTCCTAGGAAGCTTGTTTCCGGTCCAGGGAAGACATGGCTTGGCAGTTCGGGCTGGACTGTTCCCATGAGGCACAGGGTCAGACTGATTTGCATATGGCCATGTCTGAACTGGGGTGGCAGAGTGGGCTAAAGAACGGTGGTGGATTAAACCCAGATCAGTTGACTGGGGGTGAGTGCTTGCAATGCTCAACACTCCGTCCATCATTTCCTTTGGTTTTCCTTTGTTCGCCATAAGTTGGCAGGGTATACTCAGACGTGAGTCCCTTGCTCACTTTGCCACTGGATTCAAGCAAGCCTGGCTGAAGACGGCTGAAATGCCAGAAACTGGTCCTAGGAAGCTTGTTTCCGGTCCAGGGAAGACATGGCTTGGCAGTTCGGGCTGGGTTGTTCCCATGAGGCACAGGGTCAGACTGATTTGCATATGGCCATGTCTGAACTGGGGTGGCAGAGTGGGCTAAAGAACGGTGGTGGACTAAACCCAGATCAGTTGACTGGGGGTGAGTGCTTACAATGTTCAACACTCCGTCCATCATTTCCTTTGGTTTTGCTTTGTTCGCCATAAGTTGACAGGGTATGCTCAGACGTGAGTCCCTTGTTCACTTTGCCACTGGATTCAAGCAAGCCTGGCTGAAGACGGCTGGAATGCCAGAAACCGGTCCTAGGAAGCTTGTTTCCGGTCCAGTGAAGACATGGCTTGGCAGTTCGGGCTGGACTGTTCCCATGAGGCACAGGGTCAGACTGATGTGCATATGGCCATGTCTGAACTGGGGTGGCAAAAGTGGGCTAAAGAACGGTGGTGGATTAAACCCAGATCAGTTGACTGGGGGTGAGTGCTTGCAATGTTCAACACTCCGTCTATCATTTCTTTTGGTTTTGCTTTGCTCGCCATAAGTTGGCAGGGTATGCTCAGACGTGAGTCCCTTGCTCACTTTGCCACTGGATTCAAGCAAGCCTGGCTAAAGACGGCTGAAATGCCAGAAACCGGTCCTAGGAAGCTTTTTCCCGGTCCAGGGAAGACATGGCTTGGCAGTTCGGGCTGGACTGTTCCCATGAGGCACAGGGTCAGACTGATTTGCATATGGCCATGTCTGAACTGGGTAGGCAGAGTGGGCTAAAGAACGGTGGTGGATTAAACCCAGATCAGTTGACTGGGGGTGAGTGCTTGCAATGTTCAACACTCCGTCCATCATTTCCTTTGGTTTTGCTTTGTTCGCCATAAGTTGGCAGGGTATGCTCAGACGTGAGTCCCTTGCTCACTTTGCCACTGGATTCAAGCAAGCCTGGCTGACGACGGCTGAAATGCCAGAAACCGGTCCTAGGAACCTTGTTTCCGGTCCAGGGAAGACATGGCTTGGCAGTTCGGGCTGGACTGTTCCCATGAGGCACAGGGTCAGACTGATGTGCATATGGCCATGTCTGAACTGGGGTGGCAGAGTGGGCTAAAGAACGGTGGTGGATTAAACCCAGATCAGTTGACTGGGGGTGAGTGCTTGCAATGTTCAACACTCCGTCTATCATTTCTTTTGGTTTGGCTTTGTTCGCCATAAGTTGGCAGGGTATGCTCAGACATGAGTCCCTTGCTCACTTTGCCACTGGATTCAAGCAAGCCTGGCTGAAGACGGCTGAAATGCCAGAAACCGGTCCTAGGAAGCTTGTTCCCGGTCCAGGGAAGACATGGCTTGGCAGTTCGGGCTGGACTGTTCCCATGAGGCACAGGGTCAGACTGATTTGCATATGGCCATGTCTGAACTGGGGTGGCAGAGTGGGCTAAAGAACGGTGGTGGATTAAACCCAGATCAGTTGACTGGGGGTGAGTGCTTGCAATGTTCAACACTCCGTCCATCATTTCCTTTGGTTTTGCTTTGTTCGCCATAAGTTGGCAGGGGATGCTCAGACGTGAGTCCCTTGCTCACTTTGCCACTGGATTCAAGCAAGCCTTGCTGAAGACGGCTGAAATGCCAGAAACCGGTCCTAGGAAGCTTGTTTCCGGTCCAGGGAATGCATGGCTTGGCAGTTCGGGCTGGACTGTTCCCATGAGGTACAGGGTCAGACTGATTTGCATATGGCCATGTCTGAACTGGGGTGGCAGAGTGGGCTAAAGAACGGTGGTGGATTAAACACAGATCAGTTGACTGGGGGTGAGTGCTGGCAATGTTCTACACTCCGTCCATCATTTCCTTTGGTTTTGCTTTGTTCGCCATAAGTTGGCAGGGTATGCTCAGACGTGAGTCCCTTGCTCACTTTGCCACTGGATTCAAGCAAGCCTGGCTGAAGACGGCTGATATGCCAGAAACCGGTCCTAGGAAGCTTGTTTCCGGTCCAGGGAAGACATGGCTTGGCAGTTCGGGCTGGACTGTTCCCATGAGGCACAGGGTCAGACTGATTTGCATATGGCCATGTCTGAACTGGGGTGGCAGAGTGGGCTAAAGAACGGTGGTGGATTAAACCCAGATCAGTTGACTGGGGGTGAGTGCTTGCAATGCTCAACACTCCGTCCATCATTTCCTTTGGTTTTCCTTTGTTCGCCATAAGTTGGCAGGGTATGCTCAGACGTGAGTCCCTTGCTCACTTTGCCACTGGATTCAAGCAAGCCTGGCTGAAGACGGCTGAAATGCCAGAAACTGGTCCTAGGAAGCTTGTTTCCGGTCCAGGGAAGACATGGCTTGGCAGTTCGGGCTGGACTGTTCCCATGAGGCACAGGGTCAGACTGATTTGCATATGGCCATGTCTGAACTGGGGTGGCAGAGTGGGCTAAAGAACGGTGGTTGATTAAACCCAGATCAGTTGACTGGGGGTGAGTGCTTGCAATGTTCAACACTCCGTCTATCATTTCTTTTGGTTTTGCTTTGCTCGCCATAAGTTGGCAGGGTATGCTCAGACGTGAGTCCCTTGCTCACTTTGTCACTGGATTCAAGCAAGCCTGGCTGAAGACGGCTGAAATGCCAGAAACCGGTCCTAGGAAGCTTTTTCCCGGTCCAGGGAAGACATGGCTTGGCAGTTCGGGCTGGACTGTTCCCATGAGGCACAGGGTCAGACTGATTTGCATATGGCCATGTCTGAACTGGGTATGCAGAGTGGGCTAAAGAACGGTGGTGGATTAAACCCAGATCAGTTGACTGGGGGTGAGTGCTTGCAATGTTCAACACTCCGTCCATCATTTCCTTTGGTTTTGCTTTGTTCGCCATAAGTTGGCAGGGTATGCTCAGACGTGAGTCCCTTGCTCACTTTGCCACTGGATTCAAGCAAGCCTGGCTGACGACGGCTGAAATGCCAGAAACCGGTCCTAGGAAGCTTGTTTCCGGTCCAGGGAAGACATGGCTTGGCAGTTCGGGCTGGACTGTTCCCATGAGGCACAGGGTCAGACTGATGTGCATATGGCCATGTCTGAACTGGGGTGGCAGAGTGGGCTAAAGAACGGTGGTGGATTAAACCCAGATCAGTTGACTGGGGGTGAGTGCTTGCAATGTTCAACACTCCGTCTATCATTTCTTTTGGTTTGGCTTTGTTCGCCATAAGTTGGCAGGGCATGCTCAGACATGAGTCCCTTGCTCACTTTGCCACTGGATTCAAGCAAGCCTGGCTGAAGACGGCTGAAATGCCAGAAACCGGTCCTAGGAAGCTTGTTCCCGGTCCAGGGAAGACATGGCTTGGCAGTTCGGGCTGGACTGTTCCCATGAGGCACAGGGTCAAACTGATGTGCATATGGCCATGTCTGAACTGGAGTGGCAGAGTGGGCTAAAGAACGGTGGTGGATTAAACCCAGATCAGTTGACTGGGGGTGAGTGCTTGCAATGTTCAACACTCCGTCTATCATTTCTTTTGGTTTGGCTTCGTTCGCCATAAGTTTGCAGGGCATGCTCAGACATGAGTCCCTTGCTCACTTTGCCACTGGATTCAAGCAAGCCTGGCTGAAGACGGCTGAAATGCCAGAAACCGGTCCTAGGAAGCTTGTTCCCGGTCCAGGGAAGACATGGCTTGGCAGTTCGGGCTGGACTGTTCCCATGAGGCACAGGGTCAGACTGAATTGCATATGGCCATGTCTGAACTGGGGTGGCAGAGTGGGCTAAAGAACGGTGGTGGATTAAACCCAGATCAGTTGACTGGGGGTGAGTGCTTGCAATGTTCAACACTCCGTCCATCATTTCCTTTGGTTTTGCTTTGTTCGCCATAAGTTGGCAGGGTATGCTCAGACGTGAGTCCCTTGCTCACTTTGCCACTGGATTCAAGCAAGCCTTGCTGAAGACGGCTGAAATGCCAGAAACCGGTCCTAGGAAGCTTGTTTCTGGTCCAGGGAAGACATGGCTTGGCAGTGCGGGCTGGACTGTTCCCATGAGGTACAGGGTCAGACTGATTTGCATATGGCCATGTCTGAACTGGGGTGGCAGAGTGGGCTAAAGAACGGTGGTGGATTAAACACAGATCAGTTGACTGGGGGTGAGTGCTGGCAATGTTCTACACTCCGTCCATCATTTCCTTTGGTTTTGCTTTGTTCGCCATAAGTTGGCAGGGTATGCTCAGATGTGAGTCCCTTGCTCACTTTGCCACTGGATTCAAGCAAGCCTGGCTGAAGACGGCTGATATGCCAGAAACCGGTCCTAGGAAGCTTGTTTCCGGTCCAGGGAAGACATGGCTTGGCAGTTCGGGCTGGACTGTTCCCATGAGGCACAGGGTCAAACTGATTTGCATATGGCCATGTCTGAACTGGGGTGGCAGAGTGGGCTAAAGAACGGTGGTGGATTAAACCCAGATCAGTTGACTGGGGGTGAGTGCTTGCAATGCTCAACACTCCGTCCATCATTTCCTTTGGTTTTCCTTTGTTCGCCATAAGTTGGCAGGGTATGCTCAGACGTGAGTCCCTTGCTCACTTTGCCACTGGATTCAAGCAAGCCTGGCTGAAGACGGCTGAAATGCCAGAAACTGGTCCTAGGAAGCTTGTTTCCGGTCCAGGGAAGACATGGCTTGGCAGTTCGGGCTGGACTGTTCCCATGAGGCACAGGGTCAGACTGATGTGCATATGGCCATGTCTGAACTGGAGTGGCAGAGTGGGCTAAAGAACGGTGGTGGATTAAACCCAGATCAGTTGACTGGGGGTGAGTGCTTGCAATGTTCAACACTCCGTCTATCATTTCTTTTGGTTTGGCTTCGTTCGCCATAAGTTTGCAGGGCATGCTCAGACATGAGTCCCTTGCTCACTTTGCCACTGGATTCAAGCAAGCCTGGCTGAAGACGGCTGAAATGCCAGAAACCGGTCCTAGGAAGCTTGTTCCCGGTCCAGGGAAGACATGGCTTGGCAGTTCGGGCTGGACTGTTCCCATGAGGCACAGGGTCAGACTGATTTGCATATGGCCATGTCTGAACTGGGGTGGCAGAGTGGGCTAAAGAACGGTGGTGGATTAAACCCAGATCAGTTGACTGGGGGTGAGTGCTTGCAATGTTCAACACTCCGTCCATCATTTCCTTTGGTTTTGCTTTGTTCGCCATAAGTTGGCAGGGTATGCTCAGACGTGAGTCCCTTGCTCACTTTGCCACTGGATTCAAGCAAGCCTTGCTGAAGACGGCTGAAATGCCAGAAACCGGTCCTAGGAAGCTTGTTTCCGGTCCAGGGAAGACATGGCTTGGCAGTTCGGGCTGGACTGTTCCCATGAGGTACAGGGTCAGACTGATTTGCATATGGCCATGTCTGAACTGGGGTGGCAGAGTGGGCTAAAGAACGGTGGTGGATTAAACACAGATCAGTTGACTGGGGGTGAGTGCTGGCAATGTTCTACACTCCGTCCATCATTTCCTTTGGTTTTGCTTTGTTCGCCATAAGTTGGCAGGGTATGCTCAGATGTGAGTCCCTTGCTCACTTTGCCACTGGATTCAAGCAAGCCTGGCTGAAGACGGCTGATATGCCAGAAACCGGTCCTAGGAAGCTTGTTTCCGGTCTAGGGAAGACATGGCTTGGCAGTTCGGGCTGGACTGTTCCCATGAGGCACAGGGTCAGACTGATTTGCATATGGCCATGTCTGAACTGGGGTGGCAGAGTGGGCTAAAGAACGGTGGTGGATTAAACCCAGATCAGTTGACTGGGGGTGAGTGCTTGCAATGCTCAAAACTCCGTCCATCATTTCCTTTGGTTTTCCTTTGTTCGCCATAAGTTGGCAGGGTATGCTCAGATGTGAGTCCCTTGCTCACTTTGCCACTGGATTCAAGCAAGCCTGGCTGAAATGCCAGAAACTGGTCCTAGGAAGCTTGTTTCCGGTCCAGGGAAGACATGGCTTGGCAGTTCGGGCTGGACTGTTCCCATGAGGCACAGGGTCAGACTGATTTGCATATGGCCATGTCTGAACTGGGGTGGCAGAGTGGGCTAAAGAACGGTGGTGGATTAAACCCAGATCAGTTGACTGGGGGTGAGTGCTTGCAATGTTCAACACTCCGTCTATCAATTCCTTTGGTTTTGCTTTGTTCGCCATAAGTTGGCAGGGTATGCTCAGACGTGAGTCCCTTGCTCACTTTGCCACTGGATTCAAGCAAGCCTGGGTGAAGACGGCTGAAATGCCAGAAACCGGTCCTAGGAAGATTGTTTCCGGTCCAGGGAAGACATGGCTTTGCAGTTCGGGCTGGACTGTTCCCATGAGGCACAGGGTCAGACTTATTTGCATATGGCCATGTCTGAACTGGGGTGGCAGAGTGGGCTAAAGAACGGTGGTGGATTACACCCAGATCAGTTGACTGGGGGTGAGTGCTTGCAATGTTCAACACTCCGTCCATCATTTCCTTTGGTTTTGCTTTGTTCGCCATAAGTTGGCAGGGTATGCTCAGACGTGAGTCCCTTGCTCACTTTGCCACTGGATTCAAGCAAGCCTGGCTGAAGACGGCTGAAATGCCAGAAACCGGTCATAGGAAGCTTGTTTCCGGTCCAGGGAAGACATGGCTTGGCAGTTCGGGCTGGACTGTTCCCATGAGGCACAGGGTCAGACTGATGTGCATATGGCCATGTCTGAACTGGGGTGGCAGAGTGGGCTAAAGAACGGTGGTGGATTAAACCCAGATCAGTTGACTGGGGGTCAGTGCTTGCAATGTTCAACACTCCGTCCATCATTTCCTTTGGTTTTGCTTTGTTCGCCATAAATTGGCAGGGTATGCTCAGACGTGAGTCCCTTGCTCACTTTGCCACTGGATTCAAGCAAGCCTGGCTGAAGACGGCTGAAATGCCAGAAACCGGTCCTAGGAAGCTTGTTTCCGGTCCAGGGAAGACATGGGTTGGCAGTTCGGGCTGGACTGTTCCCATGAGGCACAGGGTCAGACTGATTTGCATATGGCCATGTCTGAACTGGGTTGGCAGAGTGGGCTAAAGAACGGTGGTGGATAAAACCCAGATCAGTTGACTGGGGGTGAGTGCTTGCAATGTTCAACACTCCGTCCATCATTTCCTTTGGTTTTGCTTTGTTCGCCATAAGTTGGCAGGGTATGCTCAGACGTGAGTCCCTTGCTCACTTTGCCACTGGATTCAAGCAAGCCTGGCTGAAGATGGCTGAAATGCCAGAAACCGGTCCTAGGAAGCTTGTTTCCGGTCCAGGGAAGACATGGCTTGGCAGTTTGGGCTGGACTGTGCCCATGAGGCACAGGGTCAGACTGATTTGCATATGGCCATGTCGGAACTGGGGTGGCAGAGTGGGCTAAAGAACGGTGGTGGATTAAACCCAGATCAGTTGACTGGGGGTGAGTGCTTGCAATGTTCAACACTCCGTCCATCATTTCCTTTGGTTTTGCTTTGTTCGCCATAAGTTGGCAGGGTATGCTCAGACGTGAGTCCCTTGCTCACTTTGCCACTGGATTCAAGCAAGCCTGGCTGAAGACGGCTGAAATGCCAGAAACCGGTCCTAGGAAGCTTGTTTCCGGTCCAGGGAAGACATGGCTTGGCAGTTCGGGCTGGACTGTTCCCATGAGGCACAGGGTCAGACTGATTTGCATATGGCCATGTCTGAACTGGGTTGGCAGAGTGGGCTAAAGAACGGTGGTGGATTATACCCAGATCAGTTGACTGGGGGTGAGTGCTTGGAATGTTCAACACTCCGTCCATCATTTCCTTTGGTTTTGCTTTGTTCGCCATAAGTTGGCAGAGTATGCTCAGACGTGAGTCCCTTGCTCACTTTGCCACTGGATTCAAGCAAGCCTGGCTGAAGACGGCTGAAATGCCAGAAACCGGTCCTAGGAAGCTTGTTTCCGGTCCAGGGAAGACATGGCTTTGCAGTTCAGGCTGGACTGTTCCCATGAGGCACAGGGTCAGACTGATTTGCATATGGCCATGTCTGATCTGGGGTGGCAGAGTGGGCTAAAGAACGGTGGTGGATTAAACCCAGATCAGTTGACTGCGGGTGAGTGCTGGCGATGTTCAACACTCCGTCCATCATTTCCTTTGGTTTTGCTTTGTTCGCCATAAGTTGGCAGAGTATGCTCAGACGTGAGTCCCTTGCTCACTTTGCCACTGGATTCAAGCAAGCCTGGCTGAAGACGGCTGAAATGCCAGAAACCGGTCCTAGGAAGCTTGTTTTTGGTCCAGGGAAGACATGGCTTTGCAGTTCAGGCTGGACTGTTCCCATGAGGCACAGGGTCAGACTGATTTGCATATGGCCATGTCTGATCTGGGGTGGCAGAGTGGGCTAAAGAACGGTGGTGGATTAAACCCAGATCAGTTGACTGCGGTTGAGTGCTGGCGATGTTCAACACTCCGTCCATCATTTCCTTTGGTTTTGCTTTGTTCGCCATAAGTTGGCAGGGTATGCTCAGACGTGAGTCCCTTGCTCACTTTGCCACTGGATTCAAGCAAGCCTGGCTGAAGACGGCTGAAATGCCAGAAACCGGTCCTAGGAAGCTTGTTTCCGGTCCAGGGAAGACATGGCTTGGCAGTTCGGGCTGGACTGTTCCCATGAGG
This sequence comes from Triturus cristatus, assembly GCF_964204655.1. Classification (NCBI taxonomy): domain Eukaryota; kingdom Metazoa; phylum Chordata; class Amphibia; order Caudata; family Salamandridae; genus Triturus; species Triturus cristatus. Next base: position 646,066 of record NW_028188159.1, on the reverse strand, counting down.
CACAGGGTCAGACTGATTTGCATATGGCCATGTCTGAACTGGGGTGGCAGAGTGGGCTAAAGAACGGTGGTGGATTAAACCCAGATCAGTTGACTGGGGGTGAGTGCTTGCAATGTTCAACACTCCGTCCATCATTTCCTTTGGTTTTGCTTTGTTCGCCATAAGTTGACAGGGTATGCTCAGACGTGAGTCCCTTGCTCACTTTGCCACTGGATTCAAGCAAGCCTGGCTGAAGATGGCTGAAATGCCAGAAACCGGTCCTAGGAAGCTTGTTTCCGGTCCAGGGAAGACAAGCCTGGCAGTTCGGGCTGGACTGTTCCCATGAGGCACAGGGTCAGACTGATTTGCATATGGCCATGTCTGAACTGGGGTGGCAGAGTGTGCTACAGAACGGTGGTGGATTAAACCCAGATCAGTTGACTGGGGGTGAGTGCTTGCAATGTTCAACACTCTGTCCATCATTTCCTTTGGTTTTGCTTTGTTCGCCATAAGTTGGCAGTGTATGCTCAGACGTGAGTCCCTTGCTCACTTTGCCACTGGATTCAAGCAAGCCTGGCTGAAGACGGCTGAAATGCCAGAAACCGGTCATAGGAAGCTTGTTTCCGGTCCAGGGAAGACATGGCTTGGCAGTTCGGGCTGGACTGTTCCCATGAGGCACAGGGTCAGACTGATTTGCATATGGCCATGTCTGAACTGGGGTGGCAGAGTGGGCTAAAGAACGGTGGTGGATTAAACCCAGATCAGTTGTCTGGGGGTGAGTGCTTGCAATGTTCAACACTCCGTCCATCATTTCCTTTGGTTTTGCTTTGTTCGCCATAAGTTGACAGGGTATGCTCAGACGTGAGTCCCTTGCTCACTTTGCCACTGGATTCAAGCAAGCCTGGCTGAAGATGGCTGAAATGCCAGAAACCGGTCCTAGGAAGCTTGTTTTCGGTCCAGGGAAGACATGGCTTGGCAGTTTGGGCTGGACTGTTCCCATGAGGCACAGGGTCAGACTGATTTGCATATGGCCATGTCTGAACTGGGGTGGCAGAGTGTGCTAAAGAACGGTGGTGGATTAAACCCAGATCAGTTGACTGGGGGTGAGTGCTTGCAATGTTCAACACTCTGTCCATCATTTCCTTTGGTTTTGCTTTGTTCGCCATAAGTTGGCAGTGTATGCTCAGACGTGAGTCCCTTGCTCACTTTGCCACTGGATTCAAGCAAGCCTGGCTGAAGATGGCTGAAATGCCAGAAACCGGTCCTAGGAAGCTTGTTTCCGGTCCAGGGAAGACATGGCTTGGCAGTTCGGGCTGGACTGTTCCCATGAGGCACAGGGTCAGACTGATTTGCATATGGCCATGTCTGAACTGGGGTGGCAGAGTGTGCTAAAGAACGGTGGTGGATTAAACCCAGATCAGTTGACTGGGGGTGAGTGCTTGCAATGTTCAACACTCTGTCCATCATTTCCTTTGGTTTTGCTTTGTTCGCCATAAGTTGGCAGTGTATGCTCAGACGTGTGTCCCTTGCTCACTATGCCACTGGATTCAAGCAAGCCTGGCTGAAGACGGCTGAAATGCCAGAAACCGGTCATAGGAAGCTTGTTTCCGGTCCAGGGAAGACATGGCTTGGCAGTTCGGGCTGGACTGTTCCCATGAGGCACAGGGTCAGACTGATTTGCATATGGCCATGTCTGAACTGGGGTGGCAGAGTGGGCTAAAGAACGGTGGTGGATTAAACCCAGATCAGTTGACTGGGGGTGAGTGCTTGCAATGTTCAACACTCCGTCCATCATTTCCTTTGGTTTTGCTTTGTTCGCCATAAGTTGGCAGGGTATGCTCCGACGTGAGTCCCTTGCTCACTTTGCCACTGGATTCAAGCAAGCCTGGCTGAAGACAGCTGAAATGCCAGAAACCGGCTGGATTGTTCCCATGAGGCACAGGGTCAGACTGATTTGCATATGGCCATGTCTGAACTGGGGTGGCAGAGTGGGCTAAATAACGGTGGTGGATTAAACCCAGATCAGTTGACTGGGGGTGAGTGCTTGCAATGTTCAACACTCCGTCCATCATTTCCTTTGGTTTTGCTTTGTTCGCCATAAGTTGACAGGGTATGCTCAGACGTGAGTCCCTTGCTCACTTTGCCACTGGATTCAAGCAAGCCTGGCTGAAGATGGCTGAAATGCCAGAAACCGGTCCTAGGAAGCTTGTTTCCGGTCCAGGGAAGACAAGCCTGGCAGTTCGGGCTGGACTGTTCCCATGAGGCACAGGGTCAGACTGATTTGCATATGGCCATGTCTGAACTGGGGTGGCAGAGTGTGCTAAAGAACGGTGGTGGATTAAACCCAGATCAGTTGACTGGGGGTGAGTGCTTGCAATGTTCAACACTCTGTCCATCATTTCCTTTGGTTTTGCTTTGTTCGCCATAAGTTGGCAGTGTATGCTCAGACGTGAGTCCCTTGCTCACTTTGCCACTGGATTCAAGCAAGCCTGGCTGAAGATGGCTGAAATGCCAGAAACCGGTCCTAGGAAGCTTGTTTCCGGTCCAGGGAAGACATGGCTTGGCAGTTCGGGCTGGACTGTTCCCATGAGGCACAGGGTCAGACTGATTTGCATATGGCCATGTCTGAACTGGGGTGGCAGAGTGTGCTAAAGAACGGTGGTGGATTAAACCCAGATCAGTTGACTGGGGGTGAGTGCTTGCAATGTTCAACACTCTGTCCATCATTTCCTTTGGTTTTGCTTTGTTCGCCATAAGTTGGCAGTGTATGCTCAGACGTGTGTCCCTTGCTCACTTTGCCACTGGATTCAAGCAAGCCTGGCTGAAGACGGCTGAAATGCCAGAAACCGGTCATAGGAAGCTTGTTTCCGGTCCAGGGAAGACATGGCTTGGCAGTTCGGGCTGGACTGTTCCCATGAGGCACAGGGTCAGACTGATTTGCATATGGCCATGTCTGAACTGGGGTGGCAGAGTGGGCTAAAGAACGGTGGTGGATTAAACCCAGATCAGTTGACTGGGGGTGAGTGCTTGCAATGTTCAACACTCCGTCCATCATTTCCTTTGGTTTTGCTTTGTTCGCCATAAGTTGGCAGGGTATGCTCCGACGTGAGTCCCTTGCTCACTTTGCCACTGGATTCAAGCAAGCCTGGCTGAAGACAGCTGAAATGCCAGAAACCGGCTGGATTGTTCCCATGAGGCACAGGGTCAGACTGATTTGCATATGGCCATGTCTGAACTGGGGTGGCAGAGTGGGCTAAAGAACGGTGGTGGATTAAATCCAGATCAGTTGACTGGGGGTGAGTGCTTGCAATGTTCAACACTCGGTCCATCATTTCCTTTGGTTTTGCTTTGTTCGCCATAAGTTGGCAGGGTATGCTCAGACGTGAGTCCCTTGCTCACTTTGCCACTGGATTCAAGCAAGCCTGGCTGAAGACGGCTGAAATGCCAGAAACCGGTCCTAGGAAGCTTGTTTCCGGTCCAGGGAAGACATGGCTTGGCAGTTCGGGCTGGACTGTTCCCATGAGACAGAGGGTCAGACTGATTTGCATATGGCCATGTCTGAACTGGGGTGGCAGAGTGGGCTAAAGAACGGTGGTGGATTAAACCCAGATCAGTTGACTGGGGGTGAGTGCTTGCAATGTTCAACACTCCGTCCATCATTTCCTTTGGTTTTGCTTTGTTCGCCATACGTTGGCAGGGTATGCTCAGACGTGAGTCCCTTGCTCACTTTGCCACTGGATTCAAGCAAGCCTGGCTGAAGACGGCTGAAATGCCAGAAACCGGTCCTAGGAAGCTTGTTTCCGGTCCAGGGAAGACATGGCTTGGCAGTTCGGGCTGGACTGTTCCCATGAGGCACAGGGTCAGACTGATTTGCATATGGCCATGTCTGAACTGGGGTGGCAGAGTGGGCTAAAGAACGGTGGTGGATTAAACACAGATCAGTTGACTGGGGGTGAGTGCTTGCAATGTTCAACACTCCGTCCATCATTTCCTTTGGTTTTGCTTTGTTCACCATAAGTTGGCAGGGTATGCTCAGACGTGAGTTCCTTGCTCACTTTGCCACTGGATTCAAGCAAGCCTGGCTGAAGACGGCTGAAATGCCAGAAACCGGTCCTAGGAAGCTTGTTTCCGGTCCAGGGAAGACATGGCTTGGCAGTTCGGGCTGGACTGTTCCCAAGAGGCACAGGGTCAGACTGATGTGCATATGGCCATGTCTGAACTGGGGTGGCAGAGTGGGCTAAAGAACGGTGGTGGATTAAACCCAGATCAGTTGACTGGGGGTGAGTGCTTGCAATGTTCAACACTCAGTCCATCATTTCCTTTGGTTTTGCTTTGTTCGCCATAAGTTGGCAGGGTATGCTCAGACGTGAGTCCCTTGCTCACTTTGCCACTGGATTCAAGCAAGCCTGGCTGAAGACGGCTGAAATGCCAGAAACCGGTCCTAGGAAGCTTGTTTCCGGTCCAGGGAAGACATGGCTTGGCAGTTCGAGCTGGACTGTTCCCATGAGGCACAGGGTCAGACTGATTTGCATATGGCCATGTCTGAACTGGGTTGGCAGAGTGGGCTAAAGAACGGTGGTGGATTAAACCCAGATCAGTTGACTGGGGGTGAGTGCTTGCAATGTTCAACACTCCGTCCATCATTTCCTTTGGTTTTGCTTTGTTCGCCATAAGTTGGCAGGGTATGCTCAGACGTGAGTCCCTTGCTCACTTTGCCACTGGATTCAAGCAAGCCTGGCTGAAGACGGCTGAAATGCCAGAAACCGGTCCTAGGAAGCTTGTTCCCGGTCCAGAGAAGACATGGCTTGGCAGTTCGGGCTGGACTGTTCCCATGAGGCACAGGGTCAGACTGATTTGCATATGGCCATGTCTGAACTGGGGTGGCAGAGTGGGCTAAAGAACGGTGGTGGATTAAACCCAGATCAGTTGACTGGGGGTGAGTGCTTGCAATGTTCAACACTCCGTCCATCATTTCCTTTGGTTTTGCTTTGTTCGCCATAAGTTGGCAGGGTATGCTCAGACGTGAGTCCCTTGCTCACTTTGCCACTGGATTCAAGCAAGCCTGGCTGAAGACGGCTGAAATGCCAGAAACCGGTCCTAGGAAGCTTGTTTCCGGTCCAGGGAAGACATGGCTTGGCAGTTCGGGCTGGACTGTTCCCATGAGGCACAGGGTCAGACTGATTTGCATATGGCCATGTCTGAACTGGGGTGGCAGAGTGGGCTAAAGAACGGTGGTGGATTAAACCCAGATCAGTTGACTGGGGGTGAGTGCTGGCAATGTTCAACACTCCGTCCATCATTTCCTTTGGTTTTGCTTTGTTCGCCATAAGTTGGCAGGGTATGCTCAGACGTGAGTCCCTTGCTCACTTTGCCACTGGATTCAAGCTAGCCTGGCTGAAGACGGCTGGAATGCCAGAAACCGGTCCTAGGAAGCTTGTTTCCGGTCCAGGGAAGACATGGCTTGGCAGTTCGGGCTGGACTGTTCCCATGAGGCACAGGGTCAGACTGATTTGCATATGGCCATGTCTGAACTGGGGTGGCAGAGTGGGCTAAAGAACGGTGGTGGATTAAACCCAGATCAGTTGACTGGGGGTGAGTGCTTGCAATGTTCAACACTCCGTCCATAATTTCCTTTGGTTTTGCTTTGTTCGCCATAAGTTGGCAGTGTATGCTCAGACGTGAGTCCCTTGCTCACTTTGCCACTGGATTCAAGCAAGCCTGGCTGAAGACGGCTGAAATGCCAGAAACCGGTCCTAGGAAGCTTGTTTCCGGTCCAGGGAAGACATGGCTTTGCAGTTCGGGCTGGACTGTTCCCATGAGGCACAGGGTCAGACTGATTTGCATATGGCCATGTCTGAACTGGGGTGGCAGAGTGGGCTAAAGAACGGTGGTGGATTAAACCCAGATCAGTTGACTGGGGGTGAGTGCTTGCAATGTTCAACACTCCGTCCATCATTTCCTTTGGTTTTGCTTTGTTCGCTATAGGTTGGCAGGGTATGCTCAGACGTGAGTCCCTTGCTCACTTTGCCACTGGATTCAAGCAAGCCTGGCTGAAGACGGCTGAAATGCCAGAAACCGGTCATAGGAAGCTTGTTTCCGGTCCAGGGAAGACATGGCTTGGCAGTTCGGGCTGGACTGTTCCCATGAGCACAGGGTCAGACTGATTTGCAGATGGCCTTGTCTGAACTGGGGTGGCAGAGTGGGCTAAAGAACGGTGGTGGATTAAACCCAGATCAGTTGACTGGGGGTGAGTGCTTGCAATGTTCAACACTCCGTCCATCATTTCCTTTGGTTTTGCTTTGTTCGCCATAAGTTGGCAGGGTATGCTCCGACGTGAGTCCCTTGCTCACTTTGCCACTGGATTCAAGCAAGCCTGGCTGAAGACAGCTGAAATGCCAGAAACCGGCTGGACTGTTCCCATGAGGCACAGGGTCAGACTGATTTGCATATGGCCATGTCTGAACTGGGGTGGCAGAGTGGGCTAAAGAACGGTGGTGGATTAAACCCAGATCAGTTGACTGGGGGTGAGTGCTTGCAATGTTCAACACTCCGTCCATCATTTCCTTTGGTTTTGCTTTGTTCGCCATAAGTTGGCAGGGTATGCTCAGACGTGAGTCCCTTGCTCACTTTGCCACTGGATTCAAGCAAGCCTGGCTGAAGACGGCTGAAATGCCAGAAACCGGTCCTAGGAAGCTTGTTTCCGGTCCAGGGAAGACATGGCTTGGCAGTTCGGGCTGGACTGTTCCCATGAGGCACAGGGTCAGACTGATTTGCATATGGCCATGTCTGAACTGGGGTGGCAGAGTGGGCTAAAGAACGGTGGTGGATTAAACCCAGATCAGTTGACTGGGGGTGAGTGCTTGCAATGTTCAACACTCCGTCTATCATTTCTTTTGGTTTTGCTTTGTTCGCCATAAGTTGGCAGGGTATGCTCAGACGTGAGTCCCTTGCTCACTTTGCCACTGGATTCAAGCAAGCCTGGCTGAAGACAGCTGAAATGCCAGAAACCGGTCCTAGGAAGCTTGTTTCCGGTCCAGGGAAGACATGGCTTGGCATTTCGGGCTCGACTGTTCCCATGAGGCACAGGGTCAGACTGATTTGCATATGGCCATGTCTGAACTGGGGTGGCAGAGTGGGCTAAAGAACGGTGGTGGATTAAACCCAGATCAGTTGACTGGGGGTGAGTGCTGGCAATGTTCAACACTCCGTCCATCATTTCCTTTGGTTTTGCTTTGTTCGCCATAAGTTGGCAGGGTATGCTCAGACGTGAGTCCCTTTCTCACTTTGCCACTGGATTCAAGCAAGCCTGGCTGAAGACGGCTGAAATGCCAGACACCGGTCCTAGGAAGCTTGTTTCCGGTCCAGGGAAGACATGGCTTGGCAGTTCGGGCTGGACTGTTCCCATGAGGCACAGGGTCAGACTGATTTGCATATGGCCATGTCTGAACTGGGGTGGCAGAGTGGGCTAAAGAACGGTGGTGGATTAAACCCAGATCAGTTGACTGGGGGTGAGTGCTGGCAATGTTCAACACTCCGTCCATCATTTCCTTTGGTTTTGCTTTGTTCGCCATAAGTTGGCAGGGTATGCTCAGACGTGAGTCCCTTTCTCACTTTGCCACTGGATTCAAGCAAACCTGGCTGAAGACGGCTGAAATGCCAGACACCGGTCCTAGGAAGCTTGTTTCCGGTCCAGGGAAGACATGGCTTGGCAGTTCGGGCTGGACTGTTCCCATGAGGCACAGGGTCAGACTGATTTGCATATGGCCATGTCTGAACTGGGGTGGCAGAGTGGGCTAAAGAACGGTGGTGGATTAAACCCAGATCAGTTGACTGGGGGTGAGTGCTTGCAATGTTCAACACTCCGTCCATCATTTCCTTTGGTTTTGCTTTGTTCGCCATAAGTTGGCAGGGTATGCTCAGACGTGAGTCCCTTGCTCACTTTGCCACTGGATTCAAGCAAGCCTGGCTGAAGACGGCTGAAATGCCAGAAACCGGTCCTAGGAAGCTTGTTTCCTGTCCAGGGAAGACATGGCTTGGCAGTTCGGGCAGGACTGTTCCCATGAGGCACAGGGTCAGACTGATGTGCATATGGCCATGTCTGAACTGGGGTGGCAGAGTGGGCTAAAGAACGGTGGTGGATTAAACCCAGATCAGTTGACTGGGTGTGAGTGCTTTCAATGTTCAACACTCCGTCTATCATTTCTTTTGGTTTTGCTTTGTTCGCCATAAGTTGGCAGGGTATGCTCAGACGTGAGTCCCTTGCTCACTTTGCCACTGGATTCAAGCAAGCCTGGCTGAAGACGGCTGAAATGCCAGAAACCGGTCCTAGGAAGCTTGTTACCGGTCCAGGGAAGACATGGCTTGGCAGTTCGGGCTGGACTGTTCCCATGAGGCACAGGGTCAGACTGATTTGCATATGGCCATGTCTGAACTGGGGTGGCAGAGTGGGCTAAAGAACGGTGGTGGATTAAACCCAGATCAGTTGACTGGGGGTGAGTGCTTGCAATGTTCAACACTCAGTCCATCATTTCCTTTGGTTTTGCTTTGTTCGCCATAAGTTGGCAGGGTATGCTCAGACGTGAGTCCCTTGCTCACTTTGCCACTGGATTCAAGCAGGCCTGGCTGAAGACGGCTGAAATGCCAGAAACCGGTCCTAGGAAGCTTGTTTTCGGTCCAGGGAAGACATGGCTTGGCAGTTCGGGCTGGACTGTTCCCATGAGGCACAGGGTCAGACTGATTTGCATATGGCCATGTCTGAACTGGGTTGGCAGAGTGGGCTAAAGAACGGTTGTGGATTAAACCCAGATCAGTTGACTGGGGGTGAGTGCTTGCAATGTTCAACACTCCGTCCATCATTTCCTTTGGTTTTGCTTTGTTCGCCATAAGTTGGCAGGGTATGCTCAGACGTGAGTCCCTTGCTCACTTTGCCACTGGATTCAAGCAAGCCTGGCTGAAGACGGCTGAAATGCCAGAAACTGGTCCTAGGAAGCTTGTTTCTGGTCAAGGGAAGACATGGCTTGGCAGTTCGGGCTGGACTGTTCCCATGAGGCACAGGGTCAGACTGATGTGCATATGGCCATGTCTGAACTGGGGTGGCAGAGTGGGCTAAAGAACGGTGGTGGATTAAACCCAGATCAGTTGACTGGGGGTGAGTGCTTGCAATGTTCAACACTCCGCCTATCATTTCTTTTGGTTTTGCTTTGTTCGTCATAAGTTGGCAGGGTATGCTCAGACATGAGTCCCTTGCTCACTTTGCCACTGGATTCTAGCAAGCCTGGCTGAAGACGGCTGAAATGCCAGAAACCGGTCCTAGGAAGCTTTTTCCCGGTCCAGAGAAGACATGGCTTGGCAGTTCGGGCTGGACTGTTCCCATGAGGCACAGGGTCAGACTGATTTGCATATGGCCATGTCTGAACTGGGGTGGCAGAGTGGGCTAAAGAACGGTGGTGGATTAAACCCATATCAGTTGACTGGGGGTGAGTGCTTGCAATGTTCAACACTCCGTCCATCATTTCCTTTGGTTTTGCTTTGTTCGCCATAAGTTGGCAGGGTATGCTCAGACGTGAGTCCCTTGCTCACTTTGCCACTGGATTCAAGCAAGCCTGGCTGAAGACGGCTGAAATGCCAGAAACCGGTCCTAGGAAGCTTGTTTCCGGTCCAGGGAAGACATGGCTTGGCAGTTCGGGCTGGACTGTTCCCATGAGGCACAGGGTCAGACTGATTTGCATATGGCCATGTCTGAACTGGGGTGGCAGAGTGGGCTAAAGAACGGTGGTGGATTAAACCCAGATCAGTTGACTGGGGGTGAGTGCTGGCAATGTTCAACACTCCGTCCATCATTTCCTTTGGTTTTGCTTTGTTCGCCATAAGTTGGCAGGGTATGCTCAGACGTGAGTCCCTTGCTCACTTTGCCACTGGATTCAAGCAAGCCTGGCTGAAGACGGCTGAAATGCCAGAAACCGGTCCTAGGAAGCTTGTTTTCGGTCCAGGGAAGACATGGCCTGGCAGTTCGGGCTGGACTGTTCCCATGAGGCACAGGGTCAGACTGATTTGCATATGGCCATGTCTGAACTGGGGTGGCAGAGTGGGCTAAAGAACGGTGGTGGATTAAACCCAGATCAGTTGACTGGGGGTGAGTGCTTGCAATGCTCAACACTCCGTCCATCATTTCCTTTGGTTTTCCTTTGTTCGCCATAAGTTGGCAGGGTATGCTCAGACGTGAGTCCCTTGCTCACTTTGCCACTGGATTCAAGCAAGCCTGGCTGAAGACGGCTGAAATGCCAGAAACCGGTCCTAGGAAGCTTGTTTCCGGTCCAGGGAAGACATGGCTTGGCAGTTCGGGCTGGACTGTTCCCATGAGGCACAGGATCAGACTGATTTGCATATGGCCATGTCTGAACTCGGGTGGCAGAGTGTGCTAAAGAACGGTGGTGGATTAAACCCAGATCAGTTGACTGGGGGTGAGTGCTTGCAATGTTCAACACTCTGTCCATCATTTCCTTTGGTTTTGCTTTGTTCGCCATAAGTTGGCAGGGTATGCTCAGACGTGAGTCCCTTGCTCACTTTGCCACTGGATTCAAGCAAGCCTGGCTGAAGATGGCTGAAATGCCAGAAACCGGTCCTAGGAAGCTTGTTTCCAGTCCAGGGAAGACATGGCTTGGCAGTTCGGGCTGGACTGTTCCCATGAGGCACAGGGTCAGACTGATTTGCATATGGCCATGTCTGAACTGGGGTGGCAGAGTGGGCTAAAGAACGGTGGTGGATTAAACCCAGATCAGTTGACTGGGGGTGAGTGCTTGCAATGTTCAACACTCCATCATTTCCTTTGGTTTTGCTTTGTTCGCCATAAGTTGGCAGTGTATGCTCAGACGTGAGTCCCTTGCTCACTTTTCCACTGGATTCAAGCAAGCCTGGCTGAAGACGGCTGAAATTCCAGAAACCGGTCCAAGAAAGCTTGTTTCCGGTCCAGGGAAGACATGGCTTGGCAGTTCGGGCTGGACTGTTCCCATGAGGCACAGGGTCAGACTGATTTGCAAATGGCCATGTCTGAACTGGGGTGGCAGAGTGGGCTAAAGAACGGTGGTGGATTAAACCCAGATCAGTTGACTGGGGGTGAGTGCTTGCAATGTTCAACACTCCGTCTATCAATTCCTTTGGTTTTCTTTGATCGCCATAAGTTGGCAGGGTATGCTCAGACGTGAGTCCCTTGCTCACTTTGCCACTGGATTCAAGCAAGCCTGGCTGAAGACGGCTGAAATCCCAGAAACCAGTCCTAGGAAGCTTGTTTCCGGTCCAGGGAAGACATGGCTTGGCAGTTCGGGCTGGACTGTTCCCATGAGGCACAGGGTCAGACTGATTTGCATTTGGCTATGTCTGAACTGGGGTGGCAGAGTGGGCTAAAGAACGGTGGTGGATTAAACCCAGATCAGTTGACTGGGGGTGAGTGCTTGCAATGTTCAACACTCCGTCCATCATTTCCTTTGGTTTTGCTTTGTTCGCCATAAGTTGGCAGGGTATGCTCAGACGTGAGTCCCTTGCTCACTTTGCCACTGGATTCAAGCAAGCCTGGCTGAAGACGGCTGAAATGCCAGAAACCGGTCCTAGGAAGCTTGTTTTCTGTCCAGGGAAGATATGGCTTGGCAGTTCAGGCTGGACTGCTCCCATGAGGCACAGGGTCAGACTGATGTGCATATGGCCATGTCTGAACTGGGGTGGCAGAGTGGGCTAAAGAACGGTGGTGGATTAAACCCAGATCAGTTGACTTGGGGGTGAGTGCTTGCAATGTTCAACACTCCGTCTATCATTTCTTTTGGTTTTGCTTTGTTCGCCATAAGTTGGCAGGGTATGCTCAGACGTGAGTCCCTTGCTCACTTTGCCACTGAATTAAAGCAAGCCTGGCTGAAGACGGCTGAAATGCCAGAAACCGGTCCTAGGAAGCTTGTTTCCGGTCCAGGGAAGACATGGCTTGGCATTTCGGGCTCGACTGTTCCCATGAGGCACAGGGTCAGACTGATTTGCATATGGCCATGTCTGAACTGGGGTGGCAGAGTGGGCTAAAGAACGGTGGTGGATTAAACCCACATCAGTTGACTGGGGGTGAGTGCTGGCAATGTTCAACACTCCGTCCATCATTTCCTTTGGTTTTGCTTTGTTCGCCATAAGTTGGCAGGGTATGCTCAGACGTGAGTCCCTTGCTCACTTTGCCACTGGATTCAAGCAAGCCTGGCTGAAGACGGCTGAAATGCCAGAAACCGGTCCTAGGAAGCTTGTTTCCGGTCCAGGGAAGACATGGCTTGGCAGTTCGGGCTGGACTGTTCCCATGAGGCACAGGGTCAGACTGATTTGCATATGGCCATGTCTGAACTGGGGTGGCAGAGTGGGCTAAAGAACGATGGTGGATTAAACCCAGATCATTTGACTGGGGGTGAGTGCTTGCAATGTTCAACACTCCGTCCATCATTTCCTTTGGTTTTGCTTTGTTTGCCATAAGTTGGCAGGGTATGCTCAGACGTGAGTCCCTTGCTCACTTTGCCACTGGATTCAAGCAAGCCTGGCTGAAGACGGCTGAAATGCCAGAAACCGGTCCTAGGAAGCTTGTTTCCTGTCCAGGGAAGACATGGCTTGGCAGTTCGGGCTGGACTGTTCCCATGAGGCACAGGGTCAGACTGATGTGCATATGGCCATGTCTGACCTGGGGTGGCAGAGTGGGCTAAAGAACGGTGGTGGATTAAACCCAGATCAGTTGACTGGGGGTGAGTGCTTGCAATGTTCAACACTCCGTCTATCATTTCTTTTGGTTTTGCTTTGTTCGCCATAAGTTGGCAGGGTATGCTCAGACGTGAGTCCCTTGCTCACTTTGCCACTGGATTCAAGCAAGCCTGGCTGAAGACGGCTGAAATGCCAGAAACCGGTCCTAGGAAGCTTGTTTCCGGTCCAGGGAAGACATGGCTTGGCAGTTCGGGCTGGACTGTTCCCATGAGGCACAGGGTCAGACTGATGTGCATATGGCCATGTCTGAACTGGGGTGGCAGAGTGGGCTAAAGAACGGTGGTGGATTAAACCCAGATCAGTTGACTGGGGGTGAGTGCTTGCAATGTTCAACACTCCGTCTATCATTTCTTTTGGTTTTGCTTTGTTCGCCATAAGTTGGCAGGGTATGCTCAGACATGAGTCCCTTGCTCAGTTTGCCACTGGATTCAAGAGAGCCTGGCTGAAGACGGCTGAAATGCCAGAAACCGGTCCTAGGAAGCTTGTTCCCGGTCCAGAGAAGACATGGCTTGGCAGTTCGGGCTGGACTGTTCCCATGAGGCACAGGGTCAGACTGATTTGCATATGGCCATGTCTGAACTGGGGTGGCAGAGTGGGCTAAAGAACGGTGGTGGATTAAACCCAGATCAGTTGACTGGGGGTGAGTGCTTGCAATGTTCAACACTCCGTCTATCATTTCTTTTGGTTTTGCTTTGTTCGCCATAAGTTGGCAGGGTATGCTCAGACGTGAGTCCCTTGCTCACTTTGCCACTGAATTCAAGCAAGCCTGGCTGAAGACGGCTGAAATGCCAGAAACCGGTCCTAGGAAGCTTGTTTCCGGTCCAGGGAAGACATGGCTTGGCATTTCGGGCTCGACTGTTCCCATGAGGCACAGGGTCAGACTGATTTGCATATGGCCATGTCTGAACTGGGGTGGCAGAGTGGGCTAAAGAACGGTGGTGGATTAAACCCAGATCAGTTGACTGGGGGTGAGTGCTGGCAATGTTCAACACTCCGTCCATCATTTCCTTTGGTTTTGCTTTGTTCGCCATAAGTTGGCAGGGTATGCTCAGACGTGAGTCCCTTGCTCACTTTGCCACTGGATTCAAGCAAGCCTGGCTGAAGACGGCTGAAATGCCAGAAACCGGTCCTAGGAAGCTTGTTTCCGGTCCAGGGAAGACATGGCTTGGCAGTTCGGGCTGGACTGTTCCCATGAGGCACAGGGTCAGAATGATGTGCATATGGCCATATCTGAACTGGGGTGGCAGAGTGGGCTAAAGAACGGTGGTGGATTAAACCCAGATCAGTTGACTGGGGGTGAGTGCTTGCAATGTTCAACACTCCGTCTATCATTTCTTTTGGTTTTGCTTTGTTCGCCATAAGTTGGCAGGGTATGCTCAGACATGAGTCCCTTGCTCAGTTTGCCACTGGATTCAAGAGAGCCTGGCTGAAGACGGCTGAAATGCCAGAAACCGGTCCTAGGAAGCTTGTTCCCGGTCCAGAGAAGACATGGCTTGGCAGTTCGGGCTGGACTGTTCCCATGAGGCACAGGGTCAGACTGATTTGCATATGGCCATGTCTGAACTGGGGTGGCAGAGTGGGCTAAAGAACGGTGGTGGATTAAACCCAGATCAGTTGACTGGGGGTGAGTGCTTGCAATGTTCAACACTCCGTCCATCATTTCCTTTGGTTTTGCTTTGATCGCCATAAGTTGACAGGGTATGCTCAGACGTGAGTCCCTTGCTCACTTTGCCACTGGATTCAAGCAAGCCTGGCTGAAGACGGCTGAAATGCCAGAAACCGGTCCTAGGAAGCTTGTTTCCTGTCCAGGGAAGACATGGCTTGGCAGTTCGGGCTGGACTGTTCCCATGAGGCACAGGGTCAGACTGATGTGCATATGGCCATGTCTGAACTGGGGTGGCAGAGTGGGCTAAAGAACGGTGGTGGATTAAACCCAGATCAGTTGACTGGGGGTGAGTGCTTGCAATGTTCAACACTCCGTCTATCATTTCTTTTGGTTTTGCTTTGTTCGCCATAAGTTGGCAGGGTATGCTCAGACGTGAGTCCCTTGCTCACTTTGCCACTGGATTCAAGCAAGCCTGGCTGAAGACGGCTGAAATGGCAGAAACCGGTCCTAGGAAGCTTGTTTCCGGTCCAGGGAAGACATGGCTTGGCAGTTCGGGCTGGACTGTTCCCATGAGGCACAGGGTCAGACTGATGTGCATATGGCCATGTCTGAACTGGGGTGGCAGAGTGGGCTAAAGAACGGTGGTGGATTAAACCCAGATCAGTTGACTGGGGGTGAGTGCTTGCAATGTTCAACACTCCGTCTATCATTTCTTTTGGTTTTGCTTTGTTCGCCATAAGTTGACAGGGTATGCTCAGACGTGAGTCCCTTGCTCACTTTGCCACTGGATTCAAGCAAGCCTGGCTGAAGACGGCTGAAATGCCAGAAACCGGTCCTAGGAAGCTTGTTCCCGGTCCAGGGAAGACATGGCTTGGCAGTTCGGGCTGGACTGTTCCCATGAGGCACAGGGTCAGACTGATTTGCATATGGCCATGTCTGAACTGGGGTGGCAGAGTGGGCTAAAGAACGGTGGTGGATTAAACCCAGATCAGTTGACTGGGGGTGAGTGCTTGCAATGTTCAACACTTCGCCCATCATTTCCTTTGGTTTTGCTTTGTTCGCCATAAGTTGGCAGGGTATACTCAGACGTGAGTCCCTTGCTCACTTTGCCACTGGATTCAAGCCCATCATTTCCTTTGGTTTTGCTTTGTTCGCCATAAGTTGGCAGGGTATACTCAGACGTGAGTCCCTTGCTCACTTTGCACTATCAGCAAGACGGCTGAAATCCCAGAAACCAGTCCTAGGAAGCTTGTTTCCGGTATGTCTGAAGTGGGGTGGCAGAGTGGGCTAAAGAACGGTGGTGGATTAAACCCAGCTCAGTTGACTGGGGGTGAGTGCTTGCAATGTTCAACACTCCGTCCATCATTTCCTTTGGTTTTGCTTTGTTCACCATAAGTTGGCAGGGTATGCTCAGACGTGAGTCCCTTGCTCACTTTGCCCCTGGATTCAAGCAAGCCTGGCTGAAGACGGCTGAAATGCCAGAAACCGGTCCTAGGAAGCTTGTTTCCGGTCCAGGGAAGACATGGCTTGGCATTTCGGGCTCGACTGTTCCCATGAGGCACAGGGTCAGACTGATTGGCATATGGCCATGTCTGAACTGGGGTGGCAGAGTGGGCTAAAGAACGGTGGTGGATTAAACCCAGCTCAGTTTACTGGGGGTGAGTGCTGGCAATGTTCAACACTCCGTCCATCATTTCCTTTGGTTTTGCTTTGTTCGCCATAAGTTGGCAGGGTATGCTCAGACGTGAGTCCCTTGCTCACTTTGCCACTGGATTCAAGCAAGCCTGGCTGAAGACGGCTGAAATGCCAGAAACCGGTCCTAGGAAGCTTGTTTTCTGTCCAGGGAAGATATGGCTTGGCAGTTTGGGCTGGACTGTTCCCATGAGGCACAGGGTCAGACTGATGTGCATATGGCCATGTCTGAACTGGGGTGGCAGAGTGGGCTAAAGAACGGTGGTGGATAAACCCAGATCAGTTGACTGGGGGTGAGTGCTTGCAATGTTCAACACTCCGTCTATCATTTCTTTTGGTTTTGCTTTGTTCGCCATAAGTTGGCAGGGTATGCTCAGACGTGAGTCCCTTGCTCACTTTGCCACTGAATTCAAGCAAGCCTGGCTGAAGACGGCTGAAATGCCAGAAACCGGTCCTAGGAAGCTTGTTTCCGGTCCAGGGAAGACATGGCTTGGCATTTCGGGCTCGACTGTTCCCATGAGGCACAGGGTCAGACTGATTTGCATATGGCCATGTCTGAACTGGGGTGGCAGAGTGGGCTAAAGAACGGTGGTGGATTAAACCCAGATCAGTTGACTGGGGGTGAGTGCTGGCAATGTTCAACACTCCGTCCATCATTTCCTTTGGTTTTGCTTTGTTCGCCATAAGTTGGCAGGGTATGCTCAGACGTGAGTCCCTTGCTCACTTTGCCACTGGATTCAAGCAAGCCTGGCTGAAGACGGCTGAAATGCCAGAAACCGGTCCTAGGAAGCTTGTTTCCGGTCCAGGGAAGACATGGCTTGGCAGTTCGGGCTGGACTGTTCCCATGAGGCACAGGGTCAGACTGATTTGCATATGGCCATGTCTGAACTGGGGTGGCAGAGTGGGCTAAAGAACGGTGGTGGATTAAACCCAGATCAGTTGACTGGGGGTGAGTGCTTGCAATGTTCAACACTCCGTCCATCATTTCCTTTGGTTTTGCTTTGTTTGCCATAAGTTGGCAGGGTATGCTCAGACGTGAGTCCCTTGCTCACTTTGCCACTGGATTCAAGCAAGCCTGGCTGAAGACGGCTGAAATGCCAGAAACCGGTCCTAGGAAGCTTGTTTCCGGTCCAGGGAAGACATGGCTTGGCAGTTCGGGCTGGACTGTTCCCATGAGGCACAGGGTCAGACTGATTTGCATATGGCCATGTCTGAACTGGGGTGGCAGAGTGGGCTAAAGAACGGTGGTGGATTAAACCCAGATCAGTTGACTGGGGGTGAGTGCTTGCAATGTTCAACACTCCGTCCATCATTTCCTTTGGTTTTGCTTTGTTTGCCATAAGTTGGCAGGGTATGCTCAGACGTGAGTCCCTTGCTCACTTTACCACTGGATTCAAGCAAGCCTGGCTGAAGACGGCTGAAATGCCAGAAACCGGTCCTAGGAAGCTTGTTTCCTGTCCAGGGAAGACATGGCTTGGCAGTTCGGGCTGGACTGTTCCCATGAGGCACAGGGTCAGACTGATGTGCATATGGCCATGTCTGAACTGGGGTGGCAGAGTGGGCTAAAGAACGGTGGTGGATTAAACCCAGATCAGTTGACTGGGGGTGAGTGCTTGCAATGTTCAACACTCCGTCTATCATTTCTTTTGGTTTTGCTTTGTTCGCCATAAGTTGGCAGGGTATGCTCAGACGTGAGTCCCTTGCTCACTTTGCCACTGAATTCAAGCAAGCCTGGCTGAAGACGGCTGAAATGCCAGAAACCGGTCCTAGGAAGCTTGTTTCCGGTCCAGGGAAGACATGGCTTGGCATTTCGGGCTCGACTGTTCCCATGAGGCACAGGGTCAGACTGATTTGCATATGGCCATGTCTGAACTGGGGTGGCAGAGTGGGCTAAAGAACGGTGGTGGATTAAACCCAGATCAGTTGACTGGGGGTGAGTGCTGGCAATGTTCAACACTCCGTCCATCATTTCCTTTGGTTTTGCTTTGTTCGCCATAAGTTGGCAGGGTATGCTCAGACGTGAGTCCCTTGCTCACTTTGCCACTGGATTCAAGCAAGCCTGGCTGAAGACGGCTGAAATGCCAGAAACCGGTCCTAGGAAGCTTGTTTCCGGTCCAGGGAAGACATGGCTTGGCAGTTCGGGCTGGACTGTTCCCATGAGGCACAGGGTCAGACTGATTTGCATATGGCCATGTCTGAACTGGGGTGGCAGAGTGGGCTAAAGAACGGTGGTGGATTAAACCCAGATCAGTTGACTGGGGGTGAGTGCTTGCAATGTTCAACACTCCGTCCATCATTTCCTTTGGTTTTGCTTTGTTTGCCATAAGTTGGCAGGGTTTGCTCAGACGTGAGTCCCTTGCTCACTTTGCCACTGGATTCAAGCAAGCCTGGCTGAAGACGGCTGAAATGCCAGAAACCGGTCCTAGGAAGCTTGTTTCCTGTCCAGGGAAGACATGGCTTGGCAGTTCAGGCTGGACTGTTCCCATGAGGCACAGGGTCAGACTGATGTGCATATGGCCATGTCTGAACTGGGGTGGCAGAGTGGGCTAAAGAACGGTGGTGGATTAAACCCAGATCAGTTGACTGGGGGTGAGTGCTTGCAATGTTCAACACTCCGTCTATCATTTCTTTTGGTTTTGCTTTGTTCGCCATAAGTTGGCAGGGTATGCTCAGACGTGAGTCCCTTGCTCACTTTGCCACTGAATTCAAGCAAGCCTGGCTGAAGACGGCTGAAATGCCAGAAACCGGTCCTAGGAAGCTTGTTTCCGGTCCAGGGAAGACATGGCTTGGCATTTCGGGCTCGACTGTTCCCATGAGGCACAGGGTCAGACTGATTTGCATATGGCCATGTCTGAACTGGGGTGGCAGAGTGGGCTAAAGAACGGTGGTGGATTAAACCCAGATCAGTTGACTGGGGGTGAGTGCTGGCAATGTTCAACACTCCGTCCATCATTTCCTTTGGTTTTGCTTTGTTCGCCATAAGTTGGCAGGGTATGCTCAGACGTGAGTCCCTTGCTCACTTTGCCACTGGATTCAAGCAAGCCTGGCTGAAGACGGCTGAAATGCCAGAAACCGGTCCTAGGAAGCTTGTTTCCGGTCCAGGGAAGACATGGCTTGGCAGTTCGGGCTGGACTGTTCCCATGAGGCACAGGGTCAGACTGATTTGCATATGGCCATGTCTGAACTGGGGTGGCAGAGTGGGCTAAAGAACGGTGGTGGATTAAACCCAGATCAGTTGACTGGGGGTGAGTGCTTGCAATGTTCAACACTCCGTCCATCATTACCTTTGGTTTTGCTTTGTTTGCCATAAGTTGGCAGGGTATGCTCAGACGTGAGTCCCTTGCTCACTTTGCCACTGGATTCAAGCAAGCCTGGCTGAAGACGGCTGAAATGCCAGAAACCGGTCCTAGGAAGCTTGTTTCCTGTCCAGGGAAGACATGGCTTGGCATTTCGGGCTCGACTGTTCCCATGAGGCACAGGGTCAGACTGATTTGCATATGGCCATGTCTGAACTGGGGTGGCAGAGTGGGCTAAAGAACGGTGGTGGATTAAACCCAGATCAGTTGACTGGGGGTGAGTGCTTGCAATGTTCAACACTCCGTCTATCATTTCTTTTGGTTTTGCTTTGTTCGCCATAAGTTGGCAGGGTATGCTCAGACGTGAGTCCCTTGCTCACTTTGCCACTGAATTCAAGCAAGCCTGGCTGAAGACGGCTGAAATGCCAGAAACCGGTCCTAGGAAGCTTGTTTCCGGTCCAGGGAAGACATGGCTTGGCATTTCGGGCTCGACTGTTCCCATGAGGCACAGGGTCAGACTGATTTGCATATGGCCATGTCTGAACTGGGGTGGCAGAGTGGGCTAAAGAACGGTGGTGGATTAAACCCAGATCAGTTGACTGGGGGTGAGTGCTGGCAATGTTCAACACTCCGTCCATCATTTCCTTTGGTTTTGCTTTGTTCGCCATAAGTTGGCAGGGTATGCTCAGACGTGAGTCCCTTGCTCACTTTGCCACTGGATTCAAGCAAGCCTGGCTGAAGACGGCTGAAATGCCAGAAACCGGTCCTAGGAAGCTTGTTTCCGGTCCAGGGAAGACATGGCTTGGCAGTTCGGGCTGGACTGTTCCCATGAGGCACAGGGTCAGACTGATTTGCATATGGCCATGTCTGAACTGGGGTGGCAGAGTGGGCTAAAGAACGGTGGTGGATTAAACCCAGATCAGTTGACTGGGGGTGAGTGCTTGCAATGTTCAACACTCCGTCCATCATTACCTTTGGTTTTGCTTTGTTTGCCATAAGTTGGCAGGGTATGCTCAGACGTGAGTCCCTTGCTCACTTTGCCACTGGATTCAAGCAAGCCTGGCTGAAGACGGCTGAAATGCCAGAAACCGGTCCTAGGAAGCTTGTTTCCTGTCCAGGGAAGACATGGCTTAGCAGTTCGGGCTGGACTGTTCCCATGAGGCACAGGGTCAGACTGATGTGCATATGGCCATGTCTGAACTGGGGTGGCAGAGTGGGCTAAAGAACGGTGGTGGATTAAACCCAGATCAGTTGACTGGGGGTGAGTGCTTGCAATGTTCAACACTCCGTCTATCATTTCTTTTGGTTTTGCTTTGTTCGCCATAAGTTGGCAGGGTATGCTCAGACGTGAGTCCCTTGCTCACTTTGCCACTGAATTCAAGCAAGCCTGGCTGAAGACGGCTGAAATGCCAGAAACCGGTCCTAGGAAGCTTGTTTCCGGTCCAGGGAAGACATGGCTTGGCATTTCGGGCTCGACTGTTCCCATGAGGCACAGGGTCAGACTGATTTGCATATGGCCATGTCTGAACTGGGGTGGCAGAGTGGGCTAAAGAACGGTGGTGGATTAAACCCAGATCAGTTGACTGGGGGTGAGTGCTGGCAATGTTCAACACTCCGTCCATCATTTCCTTTGGTTTTGCTTTGTTCGCCATAAGTTGGCAGGGTATGCTCAGACGTGAGTCCCTTGCTCACTTTGCCACTGGATTCAAGCAAGCCTGGCTGAAGACGGCTGAAATGCCAGAAACCGGTCCTAGGAAGCTTGTTTCCGGTCCAGGGAAGACATGGCTTGGCAGTTCGGGCTGGACTGTTCCCATGAGGCACAGGGTCAGACTGATTTGCATATGGCCATGTCTGAACTGGGGTGGCAGAGTGGGCTAAAGAACGGTGGTGGATTAAACCCAGATCAGTTGACTGGGGGTGAGTGCTTGCAATGTTCAACACTCCGTCCATCATTTCCTTTGGTTTTGCTTTGTTTGCCATAAGTTGGCAGGGTTTGCTCAGACGTGAGTCCCTTGCTCACTTTGCCACTGGATTCAAGCAAGCCTGGCTGAAGACGGCTGAAATGCCAGAAACCGGTCCTAGGAAGCTTGTTTCCTGTCCAGGGAAGACATGGCTTGGCAGTTCGGGCTGGACTGTTCCCATGAGGCACAGGGTCAGACTGATGTGCATATGGCCATGTCTGAACTGGGGTGGCAGAGTGGGCTAAAGAACGGTGGTGGATTAAACCCAGATCAGTTGACTGGGGGTGAGTGCTTGCAATGTTCAACACTCCGTCTATCATTTCTTTTGGTTTTGCTTTGTTCGCCATAAGTTGGCAGGGTATGCTCAGACGTGAGTCCCTTGCTCACTTTGCCACTGGATTCAAGCAAGCCTGGCTGAAGACGGCTGAAATGCCAGAAACCGGTCCTAGGAAGCTTGTTTCCGGTCCAGGGAAGACATGGCTTGGCAGTTCGGGCTGGACTGTTCCCATGAGGCACAGGGTCAGACTGATGTGCATATGGCCATGTCTGAACTGGGGTGGCAGAGTGGGCTAAAGAACGGTGGTTGATTAAACCCAGATCAGTTGACTGGGGGTGAGTGCTTGCAATGTTCAACACTCCGTCTATCATTTCTTTCGGTTTTGCTTTGTTCGCCATAAGTTGGCAGGGTATGCTCAGACATGAGTCCCTTGCTCAGTTTGCCACTGGATTCAAGCAAGCCTGGCTGAAGACGGCTGAAATGCCAGAAACCGGTCCTAGGAAGCTTGTTCCCGGTCCAGAGAAGACATGGCTTGGCAGTTCGGGCTGGACTGTTCCCATGAGGCACAGGGTCAGACTGATTTGCATATGGCCATGTCTGAACTGGGGTGGCAGAGTGGGCTAAAGAACGGTGGTGGATTAAACCCAGATCAGTTGACTGGGGGTGAGTGCTTGCAATGTTCAACACTCCGTCCATCATTTCCTTTGGTTTTGCTTTGTTCGCCATAAGTTGGCAGGGTATGCTCAGACGTGAGTCCCTTGCTCACTTTGCCACTGGATTCAAGCAAGCCTGGCTGAAGACGGCTGAAATGCCAGAAACCGGTCCTAGGAAGCTTGTTTCCGGTCCAGGGAAGACATGGCTTGGCAGTTCGGGCTGGACTGTTCCCATGAGGCACAGGGTCAGACTGATTTGCATATGGCCATGTCTGAACTTGGGGTGGCAGAGTGGGCTAAAGAACGGTGGTGGATTAAACCCAGATCAGTTGACTGGGGGTGAGTGCTTGCAATGTTCAACACTCCGTCCATCATTTCCTTTGGTTTTGCTTTGTTCGCCATAAGTTGGCAGTGTATGCTCAGACGTGAGTCCCTTGCTCATTTTGCCACTGGATTCAAGCAAGCCTGGCTGAAGACGGCTGAAATTCCAGAAACCGGTCCAAGGAAGCTTGTTTCCGGTCCAGGGAAGACATGGCTTGGCAGTTCGGGCTGGACTGTTCCCATGAGGCACAGGGTCAGACTGATTTGCATATGGCCATGTCTGAACTGGGGTGGCAGAGTGGGCTAAAGAACGGTGGTGGATTAAACCCAGATCAGTTGACTGGGGGTTAGTGCTTGCAATGTTCAACACTCCGTCTATCAATTCCTTGGGTTTTCTTTGTTCGCCATAAGTTGGCAGGGTATGCTCAGACGTGAGTCCCTTGCTCACTTTGCCACTGGATTCAAGCAAGCCTGGCTGAAGACGGCTGAAATGCCAGAAACCGGTCCTAGGAAGCTTTTTTCCGGTCCAGGGAAGACATGGCTTGGCAGTTCAGGCTGGACTGTTCCCATGAGGCACAGGGTCAGACTGATTTGCATATGGCCATGTCTGAACTGGGGTGGCAGAGTGGGCTAAAGAACGGTGGTGGATTAAACCCAGATCAGTTGACTGGGGGTGAGTGCTTGCAATGTTCAACACTCCGTCCATCATTTCCTTTGGTTTTGCTTTGTTTGCCATAAGTTGGCAGGGTATGCTCAGACGTGAGTCCCTTGCTCACTTTGCCACTGGATTCAAGCAAGCCTGGCTGAAGACGGCTGAAATGCCAGAAACCGGTCCTAGGAAGCTTGTTTCCGGTCCAGGGAAGACATGGCTTGGCAGTTCGGGCTGGACTGTTCCCATGAGGCACAGGGTCAGACTGATTTGCATATGGCCATGTCTGAACTGGGGTGGCAGAGTGGGCTAAAGAACGGTGGTGGATTAAACCCAGATCAGTTGACTGGGGGTGAGTGCTTGCAATGTTCAACACTCCGTCCATCATTTCCTTTGGTTTTGCTTTGTTTGCCATAAGTTGGCAGGGTATGCTCAGACGTGAGTCCCTTGCTCACTTTACCACTGGATTCAAGCAAGCCTGGCTGAAGACGGCTGAAATGCCAGAAACCGGTCCTAGGAAGCTTGTTTCCTGTCCAGGGAAGACATGGCTTGGCAGTTCGGGCTGGACTGTTCCCATGAGGCACAGGGTCAGACTGATGTGCATATGGCCATGTCTGAACTGGGGTGGCAGAGTGGGCTAAAGAACGGTGGTGGATTAAACCCAGATCAGTTGACTGGGGGTGAGTGCTTGCAATGTTCAACACTCCGTCTATCATTTCTTTTGGTTTTGCTTTGTTCGCCATAAGTTGGCAGGGTATGCTCAGACGTGAGTCCCTTGCTCACTTTGCCACTGGATTCAAGCAAGCCTGGCTGAAGACGGCTGAAATGCCAGAAACCGGTCCTAGGAAGCTTGTTTCCGGTCCAGGGAAGACATGGCTTGGCAGTTCGGGCTGGACTGTTCCCATGAGGCACAGGGTCAGACTGATGTGCATATGGCCATGTCTGAACTGGGGTGGCAGAGTGGGCTAAAGAACGGTGGTTGATTAAACCCAGATCAGTTGACTGGGGGTGAGTGCTTGCAATGTTCAACACTCCGTCTATCATTTCTTTCGGTTTTGCTTTGTTCGCCATAAGTTGGCAGGGTATGCTCAGACATGAGTCCCTTGCTCAGTTTGCCACTGGATTCAAGCAAGCCTGGCTGAAGACGGCTGAAATGCCAGAAACCGGTCCTAGGAAGCTTGTTCCCGGTCCAGAGAAGACATGGCTTGGCAGTTCGGGCTGGACTGTTCCCATGAGGCACAGGGTCAGACTGATTTGCATATGGCCATGTCTGAACTGGGGTGGCAGAGTGGGCTAAAGAACGGTGGTGGATTAAACCCAGATCAGTTGACTGGGGGTGAGTGCTTGCAATGTTCAACACTCCGTCCATCATTTCCTTTGGTTTTGCTTTGTTCGCCATAAGTTGGCAGGGTATGCTCAGACGTGAGTCCCTTGCTCACTTTGCCACTGGATTCAAGCAAGCCTGGCTGAAGACGGCTGAAATGCCAGAAACCGGTCCTAGGAAGCTTGTTTCCGGTCCAGGGAAGACATGGCTTGGCAGTTCGGGCTGGACTGTTCCCATGAGGCACAGGGTCAGACTGATTTGCATATGGCCATGTCTGAACTTGGGGTGGCAGAGTGGGCTAAAGAACGGTGGTGGATTAAACCCAGATCAGTTGACTGGGGGTGAGTGCTTGCAATGTTCAACACTCCGTCCATCATTTCCTTTGGTTTTGCTTTGTTCGCCATAAGTTGGCAGTGTATGCTCAGACGTGAGTCCCTTGCTCATTTTGCCACTGGATTCAAGCAAGCCTGGCTGAAGACGGCTGAAATTCCAGAAACCGGTCCAAGGAAGCTTGTTTCCGGTCCAGGGAAGACATGGCTTGGCAGTTCGGGCTGGACTGTTCCCATGAGGCACAGGGTCAGACTGATTTGCATATGGCCATGTCTGAACTGGGGTGGCAGAGTGGGCTAAAGAACGGTGGTGGATTAAACCCAGATCAGTTGACTGGGGGTTAGTGCTTGCAATGTTCAACACTCCGTCTATCAATTCCTTGGGTTTTCTTTGTTCGCCATAAGTTGGCAGGGTATGCTCAGACGTGAGTCCCTTGCTCACTTTGCCACTGGATTCAAGCAAGCCTGGCTGAAGACGGCTGAAATGCCAGAAACCGGTCCTAGGAAGCTTTTTTCCGGTCCAGGGAAGACATGGCTTGGCAGTTCAGGCTGGACTGTTCCCATGAGGCACAGGGTCAGACTGATTTGCATATGGCCATGTCTGAACTGGGGTGGCAGAGTGGGCTAAAGAACGGTGGTGGATTAAACCCAGATCAGTTGACTGGGGGTGAGTGCTTGCAATGTTCAACACTCCGTCCATCATTTCCTTTGGTTTTGCTTTGTTTGCCATAAGTTGGCAGGGTATGCTCAGACGTGAGTCCCTTGCTCACTTTGCCACTGGATTCAAGCAAGCCTGGCTGAAGACGGCTGAAATGCCAGAAACCGGTCCTAGGAAGCTTGTTTCCGGTCCAGGGAAGACATGGCTTGGCAGTTCGGGCTGGACTGTTCCCATGAGGCACAGGGTCAGACTGATTTGCATATGGCCATGTCTGAACTGGGGTGGCAGAGTGGGCTAAAGAACGGTGGTGGATTAAACCCAGATCAGTTGACTGGGGGTGAGTGCTTGCAATGTTCAACACTCCGTCCATCATTTCCTTTGGTTTTGCTTTGTTTGCCATAAGTTGGCAGGGTATGCTCAGACGTGAGTCCCTTGCTCACTTTACCACTGGATTCAAGCAAGCCTGGCTGAAGACGGCTGAAATGCCAGAAACCGGTCCTAGGAAGCTTGTTTCCTGTCCAGGGAAGACATGGCTTGGCAGTTCGGGCTGGACTGTTCCCATGAGGCACAGGGTCAGACTGATGTGCATATGGCCATGTCTGAACTGGGGTGGCAGAGTGGGCTAAAGAACGGTGGTGGATTAAACCCAGATCAGTTGACTGGGGGTGAGTGCTTGCAATGTTCAACACTCCGTCTATCATTTCTTTTGGTTTTGCTTTGTTCGCCATAAGTTGGCAGGGTATGCTCAGACGTGAGTCCCTTGCTCACTTTGCCACTGAATTCAAGCAAGCCTGGCTGAAAACGGCTGAAATGCCAGAAACCGGTCCTAGGAAGCTTGTTTCCGGTCCAGGGAAGACATGGCTTGGCATTTCGGGCTCGACTGTTCCCATGAGGCACAGGGTCAGACTGATTTGCATATGGCCATGTCTGAACTGGGGTGGCAGAGTGGGCTAAAGAACGGTGGTGGATTAAACCCAGATCAGTTGACTGGGGGTGAGTGCTGGCAATGTTCAACACTCCGTCCATCATTTCCTTTGGTTTTGCTTTGTTCGCCATAAGTTGGCAGGGTATGCTCAGACGTGAGTCCCTTGCTCACTTTGCCACTGGATTCAAGCAAGCCTGGCTGAAGACGGCTGAAATGCCAGAAACCGGTCCTAGGAAGCTTGTTTCCGGTCCAGGGAAGACATGGCTTGGCAGTTCGGGCTGGACTGTTCCCATGAGGCACAGGGTCAGACTGATTTGCATATGGCCATGTCTGAACTGGGGTGGCAGAGTGGGCTAAAGAACGGTGGTGGATTAAACCCAGATCAGTTGACTGGGGGTGAGTGCTTGCAATGTTCAACACTCCGTCCATCATTTCCTTTGGTTTTGCTTTGTTTGCCATAAGTTGGCAGGGTATGGTCAGACGTGAGTCCCTTGCTCACTTTGCCACTGGATTCAAGCAAGCCTGGCTGAAGACGGCTGAAATGCCAGAAACCGGTCCTAGGAAGCTTGTTTCCGGTCCAGGGAAGACATGGCTTGGCAGTTCGGGCTGGACTGTTCCCATGAGGCACAGGGTCAGACTGATTTGCATATGGCCATGTCTGAACTGGGGTGGCAGAGTGGGCTAAAGAACGGTGGTGGATTAAACCCAGATCAGTTGACTGGGGGTGAGTGCTTGCAATGTTCAACACTCCGTCCATCATTTCCTTTGGTTTTGCTTTGTTTGCCATAAGTTGGCAGGGTATGCTCAGACGTGAGTCCCTTGCTCACTTTACCACTGGATTCAAGCAAGCCTGGCTGAAGACGGCTGAAATGCCAGAAACCGGTCCTAGGAAGCTTGTTTCCTGTCCAGGGAAGACATGGCTTGGCAGTTCGGGCTGGACTGTTCCCATGAGGCACAGGGTCAGACTGATGTGCATATGGCCATGTCTGAACTGGGGTGGCAGAGTGGGCTAAAGAACGGTGGTGGATTAAACCCAGATCAGTTGACTGGGGGTGAGTGCTTGCAATGTTCAACACTCCGTCTATCATTTCTTTTGGTTTTGCTTTGTTCGCCATAAGTTGGCAGGCGATGCTCAGACGTGAGTCCCTTGCTCACTTTGCCACTGAATTCAAGCAAGCCTGGCTGAAGACGGCTGAAATGCCAGAAACCGGTCCTAGGAAGCTTGTTTCCGGTCCAGGGAAGACATGGCTTGGCATTTCGGGCTCGACTGTTCCCATGAGGCACAGGGTCAGACTGATTTGCATATGGCCATGTCTGAACTGGGGTGGCAGAGTGGGCTAAAGAACGGTGGTGGATTAAACCCAGATCAGTTGACTGGGGGTGAGTGCTGGCAATGTTCAACACTCCGTCCATCATTTCCTTTGGTTTTGCTTTGTTCGCCATAAGTTGGCAGGGTATGCTCAGACGTGAGTCCCTTGCTCACTTTGCCACTGGATTCAAGCAAGCCTGGCTGAAGACGGCTGAAATGCCAGAAACCGGTCCTAGGAAGCTTGTTTCCGGTCCAGGGAAGACATGGCTCGGCAGTTCGGGCTAGACTGTTCCCATGAGGCACAGGGTCAGACTGATTTGCATATGGCCATGTCTGAACTGGGGTGGCAGAGTGGGCTAAAGAACGGTGGTGGATTAAACCCAGATCAGTTGACTGGGGGTGAGTGCTTGCAATGTTCAACACTCCGTCCATCATTTCCTTTGGTTTTGCTTTGTTTGCCATAAGTTGGCAGGGTTTGCTCAGACGTGAGTCCCTTGCTCACTTTGCCACTGGATTCAAGCAAGCCTGGCTGAAGACGGCTGAAATGCCAGAAACCGGTCCTAGGAAGCTTGTTTCCTGTCCAGGGAAGACATGGCTTGGCAGTTCGGGCTGGACTGTTCCCATGAGGCACAGGGTCAGACTGATGTGCATATGGCCATGTCTGAACTGGGGTGGCAGAGTGGGCTAAAGAACGGTGGTGGATTAAACCCAGATCAGTTGACTGGGGGTGAGTGCTTGCAATGTTCAACACTCCGTCCATCATTTCCTTTGGTTTTGCTTTGTTTGCCATAAGTTGGCAGGGTTTGCTCAGACGTGAGTCCCTTGCTCACTTTGCCACTGGATTCAAGCAAGCCTGGCTGAAGACGGCTGAAATGCCAGAAACCGGTCCTAGGAAGCTTGTTTCCTGTCCAGGGAAGACATGGCTTGGCAGTTCGGGCTGGACTGTTCCCATGAGGCACAGGGTCAGACTGATGTGCATATGGCCATGTCTGAACTGGGGTGGCAGAGTGGGCTAAAGAACGGTGGTGGATTAAACCCAGATCAGTTGACTGGGGGTGAGTGCTTGCAATGTTCAACACTCCGTCTATCATTTCTTTTGGTTTTGCTTTGTTCGCCATAAGTTGGCAGGGTATGCTCAGACGTGAGTCCCTTGCTCACTTTGCCACTGAATTCAAGCAAGCCTGGCTGAAGACGGCTGAAATGCCAGAAACCGGTCCTAGGAAGCTTGTTTCCGGTCCAGGGAAGACATGGCTTGGCATTTCGGGCTCGACTGTTCCCATGAGGCACAGGGTCAGACTGATTTGCATATGGCCATGTCTGAACTGGGGTGGCAGAGTGGGCTAAAGAACGGTGGTGGATTAAACCCAGATCAGTTGACTGGGGGTGAGTGCTGGCAATGTTCAACACTCCGTCCATCATTTCCTTTGGTTTTGCTTTGTTCGCCATAAGTTGGCAGGGTATGCTCAGACGTGAGTCCCTTGCTCACTTTGCCACTGGATTCAAGCAAGCCTGGCTGAAGACGGCTGAAATGCCAGAAACCGGTCCTAGGAAGCTTGTTTCCGGTCCAGGGAAGACATGGCTTGGCAGTTCGGGCTGGACTGTTCCCATGAGGCACAGGGTCAGACTGATTTGCATATGGCCATGTCTGAACTTGGGTGGCAGAGTGGGCTAAAGAACGGTGGTGGATTAAACCCAGATCAGTTGACTGGGGGTGAGTGCTTGCAATGTTCAACACTCCGTCCATCATTACCTTTGGTTTTGCTTTGTTTGCCATAAGTTGGCAGGGTATGCTCAGACGTGAGTCCCTTGCTCACTTTGCCACTGGATTCAAGCAAGCCTGGCTGAAGACGGCTGAAATGCCAGAAACCGGTCCTAGGAAGCTTGTTTCCTGTCCAGGGAAGACATGGCTTGGCAGTTCGGGCTGGACTGTTCCCATGAGGCACAGGGTCAGACTGATGTGCATATGGCCATGTCTGAACTGGGGTGGCAGAGTGGGCTAAAGAACGGTGGTGGATTAAACCCAGATCAGTTGACTGGGGGTGAGTGCTTGCAATGTTCAACACTCCGTCTATCATTTCTTTTGGTTTTGCTTTGTTCGCCATAAGTTGGCAGGGTATGCTCAGACGTGAGTCCCTTGCTCACTTTGCCACTGAATTCAAGCAAGCCTGGCTGAAGACGGCTGAAATGCCAGAAACCGGTCCTAGGAAGCTTGTTTCCGGTCCAGGGAAGACATGGCTTGGCATTTCGGGCTCGACTGTTCCCATGAGGCACAGGGTCAGACTGATTTGCATATGGCCATGTCTGAACTGGGGTGGCAGAGTGGGCTAAAGAACGGTGGTGGATTAAACCCAGATCAGTTGACTGGGGGTGAGTGCTGGCAATGTTCAACACTCCGTCCATCATTTCCTTTGGTTTTGCTTTGTTCGCCATAAGTTGGCAGGGTATGCTCAGACGTGAGTCCCTTGCTCACTTTGCCACTGGATTCAAGCAAGCCTGGCTGAAGACGGCTGAAATGCCAGAAACCGGTCCTAGGAAGCTTGTTTCCGGTCCTGGGAAGACATGGCTTGGCAGTTCGGGCTGGACTGTTCCCATGAGGCACAGGGTCAGACTGATTTGCATATGGCCATGTCTGAACTGGGGTGGCAGAGTGGGCTAAAGAACGGTGGTTGATTAAACCCAGATCAGTTGACTGGGGGTGAGTGCTTGCAATGTTCAACACTCCGTCCATCATTTCCTTTGGTTTTGCTTTGTTTGCCATAAGTTGGCAGGGTTTGCTCAGACGTGAGTCCCTTGCTCACTTTGCCACTGGATTCAAGCAAGCCTGGCTGAAGACGGCTGAAATGCCAGAAACCGGTCCTAGGAAGCTTGTTTCCTGTCCAGGGAAGACATGGCTTGGCAGTTCGGGCTGGACTGTTCCCATGAGGCACAGGGTCAGACTGATGTGCATATGGCCATGTCTGAACTGGGGTGGCAGAGTGGGCTAAAGAACGGTGGTGGATTAAACCCAGATCAGTTGACTGGGGGTGAGTGCTTGCAATGTTCAACACTCCGTCCATCATTTCCTTTGGTTTTGCTTTGTTTGCCATAAGTTGGCAGGGTTTGCTCAGACGTGAGTCCCTTGCTCACTTTGCCACTGGATTCAAGCAAGCCTGGCTGAAGACGGCTGAAATGCCAGAAACCGGTCCTAGGAAGCTTGTTTCCTGTCCAGGGAAGACATGGCTTGGCAGTTCGGGCTGGACTGTTCCCATGAGGCACAGGGTCAGACTGATGTGCATATGGCCATGTCTGAACTGGGGTGGCAGAGTGGGCTAAAGAACGGTGGTGGATTAAACCCAGATCAGTTGACTGGGGGTGAGTGCTTGCAATGTTCAACACTCCGTCTATCATTTCTTTTGGTTTTGCTTTGTTCGCCATAAGTTGGCAGGGTATGCTCAGACGTGAGTCCCTTGCTCACTTTGCCACTGAATTCAAGCAAGCCTGGCTGAAGACGGCTGAAATGCCAGAAACCGGTCCTAGGAAGCTTGTTTCCGGTCCAGGGAAGACATGGCTTGGCATTTCGGGCTCGACTGTTCCCATGAGGCACAGGGTCAGACTGATTTGCATATGGCCATGTCTGAACTGGGGTGGCAGAGTGGGCTAAAGAACGGTGGTGGATTAAACCCAGATCAGTTGACTGGGGGTGAGTGCTGGCAATGTTCAACACTCCGTCCATCATTTCCTTTGGTTTTGCTTTGTTCGCCATAAGTTGGCAGGGTATGCTCAGACGTGAGTCCCTTGCTCACTTTGCCACTGGATTCAAGCAAGCCTGGCTGAAGACGGCTGAAATGCCAGAAACCGGTCCTAGGAAGCTTGTTTCCGGTCCAGGGAAGACATGGCTTGGCAGTTCGGGCTGGACTGTTCCCATGAGGCACAGGGTCAGACTGATTTGCATATGGCCATGTCTGAACTGGGGTGGCAGAGTGGGCTAAAGAACGGTGGTGGATTAAACCCAGATCAGTTGACTGGGGGTGAGTGCTTGCAATGTTCAACACTCCGTCCATCATTACCTTTGGTTTTGCTTTGTTTGCCATAAGTTGGCAGGGTATGCTCAGACGTGAGTCCCTTGCTCACTTTGCCACTGGATTCAAGCAAGCCTGGCTGAAGACGGCTGAAATGCCAGAAACCGGTCCTAGGAAGCTTGTTTCCTGTCCAGGGAAGACATGGCTTGGCAGTTCGGGCTGGACTGTTCCCATGAGGCACAGGGTCAGACTGATGTGCATATGGCCATGTCTGAACTGGGGTGGCAGAGTGGGCTAAAGAACGGTGGTGGATTAAACCCAGATCAGTTGACTGGGGGTGAGTGCTTGCAATGTTCAACACTCCGTCTATCATTTCTTTTGGTTTTGCTTTGTTCGCCATAAGTTGGCAGGGTATGCTCAGACGTGAGTCCCTTGCTCACTTTGCCACTGAATTCAAGCAAGCCTGGCTGAAGACGGCTGAAATGCCAGAAACCGGTCCTAGGAAGCTTGTTTCCGGTCCAGGGAAGACATGGCTTGGCATTTCGGGCTC
The DNA here is from genome assembly GCF_964204655.1 of Triturus cristatus. NCBI lineage: Eukaryota > Metazoa > Chordata > Amphibia > Caudata > Salamandridae > Triturus > Triturus cristatus. Next base: position 613,771 of record NW_028188159.1, on the reverse strand, counting down.
GACTGTTCCCATGAGGCACAGGGTCAGACTGATTTGCATATGGCCATGTCTGAACTGGGGTGGCAGAGTGGGCTAAAGAACGGTGGTGGATTAAACCCAGATCAGTTGACTGGGGGTGAGTGCTGGCAATGTTCAACACTCCGTCCATCATTTCCTTTGGTTTTGCTTTGTTCGCCATAAGTTGGCAGGGTATGCTCAGACGTGAGTCCCTTGCTCACTTTGCCACTGGATTCAAGCAAGCCTGGCTGAAGACGGCTGAAATGCCAGAAACCGGTCCTAGGAAGCTTGTTTCCGGTCCAGGGAAGACATGGCTTGGCAGTTCGGGCTGGACTGTTCCCATGAGGCACAGGGTCAGACTGATTTGCATATGGCCATGTCTGAACTGGGGTGGCAGAGTGGGCTAAAGAACGGTGGTGGATTAAACCCAGATCAGTTGACTGGGGGTGAGTGCTTGCAATGTTCAACACTCCGTCCATCATTTCCTTTGGTTTTGCTTTGTTTGCCATAAGTTGGCAGGGTTTGCTCAGACGTGAGTCCCTTGCTCACTTTGCCACTGGATTCAAGCAAGCCTGGCTGAAGACGGCTGAAATGCCAGAAACCGGTCCTAGGAAGCTTGTTTCCTGTCCAGGGAAGACATGGCTTGGCAGTTCGGGCTGGACTGTTCCCATGAGGCACAGGGTCAGACTGATGTGCATATGGCCATGTTTGAACTGGGGTGGCAGAGTGGGCTAAAGAACGGTGGTGGATTAAACCCAGATCAGTTGACTGGGGGTGAGTGCTTGCAATGTTCAACACTCCGTCTATCATTTCTTTTGGTTTTGCTTTGTTCGCCATAAGTTGGCAGGGTATGCTCAGACGTGAGTCCCTTGCTCACTTTGCCACTGGATTCAAGCAAGCCTGGCTGAAGACGGCTGAAATGCCAGAAACCGGTCCTAGGAAGCTTGTTTCCGGTCCAGGGAAGACATGGCTTGGCAGTTCGGGCTGGACTGTTCCCATGAGGCACAGGGTCAGACTGATGTGCATATGGCCATGTCTGAACTGGGGTGGCAGAGTGGGCTAAAGAACGGTGATTGATTAAACCCAGATCAGTTGACTGGGGGTGAGTGCTTGCAATGTTCAACACTCCGTCTATCATTTCTTTCGGTTTTGCTTTGTTCGCCATAAGTTGGCAGGGTATGCTCAGACATGAGTCCCTTGCTCAGTTTGCCACTGGATTCAAGCAAGCCTGGCTGAAGACGGCTGAAATGCCAGAAACCGGTCCTAGGAAGCTTGTTCCCGGTCCAGAGAAGACATGGCTTGGCAGTTCGGGCTGGACTGTTCCCATGAGGCACAGGGTCAGACTGATTTGCATATGGCCATGTCTGAACTGGGGTGGCAGAGTGGGCTAAAGAACGGTGGTGGATTAAACCCAGATCAGTTGACTGGGGGTGAGTGCTTGCAATGTTCAACACTCCGTCCATCATTTCCTTTGGTTTTGCTTTGTTCGCCATAAGTTGGCAGGGTATGCTCAGACGTGAGTCCCTTGCTCACTTTGCCACTGGATTCAAGCAAGCCTGGCTGAAGACGGCTGAAATGCCAGAAACCGGTCCTAGGAAGCTTGTTTCCGGTACAGGGAAGACATGGCTTGGCAGTTCGGGCTGGACTGTTCCCATGAGGCACAGGGTCAGACTGATTTGCATATGGCCATGTCTGAACTTGGGGTGGCAGAGTGGGCTAAAGAACGGTGGTGGATTAAACCCAGATCAGTTGACTGGGGGTGAGTGCTTGCAATGTTCAACACTCCGTCCATCATTTCCTTTGGTTTTGCTTTGTTCGCCATAAGTTGGCAGTGTATGCTCAGACGTGAGTCCCTTGCTCATTTTGCCACTGGATTCAAGCAAGCCTGGCTGAAGACGGCTGAAATTCCAGAAACCGGTCCAAGGAAGCTTGTTTCCGGTCCAGGGAAGACATGGCTTGGCAGTTCGGGCTGGACTGTTCCCATGAGGCACAGGGTCAGACTGATTTGCATATGGCCATGTCTGAACTGGGGTGGCAGAGTGGGCTAAAGAACGGTGGTGGATTAAACCCAGATCAGTTGACTGGGGGTTAGTGCTTGCAATGTTCAACACTCCGTCTATCAATTCCTTGGGTTTTCTTTGTTCGCCATAAGTTGGCAGGGTATGCTCAGACGTGAGTCCCTTGCTCACTTTGCCACTGGATTCAAGCAAGCCTGGCTGAAGACGGCTGAAATGCCAGAAACCGGTCCTAGGAAGCTTTTTTCCGGTCCAGGGAAGACATGGCTTGGCAGTTCAGGCTGGACTGTTCCCATGAGGCACAGGGTCAGACTGATTTGCATATGGCCATGTCTGAACTGGGGTGGCAGAGTGGGCTAAAGAACGGTGGTGAATTAAACCCAGATCAGTTGACTGGGGGTGAGTGCTTGCAATGTTCAACACTCCGTCCATCATTTCCTTTGGTTTTGCTTTGTTTGCCATAAGTTGGCAGGGTATGCTCAGACGTGAGTCCCTTGCTCACTTTGCCACTGGATTCAAGCAAGCCTGGCTGAAGACGGCTGAAATGCCAGAAACCGGTCCTAGGAAGCTTGTTTCCGGTCCAGGGAAGACATGGCTTGGCAGTTCGGGCTGGACTGTTCCCATGAGGCACAGGGTCAGACTGATTTGCATATGGCCATGTCTGAACTGGGGTGGCAGAGTGGGCTAAAGAACGGTGGTGGATTAAACCCAGATCAGTTGACTGGGGGTGAGTGCTTGCAATGTTCAACACTCCGTCCATCATTTCCTTTGGTTTTGCTTTGTTTGCCATAAGTTGGCAGGGTATGCTCAGACGTGAGTCCCTTGCTCACTTTACCACTGGATTCAAGCAAGCCTGGCTGAAGACGGCTGAAATGCCAGAAACCGGTCCTAGGAAGCTTGTTTCCTGTCCAGGGAAGACATGGCTTGGCAGTTCGGGCTGGACTGTTCCCATGAGGCACAGGGTCAGACTGATGTGCATATGGCCATGTCTGAACTGGGGTGGCAGAGTGGGCTAAAGAACGGTGGTGGATTAAACCCAGATCAGTTGACTGGGGGTGAGTGCTTGCAATGTTCAACACTCCGTCTATCATTTCTTTTGGTTTTGCTTTGTTCGCCATAAGTTGGCAGGGTATGCTCAGACGTGAGTCCCTTGCTCACTTTGCCACTGAATTCAAGCAAGCCTGGCTGAAGACGGCTGAAATGCCAGAAACCGGTCCTAGGAAGCTTGTTTCCGGTCCAGGGAAGACATGGCTTGGCATTTCGGGCTCGACTGTTCCCATGAGGCACAGGGTCAGACTGATTTGCATATGGCCATGTCTGAACTGGGGTGGCAGAGTGGGCTAAAGAACGGTGGTGGATTAAACCCAGATCAGTTGACTGGGGGTGAGTGCTGGCAATGTTCAACACTCCGTCCATCATTTCCTTTGGTTTTTCTTTGTTCGCCATAAGTTGGCAGGGTATGCTCAGACGTGAGTCCCTTGCTCACTTTGCCACTGGATTCAAGCAAGCCTGGCTGAAGACGGCTGAAATGCCAGAAACCGGTCCTAGGAAGCTTGTTTCCGGTCCAGGGAAGACATGGCTCGGCAGTTCGGGCTAGACTGTTCCCATGAGGCACAGGGTCAGACTGATTTGCATATGGCCATGTCTGAACTGGGGTGGCAGAGTGGGCTAAAGAACGGTGGTGGATTAAACCCAGATCAGTTGACTGGGGGTGAGTGCTTGCAATGTTCAACACTCCGTCCATCATTTCCTTTGGTTTTGCTTTGTTTGCCATAAGTTGGCTGGGTTTGCTCAGACGTGAGTCCCTTGCTCACTTTGCCACTGGATTCAAGCAAGCCTGGCTGAAGACGGCTGAAATGCCAGAAACCGGTCCTAGGAAGCTTGTTTCCTGTCCAGGGAAGACATGGCTTGGCAGTTCGGGCTGGACTGTTCCCATGAGGCACAGGGTCAGACTGATGTGCATATGGCCATGTCTGAACTGGGGTGGCAGAGTGGGCTAAAGAACGGTGGTGGATTAAACCCAGATCAGTTGACTGGGGGTGAGTGCTTGCAATGTTCAACACTCCGTCCATCATTTCCTTTGGTTTTGCTTTGTTTGCCATAAGTTGGCAGGGTTTGCTCAGACGTGAGTCCCTTGCTCACTTTGCCACTGGATTCAAGCAAGCCTGGCTGAAGACGGCTGAAATGCCAGAAACCGGTCCTAGGAAGCTTGTTTCCTGTCCAGGGAAGACATGGCTTGGCAGTTCGGGCTGGACTGTTCCCATGAGGCACAGGGTCAGACTGATGTGCATATGGCCATGTCTGAACTGGGGTGGCAGAGTGGGCTAAAGAACGGTGGTGGATTAAACCCAGATCAGTTGACTGGGGGTGAGTGCTTGCAATGTTCAACACTCCGTCTATCATTTCTTTTGGTTTTGCTTTGTTCGCCATAAGTTGGCAGGGTATGCTCAGACGTGAGTCCCTTGCTCACTTTGCCACTGAATTCAAGCAAGCCTGGCTGAAGACGGCTGAAATGCCAGAAACCGGTCCTAGGAAGCTTGTTTCCGGTCCAGGGAAGACATGGCTTGGCATTTCGGGCTCGACTGTTCCCATGAGGCACAGGGTCAGACTGATTTGCATATGGCCATGTCTGAACTGGGGTGGCAGAGTGGGCTAAAGAACGGTGGTGGATTAAACCCAGATCAGTTGACTGGGGGTGAGTGCTGGCAATGTTCAACACTCCGTCCATCATTTCCTTTGGTTTTGCTTTGTTCGCCATAAGTTGGCAGGGTATGCTCAGACGTGAGTCCCTTGCTCACTTTGCCACTGGATTCAAGCAAGCCTGGCTGAAGACGGCTGAAATGCCAGAAACCGGTCCTAGGAAGCTTGTTTCCGGTCCAGGGAAGACATGGCTTGGCAGTTCGGGCTGGACTGTTCCCATGAGGCACAGGGTCAGACTGATTTGCATATGGCCATGTCTGAACTTGGGTGGCAGAGTGGGCTAAAGAACGGTGGTGGATTAAACCCAGATCAGTTGACTGGGGGTGAGTGCTTGCAATGTTCAACACTCCGTCCATCATTACCTTTGGTTTTGCTTTGTTTGCCATAAGTTGGCAGGGTATGCTCAGACGTGAGTCCCTTGCTCACTTTGCCACTGGATTCAAGCAAGCCTGGCTGAAGACGGCTGAAATGCCAGAAACCGGTCCTAGGAAGCTTGTTTCCTGTCCAGGGAAGACATGGCTTGGCAGTTCGGGCTGGACTGTTCCCATGAGGCACAGGGTCAGACTGATGTGCATATGGCCATGTCTGAACTGGGGTGGCAGAGTGGGCTAAAGAACGGTGGTGGATTAAACCCAGATCAGTTGACTGGGGGTGAGTGCTTGCAATGTTCAACACTCCGTCTATCATTTCTTTTGGTTTTGCTTTGTTCGCCATAAGTTGGCAGGGTATGCTCAGACGTGAGTCCCTTGCTCACTTTGCCACTGAATTCAAGCAAGCCTGGCTGAAGACGGCTGAAATGCCAGAAACCGGTCCTAGGAAGCTTGTTTCCGGTCCAGGGAAGACATGGCTTGGCATTTCGGGCTCGACTGTTCCCATGAGGCACAGGGTCAGACTGATTTGCATATGGCCATGTCTGAACTGGGGTGGCAGAGTGGGCTAAAGAACGGTGGTGGATTAAACCCAGATCAGTTGACTGGGGGTGAGTGCTGGCAATGTTCAACACTCCGTCCATCATTTCCTTTGGTTTTGCTTTGTTCGCCATAAGTTGGCAGGGTATGCTCAGACGTGAGTCCCTTGCTCACTTTGCCACTGGATTCAAGCAAGCCTGGCTGAAGACGGCTGAAATGCCAGAAACCGGTCCTAGGAAGCTTGTTTCCGGTCCTGGGAAGACATGGCTTGGCAGTTCGGGCTGGACTGTTCCCATGAGGCACAGGGTCAGACTGATTTGCATATGGCCATGTCTGAACTGGGGTGGCAGAGTGGGCTAAAGAACGGTGGTTGATTAAACCCAGATCAGTTGACTGGGGGTGAGTGCTTGCAATGTTCAACACTCCGTCCATCATTTCCTTTGGTTTTGCTTTGTTTGCCATAAGTTGGCAGGGTTTGCTCAGACGTGAGTCCCTTGCTCACTTTGCCACTGGATTCAAGCAAGCCTGGCTGAAGACGGCTGAAATGCCAGAAACCGGTCCTAGGAAGCTTGTTTCCTGTCCAGGGAAGACATGGCTTGGCAGTTCGGGCTGGACTGTTCCCATGAGGCACAGGGTCAGACTGATGTGCATATGGCCATGTCTGAACTGGGGTGGCAGAGTGGGCTAAAGAACGGTGGTGGATTAAACCCAGATCAGTTGACTGGGGGTGAGTGCTTGCAATGTTCAACACTCCGTCCATCATTTCCTTTGGTTTTGCTTTGTTTGCCATAAGTTGGCAGGGTTTGCTCAGACGTGAGTCCCTTGCTCACTTTGCCACTGGATTCAAGCAAGCCTGGCTGAAGACGGCTGAAATGCCAGAAACCGGTCCTAGGAAGCTTGTTTCCTGTCCAGGGAAGACATGGCTTGGCAGTTCGGGCTGGACTGTTCCCATGAGGCACAGGGTCAGACTGATGTGCATATGGCCATGTCTGAACTGGGGTGGCAGAGTGGGCTAAAGAACGGTGGTGGATTAAACCCAGATCAGTTGACTGGGGGTGAGTGCTTGCAATGTTCAACACTCCGTCTATCATTTCTTTTGGTTTTGCTTTGTTCGCCATAAGTTGGCAGGGTATGCTCAGACGTGAGTCCCTTGCTCACTTTGCCACTGAATTCAAGCAAGCCTGGCTGAAGACGGCTGAAATGCCAGAAACCGGTCCTAGGAAGCTTGTTTCCGGTCCAGGGAAGACATGGCTTGGCATTTCGGGCTCGACTGTTCCCATGAGGCACAGGGTCAGACTGATTTGCATATGGCCATGTCTGAACTGGGGTGGCAGAGTGGGCTAAAGAACGGTGGTGGATTAAACCCAGATCAGTTGACTGGGGGTGAGTGCTGGCAATGTTCAACACTCCGTCCATCATTTCCTTTGGTTTTGCTTTGTTCGCCATAAGTTGGCAGGGTATGCTCAGACGTGAGTCCCTTGCTCACTTTGCCACTGGATTCAAGCAAGCCTGGCTGAAGACGGCTGAAATGCCAGAAACCGGTCCTAGGAAGCTTGTTTCCGGTCCAGGGAAGACATGGCTTGGCAGTTCGGGCTGGACTGTTCCCATGAGGCACAGGGTCAGACTGATTTGCATATGGCCATGTCTGAACTGGGGTGGCAGAGTGGGCTAAAGAACGGTGGTGGATTAAACCCAGATCAGTTGACTGGGGGTGAGTGCTTGCAATGTTCAACACTCCGTCCATCATTACCTTTGGTTTTGCTTTGTTTGCCATAAGTTGGCAGGGTATGCTCAGACGTGAGTCCCTTGCTCACTTTGCCACTGGATTCAAGCAAGCCTGGCTGAAGACGGCTGAAATGCCAGAAACCGGTCCTAGGAAGCTTGTTTCCTGTCCAGGGAAGACATGGCTTGGCAGTTCGGGCTGGACTGTTCCCATGAGGCACAGGGTCAGACTGATGTGCATATGGCCATGTCTGAACTGGGGTGGCAGAGTGGGCTAAAGAACGGTGGTGGATTAAACCCAGATCAGTTGACTGGGGGTGAGTGCTTGCAATGTTCAACACTCCGTCTATCATTTCTTTTGGTTTTGCTTTGTTCGCCATAAGTTGGCAGGGTATGCTCAGACGTGAGTCCCTTGCTCACTTTGCCACTGAATTCAAGCAAGCCTGGCTGAAGACGGCTGAAATGCCAGAAACCGGTCCTAGGAAGCTTGTTTCCGGTCCAGGGAAGACATGGCTTGGCATTTCGGGCTCGACTGTTCCCATGAGGCACAGGGTCAGACTGATTTGCATATGGCCATGTCTGAACTGGGGTGGCAGAGTGGGCTAAAGAACGGTGGTGGATTAAACCCAGATCAGTTGACTGGGGGTGAGTGCTGGCAATGTTCAACACTCCGTCCATCATTTCCTTTGGTTTTGCTTTGTTCGCCATAAGTTGGCAGGGTATGCTCAGACGTGAGTCCCTTGCTCACTTTGCCACTGGATTCAAGCAAGCCTGGCTGAAGACGGCTGAAATGCCAGAAACCGGTCCTAGGAAGCTTGTTTCCGGTCCAGGGAAGACATGGCTTGGCAGTTCGGGCTGGACTGTTCCCATGAGGCACAGGGTCAGACTGATTTGCATATGGCCATGTCTGAACTGGGGTGGCAGAGTGGGCTAAAGAACGGTGGTGGATTAAACCCAGATCAGTTGACTGGGGGTGAGTGCTTGCAATGTTCAACACTCCGTCCATCATTTCCTTTGGTTTTGCTTTGTTTGCCATAAGTTGGCAGGGTTTGCTCAGACGTGAGTCCCTTGCTCACTTTGCCACTGGATTCAAGCAAGCCTGGCTGAAGACGGCTGAAATGCCAGAAACCGGTCCTAGGAAGCTTGTTTCCTGTCCAGGGAAGACATGGCTTGGCAGTTCGGGCTGGACTGTTCCCATGAGGCACAGGGTCAGACTGATGTGCATATGGCCATGTCTGAACTGGGGTGGCAGAGTGGGCTAAAGAACGGTGGTGGATTAAACCCAGATCAGTTGACTGGGGGTGAGTGCTTGCAATGTTCAACACTCCGTCTATCATTTCTTTTGGTTTTGCTTTGTTCGCCATAAGTTGGCAGGGTATGCTCAGACGTGAGTCCCTTGCTCACTTTGCCACTGGATTCAAGCAAGCCTGGCTGAAGACGGCTGAAATGCCAGAAACCGGTCCTAGGAAGCTTGTTTCCGGTCCAGGGAAGACATGGCTTGGCAGTTCGGGCTGGACTGTTCCCATGAGGCACAGGGTCAGACTGATGTGCATATGGCCATGTCTGAACTGGGGTGGCAGAGTGGGCTAAAGAACGGTGATTGATTAAACCCAGATCAGTTGACTGGGGGTGAGTGCTTGCAATGTTCAACACTCCGTCTATCATTTCTTTCGGTTTTGCTTTGTTCGCCATAAGTTGGCAGGGTATGCTCAGACATGAGTCCCTTGCTCAGTTTGCCACTGGATTCAAGCAAGCCTGGCTGAAGACGGCTGAAATGCCAGAAACCGGTCCTAGGAAGCTTGTTCCCGGTCCAGAGAAGACATGGCTTGGCAGTTCGGGCTGGACTGTTCCCATGAGGCACAGGGTCAGACTGATTTGCATATGGCCATGTCTGAACTGGGGTGGCAGAGTGGGCTAAAGAACGGTGGTGGATTAAACCCAGATCAGTTGACTGGGGGTGAGTGCTTGCAATGTTCAACACTCCGTCCATCATTTCCTTTGGTTTTGCTTTGTTCGCCATAAGTTGGCAGGGTATGCTCAGACGTGAGTCCCTTGCTCACTTTGCCACTGGATTCAAGCAAGCCTGGCTGAAGACGGCTGAAATGCCAGAAACCGGTCCTAGGAAGCTTGTTTCCGGTACAGGGAAGACATGGCTTGGCAGTTCGGGCTGGACTGTTCCCATGAGGCACAGGGTCAGACTGATTTGCATATGGCCATGTCTGAACTTGGGGTGGCAGAGTGGGCTAAAGAACGGTGGTGGATTAAACCCAGATCAGTTGACTGGGGGTGAGTGCTTGCAATGTTCAACACTCCGTCCATCATTTCCTTTGGTTTTGCTTTGTTCGCCATAAGTTGGCAGTGTATGCTCAGACGTGAGTCCCTTGCTCATTTTGCCACTGGATTCAAGCAAGCCTGGCTGAAGACGGCTGAAATTCCAGAAACCGGTCCAAGGAAGCTTGTTTCCGGTCCAGGGAAGACATGGCTTGGCAGTTCGGGCTGGACTGTTCCCATGAGGCACAGGGTCAGACTGATTTGCATATGGCCATGTCTGAACTGGGGTGGCAGAGTGGGCTAAAGAACGGTGGTGGATTAAACCCAGATCAGTTGACTGGGGGTTAGTGCTTGCAATGTTCAACACTCCGTCTATCAATTCCTTGGGTTTTCTTTGTTCGCCATAAGTTGGCAGGGTATGCTCAGACGTGAGTCCCTTGCTCACTTTGCCACTGGATTCAAGCAAGCCTGGCTGAAGACGGCTGAAATGCCAGAAACCGGTCCTAGGAAGCTTTTTTCCGGTCCAGGGAAGACATGGCTTGGCAGTTCAGGCTGGACTGTTCCCATGAGGCACAGGGTCAGACTGATTTGCATATGGCCATGTCTGAACTGGGGTGGCAGAGTGGGCTAAAGAACGGTGGTGGATTAAACCCAGATCAGTTGACTGGGGGTGAGTGCTTGCAATGTTCAACACTCCGTCCATCATTTCCTTTGGTTTTGCTTTGTTTGCCATAAGTTGGCAGGGTATGCTCAGACGTGAGTCCCTTGCTCACTTTGCCACTGGATTCAAGCAAGCCTGGCTGAAGACGGCTGAAATGCCAGAAACCGGTCCTAGGAAGCTTGTTTCCGGTCCAGGGAAGACATGGCTTGGCAGTTCGGGCTGGACTGTTCCCATGAGGCACAGGGTCAGACTGATTTGCATATGGCCATGTCTGAACTGGGGTGGCAGAGTGGGCTAAAGAACGGTGGTGGATTAAACCCAGATCAGTTGACTGGGGGTGAGTGCTTGCAATGTTCAACACTCCGTCCATCATTTCCTTTGGTTTTGCTTTGTTTGCCATAAGTTGGCAGGGTATGCTCAGACGTGAGTCCCTTGCTCACTTTACCACTGGATTCAAGCAAGCCTGGCTGAAGACGGCTGAAATGCCAGAAACCGGTCCTAGGAAGCTTGTTTCCTGTCCAGGGAAGACATGGCTTGGCAGTTCGGGCTGGACTGTTCCCATGAGGCACAGGGTCAGACTGATGTGCATATGGCCATGTCTGAACTGGGGTGGCAGAGTGGGCTAAAGAACGGTGGTGGATTAAACCCAGATCAGTTGACTGGGGGTGAGTGCTTGCAATGTTCAACACTCCGTCTATCATTTCTTTTGGTTTTGCTTTGTTCGCCATAAGTTGGCAGGGTATGCTCAGACGTGAGTCCCTTGCTCACTTTGCCACTGAATTCAAGCAAGCCTGGCTGAAGACGGCTGAAATGCCAGAAACCGGTCCTAGGAAGCTTGTTTCCGGTCCAGGGAAGACATGGCTTGGCATTTCGGGCTCGACTGTTCCCATGAGGCACAGGGTCAGACTGATTTGCATATGGCCATGTCTGAACTGGGGTGGCAGAGTGGGCTAAAGAACGGTGGTGGATTAAACCCAGATCAGTTGACTGGGGGTGAGTGCTGGCAATGTTCAACACTCCGTCCATCATTTCCTTTGGTTTTGCTTTGTTCGCCATAAGTTGGCAGGGTATGCTCAGACGTGAGTCCCTTGCTCACTTTGCCACTGGATTCAAGCAAGCCTGGCTGAAGACGGCTGAAATGCCAGAAACCGGTCCTAGGAAGCTTGTTTCCGGTCCAGGGAAGACATGGCTTGGCAGTTCGGGCTGGACTGTTCCCATGAGGCACAGGGTCAGACTGATTTGCATATGGCCATGTCTGAACTGGGGTGGCAGAGTGGGCTAAAGAACGGTGGTGGATTAAACCCAGATCAGTTGACTGGGGGTGAGTGCTTGCAATGTTCAACACTCCGTCCATCATTTCCTTTGGTTTTGCTTTGTTTGCCATAAGTTGGCAGGGTATGGTCAGACGTGAGTCCCTTGCTCACTTTGCCACTGGATTCAAGCAAGCCTGGCTGAAGACGGCTGAAATGCCAGAAACCGGTCCTAGGAAGCTTGTTTCCGGTCCAGGGAAGACATGGCTTGGCAGTTCGGGCTGGACTGTTCCCATGAGGCACAGGGTCAGACTGATTTGCATATGGCCATGTCTGAACTGGGGTGGCAGAGTGGGCTAAAGAACGGTGGTGGATTAAACCCAGATCAGTTGACTGGGGGTGAGTGCTTGCAATGTTCAACACTCCGTCCATCATTTCCTTTGGTTTTGCTTTGTTTGCTATAAGTTGGCAGGGTATGCTCAGACGTGAGTCCCTTGCTCACTTTACCACTGGATTCAAGCAAGCCTGGCTGAAGACGGCTGAAATGCCAGAAACCGGTCCTAGGAAGCTTGTTTCCTGTCCAGGGAAGACATGGCTTGGCAGTTCGGGCTGGACTGTTCCCATGAGGCACAGGGTCAGACTGATGTGCATATGGCCATGTCTGAACTGGGGTGGCAGAGTGGGCTAAAGAACGGTGGTGGATTAAACCCAGATCAGTTGACTGGGGGTGAGTGCTTGCAATGTTCAACACTCCGTCTATCATTTCTTTTGGTTTTGCTTTGTTCGCCATAAGTTGGCAGGGTATGCTCAGACGTGAGTCCCTTGCTCACTTTGCCACTGAATTCAAGCAAGCCTGGCTGAAGACGGCTGAAATGCCAGAAACCGGTCCTAGGAAGCTTGTTTCCGGTCCAGGGAAGACATGGCTTGGCATTTCGGGCTCGACTGTTCCCATGAGGCACAGGGTCAGACTGATTTGCATATGGCCATGTCTGAACTGGGGTGGCAGAGTGGGCTAAAGAACGGTGGTGGATTAAACCCAGATCAGTTGACTGGGGGTGAGTGCTGGCAATGTTCAACACTCCGTCCATCATTTCCTTTGGTTTTGCTTTGTTCGCCATAAGTTGGCAGGGTATGCTCAGACGTGAGTCCCTTGCTCACTTTGCCACTGGATTCAAGCAAGCCTGGCTGAAGACGGCTGAAATGCCAGAAACCGGTCCTAGGAAGCTTGTTTCCGGTCCAGGGAAGACATGGCTCGGCAGTTCGGGCTAGACTGTTCCCATGAGGCACAGGGTCAGACTGATTTGCATATGGCCATGTCTGAACTGGGGTGGCAGAGTGGGCTAAAGAACGGTGGTGGATTAAACCCAGATCAGTTGACTGGGGGTGAGTGCTTGCAATGTTCAACACTCCGTCCATCATTTCCTTTGGTTTTGCTTTGTTTGCCATAAGTTGGCAGGGTTTGCTCAGACGTGAGTCCCTTGCTCACTTTGCCACTGGATTCAAGCAAGCCTGGCTGAAGACGGCTGAAATGCCAGAAACCGGTCCTAGGAAGCTTGTTTCCTGTCCAGGGAAGACATGGCTTGGCAGTTCGGGCTGGACTGTTCCCATGAGGCACAGGGTCAGACTGATGTGCATATGGCCATGTCTGAACTGGGGTGGCAGAGTGGGCTAAAGAACGGTGGTGGATTAAACCCAGATCAGTTGACTGGGGGTGAGTGCTTGCAATGTTCAACACTCCGTCCATCATTTCCTTTGGTTTTGCTTTGTTTGCCATAAGTTGGCAGGGTTTGCTCAGACGTGAGTCCCTTGCTCACTTTGCCACTGGATTCAAGCAAGCCTGGCTGAAGACGGCTGAAATGCCAGAAACCGGTCCTAGGAAGCTTGTTTCCTGTCCAGGGAAGACATGGCTTGGCAGTTCGGGCTGGACTGTTCCCATGAGGCACAGGGTCAGACTGATGTGCATATGGCCATGTCTGAACTGGGGTGGCAGAGTGGGCTAAAGAACGGTGGTGGATTAAACCCAGATCAGTTGACTGGGGGTGAGTGCTTGCAATGTTCAACACTCCGTCTATCATTTCTTTTGGTTTTGCTTTGTTCGCCATAAGTTGGCAGGGTATGCTCAGACGTGAGTCCCTTGCTCACTTTGCCACTGAATTCAAGCAAGCCTGGCTGAAGACGGCTGAAATGCCAGAAACCGGTCCTAGGAAGCTTGTTTCCGGTCCAGGGAAGACATGGCTTGGCATTTCG